>NC_140006.1:41594907-42028037 GCF_964263955.1 Coregonus lavaretus | reverse complement strand
CGCTTCAACCATGATCCGCTATAGCCGTGATACAGTATATCTTCAATATGAAACAAAAAGCAATGATAAACAATAGCTCCCCAGGACCAGAGAGCTACAGTAGCTAGCTTATTAGTGTTTTTATCATTTCTCTACAAAGAGGACTCATCTCAGTGCTTATATATGCAGTTCCATTACTAAAGGTGGATTAAACACAGAACCTCCCCAACACATACAGGAAAACATTTACACTTCAATATATTTAACGTCGTGTAAAATGAATTTCAAATACATACAGTGTCTAGTGAAAGTGTACACACCCCTTGCACATTTTGCACATTTTGCTGTCTTAAAATTAAATCTAAAAATGGGATTATTCTATTTTTTTCCCTACAGATCTACACAACCTTGATTGCGTATGTCTTCACACCCCAGAGTTAACACTTGGTCTGATTACTTATGTAAATGTGATATTTCCGGTTTTATTTGCAATACATTTGCAAACATTTCTAGAAACCTATTTTGCTTTGTCATTATGGGGTATTGTGTGTAGATTGATGAGGGGGAAAAAAAGATGTAATACATTTTAGAATAAGGCTGTAAAGTAACAAAATGTAGAAAAAGTCAAGGGGTCTGAACACTTTCCAAATGCACTGTGTGTGTATATATATATATATATATATATATATATATATATATAATTAGGCAAAAAAAGAAACGTCCTCTCACTGTCAACTGCATTTATTTTCAGCAAACTTACAGTGAGAGGAAAAGTATTTGATCCCCTGCTGATTTTGTACGTTTGCCCACTGACAAAGAAATGATCAGTCTATAATTTTAATGGTAGGTTTATTTGAACAGTGAGAGACAGAATAACAACAAATAAATCCAGAAAAATGCATGTAAAAAAAATTATAAATTGATTTGCATTTTAATGAGGGAAATAAGTATTTGACCCCCTCTCAATCAGAAAGATTTCTGGCTCCCAGGTGTCTTTTATACAGGTAACAAGCTGAGATTAGGAGCACACTCTTAAAGGGACTGCTCCTAATCTCAGTTTGTTACCTGTATAAAAGACACCTGTCCACAGAAGCAATCAATCAATCAGATTCCAAACTCTCCACCATGGCCAAGACCAAAGAGCTCTCCAAGGATGTCAGGGACAACATTGTAGACCTACACAAGGCTGGAATGGGCTACAAGACCATCGCCAAGCAGCTTGGTGAGAAGGTGACAACAGTTGGTGCGATTATTCGCAAATGGAAGAAACACAAAATAACTGTCAATCTCCCTCGACCTGGGGCTCCATGCAAGATCTCACCTCGTGGAGTTGCAATGATCATGAGAACGGTGAGGAATCAGCCCAGAACTACACGGGAGGATCTTGTCAATGATCTCAAGGCAGCTGGGACCATAGTCACCAAGAAAACAATTGGTAACACACTACATCGTGAAGGACTGAAATCCTGCAGCGTCCGCAAGGTCCCCCTGCTCAAGAAAGCACATATACAGGCCCGTCTGAAGTTTGCCAATGAACATCTGAATGATTCAGAGGAGAACTGGGTGAAAGTGTTGTGGTCAGATGAGACCAAAATGGAGCTCTTTGGCATCAACTCAACTCACCGTGTTTGGAGGAGGAGGAATGCTGCCTATGACCCCAAGAACACCATCCCCACCGACAAACATGGAGGTGGAAACATTATGCTTTGGGGGTGTTTTTCTGCTAAGAGGACAGGACAACTTCACCGCATCAAAGGGACGATGGACGGGGCCATGTACCGTCAAATGTTGGGTGAGAACCTCCTTCCCTCAGCCAGGGCATTGAAAATGGGTCGTGGATGGGTATTCCAGCATGACAATGACCCAAAACACACGGCCAAGGCAACAAAGGAGTGGCTCAAGAAGTAGCACATTAAGGTCCTGGAGTGGCCTAGCCAGTCTCCAGACCTTAATCCCATAGAAAATATGTGGAGGGAGCTGAAGGTTTGAGTTGCCAAACATCAGCCTCGAAACCTTAATGACTTGGAGAAGATCTGCAAAGAGGAGTGGGACAAAATCCCTCCTGAGATGTGTGCAAACCTGGTGGCCAACTACAAGAAATGTCTGACCTCTGTGATTGCCAACAAGGGTTTTGCCACCAAGTGCTAAGTAATGTTTTGCAGAGGGGTCAAATACTTATTTCCCTCATTAAAATGCAAATCAATTTATAACATTTTTGACATGCGTTTTTCTGGATTTTGTTGTTGTTATTCTGTTCAAATAAACCTACCATTAAAATTATAGACTGATCATGTCTTTGTCAGTGGGCAAACGTACAAAATCAGCAGGGGATCAAATACTTTTTTCCCTCACTGTAACATGTGTAAATATTTGTATGAACATAACAAGATTCAACAACTGAGACATAAACTGAACAAGTTCCACAGACATGTGACTAACAGAAATTGAATAATGTGTCCCTGAACAAAGGGGGGATCAAAATCAAAAGTAACAGTTAGTATCTGGTGTGGCCACCAGCTGCATGAAGTACTGCAGTGCATCTCCTCCACATGGACTGCACCAGATTTGCCAGTTCTTGCTGTGAGATGTTACCCCACTCTTCCACCAAGGCACCTGCAAGTTCCCGGACATTTCTGGGGGGAATAGCCCTAGCCCTCACCCTCCGATCCAACAGGTTCCAGACGTACTCAATGAGATTGAGATCCGGGCTCTTCGCTGGCCATGGCAGAACACTGACATTCCTGTCTTGCAGGAAATCACGCACAGAACGAGCAGTATGGCTGGTGGAATTGTCATGATGGAGGGTCATGTCAGGATGAGCCTGCAGGAAGGGTACCACATGAGGGAGGAGGATGTCTTCCCTGTAACGCACAGCGTTGAGATTGCCTGCAATGACAACAAGCTCAGTCCGATGATGCTGTGACACACCGCCCCAGACCATGACAGATCCTCCACCTCCAAATCGATCCCGCTCCAGAGTACAGGCCCCAGTGTAACGCTCATTCCTTCAACGATAAACGCGAATCCGACCATCACCCCTGGTGAGACAAAACCGTGACTCGTCAGTGAAAAGCACTTTTTGCCAGTCCTGTCTGGTCCAGCAATGGTGGGTTTGTGCCCATAGGCGATGTTGTTGCCGGTGATGTCTGGTGAGGACCTACCTTACAACAGGCCTACAAGCCCTCAGTCCAGCCTCTCTCAGCCTATTGCGGACAGTCTGAGCACTGATGGAGGGATTGTGCATTCCTGGTGTAACTCGGGTAGTTGTTGTTGCCATCCTGTACCTGTCCCGCAGGTGTGATGTTCGGATGTACCGATCCTGTGCAGGTGTTGTTACACGTGGTCTGCCACTGCGAGGATGATCAGCTGTCCGTTCTGTCTCCCTGTAGCGCTGTCTTAGGCGTCTCACAGTACGGACATTGCAATTTATTGCCCTGGCCACATCTGCAGTCCTCATGCCTCCTTGCAGCAAGCCTAAGCACGTTCACGCAGATGAGCAGGGACCCTGGGCATCTTTCTTTTTGTGTTTTTCAGAGTCAGTAGAAAGGCCTCTTTAGTGTCCTAAGTTTTCATAACTGTGACCTTAATTGCCTACCGTCTGTAAGCTGTTAGTGTCTTAACGACCGTTCCACAGGTGCATGTTCATTAATTGTTTATGTTTCATTGAACAAGCATGGGAAACAGTGTTTAAACCCTTTACAATGAAGATCTGTGAAGTTATTTGGATTTTTACAAATTATCTTTGAAAGACAGGGTCCTTTCTTTTTTTGCTGAGTGTATATATATATATATATATATATATATATATATATATATATACACGTACCAGTCAAAAGTTTGGACACACCTACTCATTCAAGGGTTTTTCTTTATTTTTACTATTTTCTACAAGACATCAAAACTATGAAATAACACATATGGAATCATGTACTAACCAAAAAAGTGTTAAACAAATCACAATATATTTTATATTTGAGATTCTTCAAATAGCCACCCTTTGCCTTGATAACAGCTTTGCACACTCTTGGCATTCTGTCAACCAGCTTCACCTGGAATGCTTTTCCAAATGTCTTGAAGGAGTTCCCACATATGCTGAGCACTTGTTGGCTGCTTTTCCTTCACTCTGCCATCCGACTCATCCCAAACCATCTCAACTGGGTTGAGATCGGGGGATTGTGGAGGCCTGGTCATCTGATGCAGCACTCCATCACTCTCCTTCTTGGTAAAATAGCCCTTACACAGCCTGGAGGTGTGTTGGGTCATTGTCCTGTTGAAAAACAAATGATAGTCCCACTAAGCCCAAACCAGATGGGATGCCGTATCGCTGCAGAATGCTGTGGTAGCCATGCTGCTTAAGTGTGTTCTAAATAAATCACAGATAGTGTAACCAGCAAAGCACCCCCACACCATAACACCTCCTCCTCCATGCTTTACGGTGGGAAATACACATGCGGAGATCATCCATTCACCCACACCGCGTCAACACAACGGTTGGAACCAGAAATCTCCAATTTGTCTAATGTCTGTTGCTCGTGTTTCTTGGCCCAAGCAAGTCTCTTCTTCTTATTGGTGTCCTTTAGTAGTGGTTTCTTTGCAGCAATTCGACCATGAAGGCCTGATTCACACAGTCTCCTCTGAACAATTTATGTTGAGATATGTCTGTTACTTGAACTCTGTGAAGCATTTATTTGGGCTGCAATTTCTGAGGCTGGTAACTCTAATGAACTTATCCTCTGCAGCAGAGATAACTCTGGGTCTTCCATTCCTGTGGCGGTCCTCATGAGAGTCAGTTTCATCATAGCACTTCATGATTTTTGCGACTGCACTTGAAGAAACTTTCAAAATTCTTGACATTTTCCGTATTGACTGACTTAAATTGTCTTAAAGTAATGATGGACTGTCGTTTCTCTTCGCTTATTTTAGCTGTTCTTGCCATAATATGGACTTGGTCTTTTACCAAATAGGGCTATCTTCTGTATACCCCCCCCCCCCCCCCCCCCCCCCCTACCTTGTCACAACACAACTGATTGGCTGAAACACATTAAGAAGGAATTTTCACTTAGGGGTGTACTCACTTTTGTTGCCAGCGGTTTAGACATTAATGGCTGTGTGTTGTGTTATTTTGAGGGGACAGCAAATGTACACTGTTATACAAGCTGTACACTCACTACTTTACATTGTAGCAAAGTGTCATTTCTTCAGTGTTGTCACATGAAAAGATATACTCAAATATTTACAAAAATGTGAGGGGTGTACTCACTTTTGTGAGATACTGTATATATATATATATATATATGTATGTGTGTGTGTGTGTATTTGTCTCTCCTGACCTGAGAGATGTGGTTGATGGAGGACTCCATTCGACGCAGCTGCGAGGCCTGGATGTCCAGCAGCTGCAGCACGTTGTTGGCTAAGGCATTGATCTGGTAGGCCACGCTGGCCAGAGACTGGGTGGTGTAGGCTTTAGTCTCCTCCAGAGCTTTCCTCTTGTCCTGCGCCTAGAAGATGATGAAGAAGAAGAAGAAGATGAAGATGACTTTGTTGTCCAATTGTACACAAGATCTAATGGAAATGTTACTTCCTCTTTATCCCAACCCCTCTGAAAGACATACAGAGGTTAGAGCAGGGGGAAAGACGTGTACATTACACGTATATTCAATTCAATAAAGCTTTTTTTGACAGGCAACACTGTATATACACTGCGTTTACCAAACACTAGGAACACCTTCCTAATATTGAGTTTGCCCTCAGAACAGTGGCATCAATATGGGATCATCGCTTTCACCTGGTCAGTCTATGTCGTGGAAAGAGCAGGTGTTCCTAATGTTTTGTACGCTCAGCGTATATTGCCAAAGCAGAGGAGATGTAGATTGTCAACAGTGTTTACCAAACCTCTCCTTGAGCACCCCCTCAGGTTTGGAATACAACATAAAAGTAATGAAACTGGCAGCAGGTACACTGTTGCAGATATTCAAATCAAATCTGCCACATGCGCCGAATACAACAGGTGTAGACCTTACAGTGAAATGCTTACTTACAAGCCCTTAACCAACAATGCAGTTGTAAGAATATTGTTAACAAAAAAATAGATAGGTAGAACATTTTAATAATTACAAAGCAGCAGTAAAATAAAATAACAGTAGGGAGGCTATATACAGGGGGTAGCGGTACAGAGTCAATGTTAGTCGAGGTAATTGAGGTATTCAACTCTTCTGCTTTGGCATACAGTATTTGTTGCCAATTTCATTATTGAATTGAAAAGAGAGAAAGAGATGGGGGGGGGTAAGAAAGGAGTGTGGTGGGACAGAGATATAAAAAGGGAGTAACAGAAATAGGGCGACTCAGTCAAATAAAACCCAGGGGACAACATTGAGAAAATCACTTAAGTGGTCCTCTAGAAATAGTACTATACGCCCACACCAGACAGGCTTCTTCTCCATATGTTCCTTGGCATTTCTGATCATGTGCAGAGCAATGCAGGCTGGGTATAAGAGTGGAATTCACAGCCACTTCCGAACAGACAGGTGCACATTGGGACGTTTGCCTCCGGGAATGCTGGGACATTGGTTAGGAAGCGGGTCTCTCCCCGCTGCAACAGCCATCTGTCTGAGCCTACAGTCATTGCTCTGCAAACAGTTCTGTATTCAGCATAGGCCTACGATGTGTGTGAAGACTTCACACCACACGCACACACAGCAGACCTGGGTTCAATTACTATTTAAAATACTTTAAAATACTTTATCTGTGCTTGATTAAGCGTGCCTGTCTTAATGTACCAATAGAATAGCCACTAAACGGCATACCCCCCTCATCTGGCACTGCAGGCAGACTAGAGCAAACACTAAAGCTATCTGAAACATTGGGATCGATACAACAAACCCTGCTACTGGTCACTGTGATGCTGTGTCAATAGAAAATGTCCTGTGTGTGCACAACGCATCAAAGCAAGTCCATACAGAAAAGCACTCAGTGCAGACCAAATAGATTCTGACAACACACACATACCCGCACAAACACAGGCGTTTCCAAAAGCCTAGTTCTTACGATGGGATGACATCACTAACTTGGCAAAGAATTGTCCGTGCACAATGGCAACACACACACACACACACGTTTTTTAAAGCCGATGTCTTACGATGTTATCGCAGCACAAACTTGCCACAGAATTGTACATGAACAATGGAAACACACACACACGCGCGCCCACATACACACTCTGGCCTTCCCTGATGATCTCCACACCCTCCTCTGTTGGCTGGTGACCTGGATTCACTCCTTCTAGACAGGACCTGGTATCAGTGATTCAGTCCTTCTAGACAGGACCTGGTATCAGTGATTCACTACGTCTAGACAGGACCTGGTATCAGTGATTCACTACGTCTAGACAGGACCTGGTATCAGTGATTCACTCCTTCTAGACAGGACCTGGTATCAGTGATTCACTCCTTCTAGACAGGACCTGGTATCAGTGATTCACTCCTTCTAGACAGGACCTGGTATCAGTGATTCACTCCTTCTAGACAGGACCTGGTATCAGTGATTCACTCCTTCTAGACAGGACCTGGTATCAGTGATTCACTCCTTCTAGACAGGACCTGGTATCAGTGATTCACTCCTTCTAGACAGGACCTGGTATCAGTGATTCACTCCTTCTAGACAGGACCTGGTATCAGTGATTCACTCCTTCTAGACAGGACCTGGTATCAGTGATTCACTCCTTCTAGACAGGACCTGGTATCAGTGATTCACTCCTTCTAGACAGGACCTGGTATCAGTGATTCACTCCTTCTAGACAGGACCTGGTATCAGTGATTCACTCCTTCTAGACAGGACCTGGTATCAGTGATTCACTCCTTCTAGACAGGACCTGGTATCAGTGATTCACTCCTTCTAGACAGGACCTGGTATCAGTGATTCACTCCTTCTAGACAGGACCTGGTATCAGTGATTCACTCCTTCTAGACAGGACCTGGTATCAGTGATTCACTACGTCTAGACAGGACCTGGTATCAGTGATTCACTACGTCTAGACAGGACCTGGTATCAGTGATTCACTCCTTCTAGACAGGACCTGGTATCAGTGATTCACTCCTTCTAGACAGGACCTGGTATCAGTGATTCACTACGTCTAGACAGGACCTGGTATCAGTGATTCACTCCTTCTAGACAGGACCTGGTATCAGTGATTCACTCCTTCTAGACAGGACCTGGTATCAGTGATTCACTACGTCTAGACAGGACCTGGTATCACTGAGTGTACAAAACATTAGAAACACATTTCTAATTATTGATTTGCACCCCCTTTTGCCCTCAGCACAGCCTCAATTCGTCGGGGCATGGACTCTACAAGGTGTCGAAAGCGTTCCACAGGGATGCTGGCCCATGTTGACTCCAATGCCTCCCACAGTTGTGTCAAGTTGGCTGGATGTCCTTTGGTTGGTGGACCATTCTTGTAACACACGGGAAACTGTTGAGTGTGGAAAAACCCAGCAGCGTTGCAGTTCTTGACACAAACTGGTGCGCCTGGCAACTACTACCATACCCCGTTCAAAGGCACTTAGATATTTTGTCCTGCCCATTCACCCTCCGAATGGCACACACACACAATCCATGTCTCAATTGTCTCAAGGCTTAAAAATCCTTCTTTAACCTGTCTCCTCCCCTTCATCTACACTGATTGAAGTGGATTTAACGAGTGACATCATTAAGGGATCATAGCTTTCACCTGGATTCACCTGATCAGTCTATGTCATGGAAAGAGCAGGTGTTCTTAATGTTTCGTACACTCAGTGTATATCCCCATGCTTTCATTCATCTGAATAATAGTACAGTATGAATGTGTGACTTTAAATACCCATAACTACATTTAGCATTCGTTAGAAATCAAACCATGGCTAAAGCCTTATCATTGAAAGCACCTAAGTCGACACAATGATTGGGTTGAGTGAATGAATTTGGGAAAATGTCTGTCTCATCTGCAGTGGTGGCTTTATTGAACTATAAAGCAAGAGGGCACACCTACAATTCAGGGTCATTGAGGACAAGCGGTAAATCTCAGTGTTAGAGAGAGAAGGATTAGGTTATTAACCATCAATCAAATTTCAATCAAATTTATTTTATAAAGCCCTTTTTACATCAGCAGTTGTCACAAAGTGCTTATACAGAAACCCAGCCTAAAACCCCAAAGAGCAAGCAATGCAGATGTAGAAGCACAGTGGCAAGAAAAACTCCCTAGAAAGGCAGGAACCTAGGAAGAAACCTAGAGAGGAACCAGGCTCCGAGGGGGGGACCAGTCTATAAGGCCAGATCATTCTTCAAGACACCTTTTAAACATAGACCAAGAGCCATACACTCAAAAAAAAAATGTTTTGCCACATTTGGGATCATGTTATACAGTATTTAGGTTGTTGTGTGCATTTAGAGTGTATTAATACTATTTTGACAAACCTTGAGTGTTAAGAAAACATATACAACATAACAGAATAACTCATTTACGCACGTTTGGTTGCAGCGGTGAAATTAACCTACTTAATTTCTCGAACTGGATTGGGTAGACCCAAGCTTTATACATATGTTAGACATTTCCATTAACTATCACGCCAAAGCAGAGCAGCGGTAGAGCAGTGCAAGTTGAACACTGATCATACTTAAAATGGATACTTCGGGATTTATTTATTAGTTGTTTTCTTAATCTACTTCCACAGAGTCAGATGAACTTGTGGACACCATTTGAATGTCTCCGTGTCCAGTATTAAGGAAGTTTGAGGTAATTTCACAAGCCAATGCTAAATAGTGTTAGCCCAATGACTGGAAGTCTATGGGTATCTGCTAGCATGCTTCCTTCATACTGGACACAGAGACATAACAATTGTATCCACGAGTTCATCTGACTCTAGGGGAAGTAGATAACATCCAGAAGTATCCCTTTAACCTGCAGTGCAACTGTTTTTATGGTGGAATGTCTTAACCAGTGAAGGCTGCTGAGGGGAGGACGGCTCATAATAAATGGCTGGAATGGAGTCAATGGAATGGTTTCAAACACATCAAAGACGCGGTTTCCATACGGTTGATACCATTCCACTGATTCCATTCCAGACATTATGATGAGCCATCCTCCCCCTCAGCAGCCTCCACTGGTCTTAACCTGCAGTGCAGACTGGTCAAACGGGGAGCAGCTTGAAACCCCTGTTGTTGCTGAGCTATAGAAGGGGGTTCATGCAAACTGCTATTGGAGATGCGCCTGGTAATCCAAGGTTCAAAGAGGACATTATCTGTAACATTGGAAGAGTTTGGAGCAGCCCAGCAGCACATAGGGGTCACAACTTCGGTGAGTGATCTATAAACCTCATGGTAGGTAATGGTGTACAGTGCCTTCAGAAAGTATTCACCCCTTGACTTTTCCCACATTTTGTTGTGTTACAGCCTGAATTTTAAAAAATGATTAAATTGAGATGTTGTGTCACTGGCCTACACACAATACCCCATAATGTCAAAGTGGAATTATGTTTTTAGAAATGTTTACAAATTAATTTAAAATGAAAAGCTGAAATGTCTTGAGTCAATAAGTATTCAACCCCTTTGTTATGGCAAGCCTAAATAAGTTCAGGAGTAAAAATGTGCTTAACAAGTCACATAATAAGTTACATGGAATCACTCTGTGTGCAATAATAGTGTTTAACATGATTTTCTAATGACTACCTCTCCCACACATACAGTTACAGTGCATTCGGAAAGTATTCAGACCCCTTGACTTTTTCCACATTTTGTTATTTTAAAATTGATTTAAAAAAAAAAAATCCCTCAATCTACACACAATAACCCACAATGACAAAGCAAAAACAGATTTTTAGAAATGGTTGCAAATTTATAAAAATATAAAAAAACACAAATAATACATTTACATAAGTATTCAGATCCTTTACTCAGTACTTTGTTGAATCACCTTTTGCAGCGATTACAGCCTCCAGTCTTCTTGGGTATGACGCTACAAGCTTGGCAAACCTGTATTTGGGGAGTTTGTCCCATTCTTCTCTGCAGATCCTCTCAAGTTCTGTCAGGTTGGATGGGGAGCGTCGCTGCACACCTATTTTCAAGTCCTGGCTCTGGCTGGGCCACTAAAGGACATTCAGAGACTTGTCCCGAAGCCACTCCTGCGTTGTCTTGGCTGTGTGCTTAGGGTTGTTGTCCTGTTGGAAGGTGAACCTTCGCCCCAGTCTGAGGTCCTGAGCGCTCTGGAGCAGGTTTTCATCAAGGATCTCTCTGTACTTTGCTCCGTTCATCTTTCCTTCGATCCTGACAAGTCTCCCAGTCCCTGCTGCTGAAATATATCCCCACAGCATGATGCTGCCACCACCATGCTTCACCGTAGGGATGGTGCCAGGTTTCCTCCAGACGTGACGCTTGGCATTCAGGCCAAAGAGTTCAATCTTGGTTTCATCACACCAGATAATCTTTTTAATAATGGTCTGAGAGTCCTTTAGGTGCCTTTTGGCAAACTCCAAGCGGGCTGTCATGTGCCTTTTACTGATGAGTGGCTTCCATCTGGCCACTCTACCATAAAGGCCTGATTGGTGGAGTGCTGCAGAGATGGTTGTCCTTCTGGAAGGTTCTCCCATCTCCACAGAGGAACTCTGGAGCTCTGTCTGAGTGACCATCGGGTACTTGATCTCCCTGATCAAAGCCCTTCTCCCCCGATTGCTCAGTTTGGTTAGGCGGCAAGCTCTAGGAAGAGTCTTGGTGGTTCCAAACTTCTTCCATTTAAGAATGATGGAGGCCACTGTGTTCTTGGGGACCTTCAATGCTGCAGATGTGGTACTCTTCCCCAGATCTGTGCCTCGACACAATCCTGTCTCAGAGCTCTACGGACAATTCCTTTGACCTCACGCACTGCTTCTTGACACACTGCTCGCTTAACCCGGAAGCCAGCCGCACCAATGTGTCGGCGGAGGAAACACTGTACAGCTGGCGACCGAAGTCAGCCTGCATGCGCCCGGGCCCGCCACAAGGAGATTCAACCACAAAGACCAGGGAGGTTTTCCAATGCCTCGCAAAGAAGGACACCTATTGGTAGATGGGTAAAAATAAAAAAGCAGACCCTGAATATCCCTTTGAGCACGGTGAAGTTATTGAAATTACACTTTGGATGGGGTATCAATACACCGAGTCACTACAAAGATACAGGTGTCCTTCCTAACTCTGTTGCCGGAGAAGAAGGAAACCGCTCAGGGATTTCACCATGAGGCCAGTGGTAACTTTAAAACAGTTACAGAGTTTAATGGCTGTTATAGGAGAAAACTGAGGATGAATCAACGACATTGTAGTTACTCCACAATACTAACCTAATTGACAGCGTGAAAAGAAGGAAGGGAAGCCTGTACAGAATTCAAATATTCCAAAACATGCATCCTGTTTGCAACAATGCACTAAAGTAATCCTGCAAAAAATGTGGCAAATCAATTAACTTTGAGTCCTGAATACAAAGTGTTATGTTTGGGGCAAATCCAATACAACACATTACTGAGTACCACTATCCATATTTTGAAGCATAGTGGTGGCTGCATTATGTTATGGTTATGCTTGTAATTGTTAAGGACTGGTGAGTTTTTCAGGATAAAAAATAAATGGAATGGAGCTAAGTCCAGGAAAAATCCTAGAGGAAAATCTGGTTCAGTCTGCTTTCCATCAGACACTGGGAGATGAATTCACCTTTCAGCAGGACAATAACCTAAAACACAAGGCCAAATCTACACTGGAGTTGCTTACAAAGAAGACAGTGAATGTTCCTGAGTGGCAGAGTTACAGTTTTGACTTAAACCTGCTTGAAAATCTATGGCAAGACTTGAAAATGGTTGTCTAGCAATTATCAACAACAAATCTGACATAGTTTGAAGAATTATGGGCAGATATTGCACAATCCTGGGGTGCAAAGCTCTTGGAGAATTACCCAGAAAGACTCACAGCTGTAATCGCTGCCAACTGTGATTCTAACATGTATTGACTCATGGGTGTGAATACTTATGTAAATTAGATCGTTCTGAATTTCATTTTCAATACATTTGCAAAAATGTCTAAAAACATTTATTAACTTTGTCATTATGGGGTATATAGTGTGTAGATGGGTGAGATAAAAACATATTAAATCCATTTTGAATTCAGGCTGTAACAACAACAACATGTGGAATAAGTCAAGGGGTATGAATACTTTCTGAAGGCACCGTACATCAACAGTTGGTCACCGGAGGAAAGAAGGTAAAACCCTACTGTAGTTAATTGTAATTCTAATATAAAATCTTCTCCAGGGGACACGATTGTTTGAAGTCGTTTGTCAACTGAAGTAATTTCACGATAGTGTTCACTACAGATGTAGGATCTTTTTAAATTTGAGCCAGTTTGCTACAGCAGGAAAAAATAATCCTGCAGCAACAAGAAATGTGAATTATTATGTGGATTATAATTAATGGACATTTTTTTGTAGAGGTTGATACATTTTTCGTTAAGGCAAATCAAGTCTGACATTCTAAAATGGAAATGACAAACTTTAGAAGCCTTTTTCAACCTTGAATACACTACAAGTTTCCATTTCCTGCTGTGCAGGAACATTCTCAGCAACAAAAGAGTGATCAACTTAAGATCCTACATCTGTACGTGATGGTACATTACAACACAAGACTGCTTGTCTGAATTTTCCACTAATTACATGTGTTAGCTTCCGAAACAGGTCGCCTGAACATGATGAGATGATGATGTAAATGAATGGCTCAATCAAACAAAATTAAGAGAGTACGCTTCAATTATGACAACCTAGAAACTGGGGGTAACTGAAGACATGCTCAAACATAAGTAGGCAATTGGTTGAGGACTGCCACTGAGAGAACTGATCCCGAAGTATACACTGAGTATACCAAACATTAGGAACACCTTCCTATTATTGAGTTGCACCCGTTCCCCCTCTCCCTCTCCCTCTTTTCCCTCAGAACAGCCTCAATTCTTTGTGGCATGGACTCTACAAGGTTTCGAAAGCGTTCCACAGGGATGCTGGGCCCATGTTGACTCCAATGCTTCCCAAAGTTGTGCCAAGTTGGCTGTATGTCCTTTGGGTGGTGGACAATTCTTGATACACACGGGAAACTGTTGAGCATGAAAAAACCCAGCAGCGTTGCAGTTCCTGACACAAACCGGTGCACCTGGCACCTACTACCATACCCTGTTCAAAGGCACTTAAATATTGTGTCTTGCCCATTCACCCTCTGAATGGCACACATACACAATCCATGTCTCAATTGTCTCAAGGCTTAAAAATCATTCTTTAACCTGTCTCCTCCTGTTCATCTACACTGATGGAAGTGGATTTAACAAGGGACATCAATAAGGGATCCTAGATTTCACCTGGATTCACCTGGTCAGTCCAGGTCATGGAAAGAGGAGGTGTTCTTAATGTTTTGTCCACTCAGTCTAGATCAAACCATATAGCCTATTAAAGCTATGACTCACACACATTCCCCAGAAGAGAGTGAACAGGAATAGAGGAGGACGACGAAATGGGGAGAATCTCAATTGTATACTCCTCGCATCCTCGCGCCTCATTCTCAAAACCCATTGGATGAGAAAGCCTGAGGTCCCTCCCCTCTGACCTCCTCCAATGGGGTTTGAGATTCTCCTTGGGTGGACAACAGAGTGAGACACTTCCCACAGAATCAAGCTAATTGCAATAGTCTAAAAATATCACCTGTAAGGAACTCACGGTAATAATGCTCTCCATTCAGAGTCATACACTTGATTAGTCCTCAGAAGCTGAACCACGTTCTCTCTCTCAGTCTCTCTCTCTCTCCATCTATCTCTCTGTCTCTCTCTTTCAGTCTCCAACTGAATATGTTTTTGCTCTCCCCTGCCCCATGTAGTCAACATCACCCCTTTACCAAACCCCTTACCTTCCTTATGATGGAAAACACACATGATACTAACCTGCTACAACTCCCCTAATCTCCAACCCCTATATCTTTACCAAACCTAACCATCTTTCATCATGGTAGGTGGTACATTATGATGGAAAACACACATGATACTAACCTGCTACAACTCCCCTAATCTCCAACCCCTATATCTTTACCAAACCTAACCATCTTTCATCATGGTAGGTGGTACATTATGATGGAAAACACACATGATACTAACCTGCTACAACTCCCCTAATCTCCAACCCCTATATCTTTACCAAACCTAACCATCTTTCATCATGGTAGGTGGTACATTATGATGGAAAACACACATGATACTAACCTGCTACAACTCCCCTAATCTCCAACCCCTATATCTTTACCAAACCTAACCATCTTTCATCATGGTAGGTGGTACATTATGATGGAAAACACACATGATACTAACCTGCTACAACTCCCCTAATCTCCAACCCCTATATATTTACCAAACCTAACCATCTTTCATCATGGTAGGTGGTACATTATGATGGAAAACACACATGACACCAACTCCCCTAATCTCCAACCCCTATAATCTTTACCAAGACTAAGCAGTCTTTTATCTTGGTATTTGGTAGCCTACCTTATGATGGGAGATCCACATTACACTAACGTGGTACTTTAGAACTAGGCACCCTATCTACTGATTCTACTAGTTAGACAGGCCTGCTGCTACTTAATATCAAAAAATACTTGCGGACGGCACTGCCTTAATACACTCATGATTCATCTATGAGTCAGTAGGATATCATGCGAAGGGGGATTTAGGGTGGGGCCTAAGCTGTGACAAATACAGTTGATTGTGTGTTTCCTTCCTTAATAGCTAAAATGTGTTCCATTGATCTCTTGGACATTTACTATGAGAAATTAGAGATTATTAGATAGAGGCCTACAAGTTTGACTTGAAGCGGGATTACGTAAAACTAGATGTTTAAATTAAGTCGTTTGCCTGTCGTTACGGATTTGGCTTTTGATGGGTACTGTGTCCTTTTTTGATTTGGTTATAAAGGTGTTATAGCAAGCCTCATGACCTGTAGTGTTCCCCAATGACATCACGGATGAGCTATCCAACTCCACCGCTGGGTTCATCTGGATTCTACAATATGAAGTAACCGGTGGCCCCATTGGTTGCTCCTTCCATCTCCAGCTGTTCTGTGAGAGTCATTTAGTGTTTTTTGATTTCACATTTCTGGGCCAGCTGACAGTAAAAGGTTAGGCCAGGTGTGTGTAAACGATGGTGGCATGTTCTTAATCCAATACACAGACAATAATCCAGATTATTACAATGTAATCCATTTGTCTGGAGGAGAGGAACACAACAAAAAGTAGATGGAGTAAAGTCATATTACATTCTCAGGCACACTCATGGAGCACAAATCAAATGTGCAATTCACGTTTGAGTCTGAAATGTGCTTCATGCCATTTGCAATCCATTTCCACAATGTCAATCTGAGAGACAGTGATAACGCTAACGTCTAGCAACCCGAAGGTTGCGTGTTTCAAATCTCATCACGGAAAACTCTAGCATTTTCGCTAATTAGCAACTTTGTAAATACTTACCGCTTTTTAGCTACTTTGCAACTATTTAGCATGTTAGCTAAGCCTTACCCTAACCCTAAACTTAACCTATCTCCTAAACCTAACCTTAACCCCTAGCCTAGCTAACGTTAGCCACCTAGCAAACGTTAGCGTTACCCACCTAGCTAACTTTAGCCACAACAAATTGGAATTCATAACATATCATACATTTTCGCAAATTCGTAACATCTTGTACAATTGCAATTCGTAACATATTGTACGAATTGCTATTCGTAACATATTGTACGAATTGCAATTCGTAACATTTCGTACGAATTGTAATTCGTAAGATATCATACAAATTGTAATTTGTAGCATACTTTACGAAATGGATGATGGACATCCACAAATTAATACATACCAAACAAAACGTAACCAACTACTTGATAGGGTCCCGGATTTACATGTACTATGTTACGTCTACCCCTGAGTCCAGGTTGTATAATGATGAAACGATTAAAACCCATTTGGCCTATTCGATAGCCTACCTATAAAGAGAATGCAGTCATTGACAAGCCTAGGTCATAACAACGACACACCCTCTGAATAGTCTCCAATAGCTTTGTAAATTGACATCAAATGGCTGGTAAAGAATGGTCGTAAGCGTGGCCAACCACCCGAAAAGGGCTGTTATACGAGAATAGAGCTCGAGATGGTAACCACAGTTTAAAGCATAGAATGATTAGGTCGCCTTTTTTCTTTTCTTTTTTACATTGCTAAAAGCCTGTTTCGTAATTTAGATATCTGTCTAACGTTAGCGGTCTGGGGTCTGAGAGCAACGTTTCCTGTCCCCGGTTTCACCCAGTTCTTGAACAAATCCGACGAATTCCGCATATAATTCAACATTTTATCATTGATTTATTTTCCTTACCTGTACATAATTGTTTTCACAGTATTCTGCAACCCTCGATAGATTTTGGTAGCTTTCCACAAGCGCTCGTTTACCGGCCGGAATTTCTTCCTCTAACAACATTTGTAGCTCTGCCATCTTACATCCCTCTGCATTTCTCTCTTCCCTTTCCTTTCAATGAGGCAAAGCGATTATGCTTTTGGTGTGGCGAGAAAGGGGCTCCCCCGCCTGGTATTGTGAGATTTCTGGCCTCGATTTGATCACTGTTACATTTTACCGCGCTTTGGACTCACTGTCAACTGTGATTGGTTCAGGTACTACATCGATTAGTCCTGGATCAATTGAATTTGAGTGCGATTATGGTTTGTGAACCCATTGGTGATGAAAGGTGAACTACAATCGGGTCTAGTGACACAAAGTAGCCAGTGTTCCATTGATGGCGCGCAGCTGTTGTTGCAATCTATATGCTACATTTTAACAGTTTGTCGTCGCGCGTGTGTATCTAATATATATGCTTTTTAAAAAGGTAGGCAAACTGTTGTTGTCCTAGTCAGCACTATATCTCACATATTAAATCCCACATTAAGAGAATTATGGGCCTTGTAGGAATCCTAAAGGAAACCAATTGGTGCATTGTGTAATTCGTGGTCAAAAGACACTACAACTCCCATGGCAACTTTGGGAATCATATGTTTCGTCGTGTTCGGTTGGACCGAATTTGAGAGGTCGGTATCGGAATAGTCAGCCTGGTTGCAGCCAGCAGGCTATATGTAGACAGCAGTGGGTTTAATCCACCCAGACATGCATAGGGTGAGTTTCTTAAACGTAACCTTCTATATATTTGTTCCTTCCTTTTTTTTTAATTCACTCTAATTTGAACATATGGATATTTAATGTTGAGAATGTTTATGCAACAACTAAATAGCTTAATAATTGCCTCAGGCGAAAATAAAACAACAAGACTATTATGCATGCTATAGTATCCATAATACGGTCATCTTTACGAGGTGCGAGGGTATTAACAGGCCGGTTGATTTCAATGACACATTATGAAAGCCTGTTGAGAATAATTTTCATTTGACATTATTGCTGCCAAGCAACTTTGTTGTCACAGAGGTGACCGAATGTTAAATCTCTTTAAGACGTGAGGATTCACCGCCTGTCATCGTGGTTGTGACAAAGCGATGGAGCACGCCGAAGAAGACGAGCTCGAGACCCGATTTAATGCCGCAGTGCGAGTGATACGGAGTTTACCCGAAGATGGTAGGCTGATTATCCACTAATAACTACACTTGCCTATACATCAAATCAGCCACTGAACTGTGGGCCATGGCCTGCGACTGAGTAGCCTATTTAGCAGTAAGCCTAGCTTGTGCAGCATATGTCTGAATAAGCACCATTAGGGCTCACACTGTTGCCACCGTTTTAATTTGGTACCTGTTTGGTAGTGGTGATTGGCTTATATTCTCTGTGTCTTAGATTTAGCTTTAGGTTGGCTCAGAAGGCACACTGTAAGAAGTTCTGCTGTTCTTAAAGAATATAACTGCCTTATCAGTTTAAACTGTTTTACTGTTCGATACAGTTGCATTAGGCTACTCATCCATTGTTTATGTTTTTGTTGTCGTATGACTGAGTCTTTGTAAACAAACAGCCAATATCATGCCAATCTCATGGACTGTCAGTCCTTGCGTAGCGCTGTAGGCAGGGTAACTGATAGGCTGTTGAAATGACAGGTTGTGTCTTTAGAGCTGAAGATGGGCAGCTTCAAACATTAAAGCATTACATTTAAAAGAGAAGTCTATTTATACCTTCTGAGGACACACATTTGTTTTGTCAGTTGCAGTGAGCTCATGGTAATTGCTGCAAGTTGAGGGACCATCGGCTGCAATGTAACAATAATTCAAAGTATCATGTCAATCATCAAACTTCCTGACTCATCCTCTTTGTTCCCCCTCCTATCCTTATTTGCTCTCCTATAGGTCCATACCAGCCGGCGGATGGCATGATGCTCATGTTTTATAGTTACTACAAGCAGGCTATGTTAGGGCCTTGTAACATTCCAAGACCTACAGGATACTGGGACACTGCAGGCAAAGCCAAGTGGTAAATTATGTTTAAGGACTGGGTCGTGTTCATTAGCGCACACTATAGCAAAACATTTTGCAATAGAAAAACGAAAATGAGTGTTTCTTATTGGACGTGTCCAGATAGGTATAGAACCTCCCCGCTTCACTCCATTTTGGATCACTTTCTTCCATTTTGTGCCTACTGAACACGACCCTGGTGAAGGGTGTTGTCCTAGCAATAGGTTATCAAATCAGATGAAAGACAATTTACCATATGTTAGAAAAAGAAAAATACTGCATGCCTTCAGTAAAACGCAAACGTTGACGACCTACTCAGACACATACGAGATATACCAGCATACAGCATGAGCACTTCTGAAAGCGCTGCTCAGGGAAGCAACCCTTTGAAATGTTGATAAGACGGCAGAAGAATGGCACAGCGAGGCAAAGACAAAATGAAAAGTCTAAAAATGGGTTGGTGTTTTTGCCTCAAGGTGAAAGTTTTCGTGATAAAGGAATATTACTGAATCATTTGAATTGGGATATTACGTAAGCCACAAAGCACAATAACCATAGTTATATTATATTGCAAGGAATATTTGTCATGCAATCAATCTACCCATGGTAAAATGTGTAATATACCATACTACCATCTTATTGCTGCAGAATAACACATTTATTAGCCACAAAAATTCATAGCAACTATTAAAACCTATGTTCATTATTTGTGCTGTATGATCAGACCAAATTCTGAGAGATTTAATTTCAAATATCTGATACTGTGTTTACACTAGTTCCCAGAGCTCTTCCTGGTTATGTCATGTGTTCAAGAAAAACTCAAGGCCCTATGTACTGCATATCTTGCATGGATCCATGGATTCATAATGAAATCCCAACTCTGAAAAAAGTATGTTGTTAGTCTGTCTCAAAATCATTGAGGTTTATGCAGCATTTCTTTTGTCACCCGAGTTCATATGAGACCCAAACATTGTTTGTTGCCAGGGACGCATGGAACTCACTGGGGAATATGTCAAAGGAGGAAGCCATGCAAGCTTACCTCAATGACATTCAGCTGGTAAGCATTTTTACTATGTCATTTTGAATAAATAAAAGAAGAGGAAGCAACTGCAATCACGTATTATTGTTTTACCCTCCAGGCAGATTAATTTCTGTTTCATTAAATTGCTGAAACCACATTTATTCTTTATTGAAACACCAATATATTAACAATCAAATTGCCTCTTTCTGGAAGATTCTGGAGACTCTTCCAGTCACAGAGGAGGTGTCTGATCTGCTGGAGGCTCTTGGGGGGTATTTCTTCGAGGAAGTGGAGGGAGGAGTGGAGGAAGAGGAAGAGGAGGCCAAGAGGACCTACAACAGGCCTTTCGCAGCAGCTGCAGGTGCCTGGTCAAAATGGATGCTGTTTTGAGCACTGCAGAACTACACACCTCAGTTTCACTGAACACAACAACACAATACCCCCCAACACATCTAGGAGTACAAGTGTTCAATGATTTATGTGTTTATTGATTATTAATTAACCACTCTCATAGTCTATAAATAGTCACTAAAGAGTCCATAAATTCACACAGAAGGAGATTGTTTCACCTCAAATAATGGAGGGTTTAGCTCTGAGGAAGATGTTAACCTTTCCTTGCTATTAGCAGAGAAGGCCTTTGGATGAATATTTCATAGTCGCCTTTTTGTCTTTTTGCTCAGTGGAAATGCAGATGCTAAAGGGGTATATCCACAAACCAAAGATGGAAGGCAAGTGTTTGTGTGGTAGCGTTGGTCCTAGACGCTGAACTCCATTCGCCAAGGGTCCACAGTGAACTCATGTCAGTCATCCTCACCTTGTAATCAGCAACCAGTTCTGATGAAGGAAGAGAGATTGATGAGTGGACTGTTGTCTATGGCGACAATTAAAGGGATAGTTATCCATTTACCTCATATTATGTAATATATATACCTCATATTGATTGCATGGTGCAAGCAGGACTCCTGTTAGCCTGCGCTAAACAGCAAACCTAAAGGTATCCATACGTTTACTTCAATTTGACATTTTGGTGAACTGTCCCTTTAAGGAAATATGTGCAAATATGTTTGACGGCTGGATGAGTAGAGAAGCTCTTCTGTTGTGTTTTGTGGCGTGGTTGATTGATTGATTGTTTTATCTTTGAAAGTGTCTGGTATTGTCTCAATAGTAGAAAAGTCTGTTGCTAATGAATAGCAGCCTATTTGTGTTAGCTGTGTAGTTGTGCTGCTTTGTGAATCGTGGCATAGACTGCTAAATGTTGTGGCAATGTAGATGCAGTTGGTGTTATCTAGTGTAGCTCATTATAATTATAACGAGTTTATAATAAGGTGTCTTATACGTTTTATTGCACTGCTCAGGCTTTGGGAGTCTGGAAATCTGGAAGGATATTCAAACCAAAGTCCCAGAAAGCAAAATAAATGGCATGAATATGACTGGCAAGGAGGAATGCAAGGAGGAAAGTAAATGCACTGATTTGGAGGAGGAGGAAGAGGAGGAGGAGGAGGAGGAGGAGGAAGATGAGGATGAGGAGGAGAAAGTGGACAGTGATGAGGAGGAGGAGAAGGAGGTGGAGAAAGTGGACAGTGATGAGGAAGAAGATGCAGATGATGAAGAGGAGGAGGAGAGAGGTACCACGAATAGTACATATCCAATTTTGAGCTGTTTCTCTATACGACAATTTAATTATGAATACTATGTAGCATAACGTATTAGCAAGCCAAACATGGTTATACTTATGACAGTGCTATAACTATGGGTAGCTATAAAGCAGTTCAAGCGAAAGCTGAGGACTGAATTTTACATGGTTTTGTATGTTACCACAAAAGAGACTTCATTACTTTTATTTCAGAGATAAAACGTCCCTGGACCGTGGTTATATCAGTTTGTCACAATTCATACCATAACTGCTCTATATCACTATGAAACATAGGACTGGGAGGACCATTGTTATGTCAATGCTGTGTCATGTCAGGTTTATAACTATAATATCCTTACTAACATGCCACTAATTGATTGCTTCATTTTAAGTAGTATGCTAGTGTGGATATTGAAACAGAGCTTATGTCATACTGTCCGTTAGAGAGGAAGGCCCCAGGCCCTGACATGAGTCTGCTCAGGGTGAAGGACCGCAGGTGGAGGTCAGAGGTCAGCTCGTCCAACGGCACTGTGGAGCCCAGCGTCTCCTCCATGACCAACGGGACACACAGCTCCCTCGACAGTGAGGTGGAGGAGGAGGAACTGGCCTACTCAGAAGAGCCCCTACCGGAGAACCGCTACAGGCATCTGAACAGACACCTCAGTGGTAAGGACCGCCACCATAAACACCTCCAGTAGCTGGGTTAGTAGGACCCAACAGTAGGTACTGTATTTGAGAGCACTTGTAAGATAGACAGAAGGAGGGATGTGGCAGTCATGACATTTTGTCAGCCGGTAATTGTCATGCAAATAACTGCCGGTCTCACGGTAATTGACCGTTAATTAACATAAACACATTTAGCATCTCATGGCTTCCACACATAGCCTACAAGCCACTGATGCAGACCTTTGGAACATCTACATTTAAAAAAGTCTAATAAATACATTTAATATAGCCTACACATCACCAAAAATGTATTATTTAATTTAGACAGGTTTAAAGAAACATGATATGAAGAAAATGTAGCCTATTTCAGAAGAACTGATCTGGCTATGCCATATGGCTGTGAGCTACACTAGTTAATTTAGCAGACAAGATTTGCTTAGAATTCCGTGGCATTATTTTTATATTATTTTATAGTATGAAGAATACAATTGAACATAGCTGAATGATAAATAAAATACATTTCCCCAAACTATTTCTGAGTGCGCACATGCAGAGTAGGCTGCCCTGTAATTTGTCGTATAAAAAAATATTCTGCTAATGTCTCCAGGAATATAAAGTGTAGTAGAATTGCATGAAATGTGTTTAGACCACATTTTTCCCATGCAAAGAAAGAAGAAACGTATCTGATATAGCCTAGGTCTACTCTATACACACTCAGCCATGCATTCAACTCTTTTTTGCGAACAGTGATTGAGTTATATTATTAGCCTAAATTATGACTATCCAATCAACTCATCACATTACGAATAGTAGTCTTTCTTACATAAGTCTGCAAATGTGATGACGCATGGAGTGCTTTTACTATAAAGGTGCATTTTTATGGTGAAAATGAGCTTCCCCATACTTTAAACGTGCTTTCCGCCTATGTATTCCAGGTAGGCTACACCAGTTGTAAAGCAGATTAATGTGCTTAATGTTAAGAATTTAGCGATAAATATAGCAGCACGAGAAAGCTGGGATCCTCTTTTCTTAAATAGTGGCCTTTCAAAATTCTGTTTTCACACGCGATTGCATAGCCTATATAATTGTTGCAACATGAGGTCATGGGCTCTCATAAAGTGTTTGATTTTCAGTTGCATTTGCATTGATGTCAGAGTGATTAGAGGGACAATAGAGCGCAGAGTGCCAGGCCATTAGTGACTGGCCCTTAGCAAGTTTGGCAGGCTACTAATAACCATCAGCGGCATCAGAGCGCAGTTTTGGGTAAGCAGTTTTGGGTAAGCAGTTTTGGGTAAGCAGTTTTGGGTAAGCAGTTTTGGGTAAGCCTAGTTACCATGACCGCTGGTGTGGCGGTAATACGGTCACCGTAACAGCGCTAGACTGAACCGGCATATGAACGGACACCTCAGACCCGCCACCATAAACACCTCCAGTAGCTGGTTTAGTAGGACCCTTTCTGTAGGTATTTAAGAGCCCCAGTTCTGAGAGACGGTACAGGCATATTAACAGATGTCTCAGCGGTAAGATGGAGTCAGCTGGAGTTTGGATTACCTGACCTATGACCTACCATAGCCGTGGGAAGTAGTGGTGCTGAGGGGGCTGCAGTACCCCCTGATAAAACATTTTGGTCAATAATCTGGCAATGATGTGGTGTGCTTCGTCCCCTCCGCACAGAGCGTCTTCGAGCCAACGACTCGGACAACGAGGAATTCTGTGACTCAATGGAACATTTAGCCATGGACGAGGTAAGGCGTTAAGAAACGTTATGTGCTTGCTCCAGCAAATTAGAACTCGCTCCCGCCCATCTATTCATTGGGTTGGTTCGTTTTGGGTTATGACAATGCAAAAGGAGCGCTCCCATGATTTTGATTGGTTGTCTTCACAGGAATCGGGAGTACCGAGGGCACACTCCTCCGAGACAAGGGCAAGTCAAGTTAAGAGGAGGAGTCTTCAGGGAGAGACCCTGGATGAGGACCTGAGTCTCCAGGAAGACGCCCCTCACAGGGAGGGGCTTCATACAGAACGACGGGACAGTTGCTGGTCAATGAGTGGAATAGGTGGGTCTGTATGGTCTTACTGTTTAAAAGAAATCATGATAAAAGTATAATCGGTGGCATTTGATCCCTTGATTGACTTGAAACCTTTTTCCTGTGCTTCTGGGCTTTTATTCATAAAGCGTCTCAGAGTGGTAGTGCTAGGATCCACCCAGTCCATTCATTATAATCTAAAAGGCCATACTGATCCTAGATCAGCACTTCTACTCTGAGACGTGGTGATGTCTTGTGACTACAGGCCTCGAAGTCCATAGAGTAATGCTTGCTCACTGCCCATTGTTTGTGGTATAGGTTCCAGGTCATCGGGGCGAGGTTCCGGGTCACAGCTTTTTACCAATGGAAATGCAGCAGAGGGCTGGGTTATGCAGAACAGGACTGAGGCTGTTGCCAGCGGTAACCTTAATGAGCACATCGCCATGGCGCTGACCAGGCTGCAGGAGGACATGGCTAACGTGCTTCAGAGGCTGAACACTCTGGAGGCCCTGACCACATTACAGGTGAGACCACGGTCTGAAAACCAGAGAGATAAAACAGTACTTTTTTTATGATATTTTTTCAAAGATAAAACTGTATCACAGTACAGTCAAAAATTCGATCTGAATCACAAGTCTACATTTTGTGTCTGTTCATTTTCAGACTAGATCGCTTTCTCAGGCTAGACAAGATGACTCCTTATCCCTAGCAAGAAAGGTATGTGCCTCTATCTAACTATACTGAACAAAAATATAAATGCAACATGCAACAATTTAAACGATTTTACTGAGGTACAGTTCATATAAGGAAATCAGTCAATTGAAATAAATTCATTAGGCCCTAATCTATGGATTTCACATGACTGGGCAGGGGCGCAGCCATGGGTGGGCCTGGGAGGGCATAGGCCCACCCACTGTGGAGCCAGGCCCAGCCAATCAGAATTAGTTTTTCACTTTTTCATCACATGACTATTGGTTGGTGGCCTGGTGGTTGGGAGCTTGGGCCGGTGGCCGATAGGTCCCTGGTTCGGGTCCCCGATTTGACTTGGTGGGAGATCTGTCGATGTGCCCTTGGGCGGGTTGCTTGACCCTGGTTGCTCCTGTGGGTCGCTCTGGATGGGAATGTCTGCTAGATGACTGAATGTGATGTAAATGTTGAGCGGCTTCACTGCAGGTAGATTGTATGTTTTAATATACAATAAAATACAGATATCCATCTGTTGGTCACAGATACCTTTAAAAAAAAATGGGCCTCAAAATGGACTTCAGGATCTCGTCACGGTATCTCTGTACATTCAAATTGGCATCGATAAAATGCAATTGTGTTCGTTTTCCGTAGCTTATGCCTGCCCATACCATAACCCCACTGCCACCATGGGGCACTCTGTTCACAACAATGACATCAGCAAACCGCTTGCCCACACGACGCAAAACACGTGGTCTGCGGTTGTGAGGCCTGTTGGACGTACTGCCAAATTCTCTAAAACAACGTTGGAGGCAGCTTATGGTAGAGAAATTAACATTCAATTGTCTGGCAACAGCTCTGTTGGACATTCCTGCCGTCAGCATGCCAATTGCACGGTCCCCAAAAATATGAGACATCTATGGCATTGTGTTGGGTGACAAAACTGCACATTTTAGCAGATGCTCTTATCCAGAGCATTTTTTAAATTTATTTTTTCATACTGGCCCCCCGTGGGAATCGAACCCACAACCCTGGCGTTGCAAGCGCCATGCTCTACCAACTGCGCTACACAGGGCCCACACGGGTAATGACCATGCTGTTTAATCAGCTTCTCTATATGCCACACCTGTCAGGTGGATGGATTATCTTGGCAAAGGAGAAATGCTCACTAACAGGAATGTAAACAAATTTGTGGACAAAATTTGAGAGAAATAAGCTTTTTGTGTGTATGGAACATTTCTGGGATCTTTCATTTCAGCTCATGAAACATGGGACCATCACTTTACATGTTGCGTTTATATTTTTGTTCACTGTATTAATTCTTAAAAGTCTAAGCTGACATATGGAATTGTTTTAAGATTGTCATACCATGAATAATTTAGCTATTTCATTTTACGACCCCTTTAGGTATAAAGAATATATACACTACCGGTCAAAAGTTTTAGAACACCTACTCATTCAAGGGTTTTTCTTTATTTTTACCATTTTCTACATTGTAGAATAATAGTGAAGACATCAAAACTATGAAATAACACATATGGAATCATGTAGTAACCAAAAAAGTGTTAAACAAATCAAAAAATAATTGAGATTTGAGATTCTTCAAATAGCCACCCTTTGCCTTGATGACAGCTTTGCACACTCTTGTTATTCTCTCAACCAGTTTCACCTGGAATGCTTTTCCAACAGTCTTGACGGAGTTCCCACATATGCTGAACACTTGTTGGCTGCTTTTCCTTCACTCTGCGGTCCGACTCATCCCAAACCATCTCAATTTGGTTGAGGTCGGGGGATTGTGGAGGCCAGGTCATCTGATGCAG
The DNA here is from genome assembly GCF_964263955.1 of Coregonus lavaretus. Taxonomy (NCBI): domain Eukaryota; kingdom Metazoa; phylum Chordata; class Actinopteri; order Salmoniformes; family Salmonidae; genus Coregonus; species Coregonus lavaretus. Next base: position 42,000,720 of record NC_140006.1, on the reverse strand, counting down.
CACTCCATCACTCTCCTTCTTGGTAAAATAGCCCTTACACAGCCTGGAGGTGTGTTGGGTCATTGTCCTGTTGAAAAACAAATGATAGTCCCACTAAGCCCAAACCAGATGGAATGGCATATCGCTGCAGAATGCTGTGGTAGCCATGCTGGTTAAGTGTGCCTTGAATTCTAAATAAATCACAGACAGTGTCACCAGCAAAGCACCCCCACACCATAACACCTCCTCCTCCATGCTTTATGGTTGGAAATACACATTCAGAGATCATCCGTTCACCCACACCGTGTCTCACAAAGACACGGCGGTTGGAACCAAAAATCTCCAATTTGGACTCCAGACCAAAGGACAAATTTCCACCGGTCTAATGTCCATTGTTCGTGTTTCTTGGCCCAAGCAAGTCTCTTCTTCTTATTGGTGTCCTTTAGTAGTGGTTTCCTTGCAGCAATTTGACCATGAAGGCCTGATTCACGTAGTCTCCTCTGAACAGTTGATGTTGAGATGTGTCTGTTACTTGAACTCTGTGAAGCATTTATTTGGGCTGCAATTTCTGAGGCTGGTAACTCTAATGAACTTATCCTCTGCAGCAGATGTAACTCTGGGTCTTCTATTCCTGTGGCGGTCCTCATGAGAGCCAGTTTCATCATAGTGCTTGATGGTTTTTGCGACTGCGCTTTAAGAAACGTTCAAAGTTCTTGAAATGTTCCGTATTGACTGACCTTCATGTCTTAAAGTAATGATGGACTGTTGTTTCTCTTTACTTATTTGCGCTGTTCTTGCCATAATATGGACTTGGTCTTTTACCAAATACGGCTATCTTCTGTATACCCCCCTACCTTGTCACAACACAACTGATTGGCTCTAACGCATTAAGAAGGAAAGAAATTCCACAAATTAACTTTTAAGAAGGCACACCTGTTAATTGTAATGCATTCCAGGTGACTACCTCAAGAAGCTGATTGAGAGAATGCCAAGAGTGTGCAAAGCTGTCATCAAAGCAAAGGGTGGCTATTTGAAGAATCTCAAATATAAATATATATTTTGATTTGTTTTAACACTTTTTTGGTTACTACATGATTCCATATGTGTTATTTCATAGTTTTGTCTATTCACTATTATTCTACAATGTAGAAAATAGTAAAAAATTAAGAAAACCCCTTGAATGAGTAGGTGTTCTAAAACTTTGGACCGGTAGTGTATAAAAAAAGTATTTAATAAAATATTGAATTTGGCCTTTACTACTATAGCCCATAGAAACGCATTGAATAACACATTCATAAATGGCAAAAAAAACTGTCCAAAAATAAAGCATAAGGAAGAAGGTTTTGAATCTTCTGTCTAACTATTAAATAATCGTAAAAAAAAAAAAAACAGGATTCACAATGCCAGGAATCATACTGCATTCACAATGTCAGAATCATACTGTATTCACAATGCCAGAATCATACAGTTTTTTCCCCATTGAATATCTTAAAACGTCTACACATGTAAGAAGAGAGGTTTAACATTTATTTTGTATACTCTTTAATGTCAGCAGCAGATGAGAGAAATGAGAAGTTGTCTTTTTGGTTTTCCAGAGTCCTTCGTGGTGGCCTTTTCACCTGTCTCCTACCACTGTGGCGTTTACTACTGTCTGGCCTTTGATTTCTCATTGGCTGGTTCAGATTTACCTGCTACGAAAGAGGAAGTGAGTGTACTGTGTGTTCTATACTGTATGTCATCAGTGCCCTGTGAATCAGAGCCATGTATAAATATATAGAAAATATCTCTGTATATGCCTCAGTTGTAAATGTGCTTATATCGTCAACTGTTGACGTCAGTGTTCTATCTATGCCATAGGTGTCCTAACCTTGTGCAGAATATGTGCACCTTTAGGTTAGGGGACGTCTACTTTATATGTTGTCAGTTACCAGTTTGTCACATTGAATCAATACAAATCAGCTCATTATTATAATAATGTGTTGTTCAACGTTTCTCTTTTCAGAAAGATAAGCTGAGGATCGTGTGGGTTATCCAAACAAGCCAGACTCTTAAGAGAATTTGCTCTACTTTTGCACAGGAGTTATACTTTTCATTTAAATTCTCTACATGCCACTGTTTGGCACTGTACAACAACTGTACTTGTGCAAGAGAGAGGTGATTTGTAATACATAATTCATAATTTATTTTTTATTTAAACATTGTCTGGATTTATGGGCACAATACAATGTTTGCTTACCACGTGACATTTTTTAAATATTATTTTGGTACCCCACTAATGCCATACAATATTGTAACTTCATGGACCAGTTTCCCTGATTCCTATTGGAATAAAAAGCACTTTCAATGCTTTCAATGAGGATTTTCCATTGAACATGTTTTTTAGTCCAAGAGGTAGGCTCTTATAGCTTAATATTACTTAACTCATGACATAGTGACCCACTAACTTGCTTGATCATTTGCTCAAATTTAAAACAGGGTGCTTCGCAATATATATTACCCCTTTCTCACTTAGAATGACATTAATGGTTTTGTTTCTCAAAAACAGGAAATACATGAATGTTTGTCAAACGTACACTCATAAAGATAGTGTACAAACAAAACATCACAAGTTTTACATGGGGGGGATCAAGACGTAATAGATGTATTGATGTGGTGTTGAGGTCCATGAATATATTTTATACTGTATTTATTGACCATATTAATCATACATACTGAAGTGTACTCATACTTGACATTGATGTTGATTAATAACCTTCCACTAACACTAATGGATTAAATATTCATATTTTATTCCCAATATAGGTAAATATTTCAGAATGTTTAGCAAAGAAATCCCAGAAGACGGCTTTCATTAACACAGTGGGATTAGGAAGGTTTCTGTGTGGATCAAAGGATTAACATTATTGTGCAATATCTGCTGTCTATTATCATTTGCAATAAGCCCAAAATAATTCACTTCCAGAAAGAAATCCTACAGGGTTTGTAGGAATGTTTTATTTTCCTAATCTTATTTCTCTATCTCTATTTTCTTCCTGTGAACACATTGTGTAATTTATGAGAATTAGTGATAGAAAACAGGACTATAGTGCAAAATATTGTATTTATAGTATTTCATTATACTACAAGAATGTATCTAAGTAGCCTACTGATGATTATACAATTATGTGCAGAGATGCACTTGCAAGTTGCAATAAAGCATTGTTCACACTGCAGGCCTTAATGCTCAAATCAGTTTTTTTCAAATCTGTTTTGGAATACTGACTGTCCAAACAGCAAGTTAAAAGTGGTCAAATTTAATTTGTGTGTTCAGACAGCAGTCATTTACTGACATGGCTATACTAGTTGTCATAGTAACCACGGGTGTGTGCGCAGTGGCGTCATTATACCTCAGTGAGTGGTGTAGACTGATTGGGGGAGGAGCTCAGGGCCGGCCCGCCCATTAGCAGGATGGCGGCCGTCTAGAGCGGCAGATTAACGAGAACGGCATTCTCCGAGCTAAACTGACCAAGACGCACCTCCAACAACACCTCACTTAATTCTGCCCCAAAAACAATGAACACTTCTCTCACCCAGTTGCATATGAGCTATTAAGCTGAGCCCTGATGCCGCCCCATGGTAAACAGCGCTCACTTTGCGAAAGGCAGGGGCGCAAAATATGTATCGTCCATGCCCAGCAAGCCTCCCCATGGTGCTGTTGGAGAGACCCAGCCGTTGCAGCTCTCCACTATGGAGCCAGATAGCTGCCAAAAGGTTGAATGTACGTATCGTTAGGATCGTAAGAAAATCATTATGTAAATTGTTAGGATCGTAAGAAAAGCCATGCGTGAAACATGAAACAATGTGACGATTACTGACTAACATTTTAGGCTTGAACAAATGTTGTGTTGCAATTCTGATGTACAATAATACCTTTCAGAGTTTTGGCAGTTTCATCTCGCCAACAACAAAATGTACACCAAACGGCCTGCGAGGAGTGCTACACGAACAAGCATAAAACACAGTATAAAAAAAAACAGAAGTCAGGGAAACCGGAAAAAACGTATCCTGCACGTTTTCAAGTTAAAAGTCTCCATTCTCTAATACTCCTCAGTTGAGTTTACTTCACATTTAGGTCTCTAATGTAATGGATTTGTTTGCCAGCGCAAGTCCAGTGCCGACAACAGTGATTTTTCAGTCCACTAGGTGTATCTCTACAGCATGGGCATATCTCTGAGTGACGTTGACATCCCCATGCATGCACCTTATCAAAATATGACTAATTCAATATTGCACCATCCCATTCTCTGGCCTCTGTCTGCAATCATAACCAGTAGTATCTACCAGTAATAATGAACCATAGAATAATAATAGATGTTTGGTCAATCTATGAATGATGTATGACCACTGGAGCCTTTGCCACTCAAAATATTTTTCAAAATTCTCCAAAGTTCTTTAGTCTATCACTTTAATAATTCAATGTTTAATTTAGGCCTATCCCCCCCCCCCCCCCCCAAAAAAATAGGCCTTCAACTTGTAGGCATTGCAATTTAGGCTATAATTTTGGGTACTGGTGTCTTGCGGAATCATTTTGTGTTTTATAACTGTTTTTATTATTAAAAAGAGACACTGGCTCACAGGCCTCGAAATATAGCCTCTAAATACAGTTTAAACAAAATAGCTGAAGAAGCACATGCAGTGGCTGATGGGGAAAACAGATCTGGCAATAAGAATAGGCTATAGGAAGTCTTGACCATTTGGGACCCCTTGGCTATTTAGCTCAGGACAGGTTATAGCCAAGACTTAATCAATATTTTGTTTTGTCTCATTTATTAATATGGATATAGCCTCTGCGTGATGGGGTTGTGCAACGCAAATGGCTATAACAAGCCTACATACAGAGTATACCTCGCAAATACAACAGTCAAAATGTAGCCCCACGCGGCTATAAAAAATAAATTATGCAATTGTATGGCCATTAAATAACACAACAGCATGGCATATTTATATAGTGGAATAGGCCTAGCAAAAATCATATTTACTTTCTATTTTGCAGCTCAGGCAGTTATTCTAGACAAGGCTCTTCTGTGTCATTTGCTGAAGATCCAAGCCTATACTATGCCCAAGCCTAGTGGTATAACGTCGTTATCGAATGCCGTTCTAAAACAAGCAATAGACTTTTATTTTGGAAATGAAACCAGAAGCTGCAAAGCAACTCTAACGTCTGGGCTAGAGTTGCTTTATTATAATAATAACATACCGTTTAGCAGACACTTTTATCCAAAGCAACTTACAGTCATGCGTGCATACATTTTTGTGTATGGGTGGTCCCAGGGATTGAACCCACTACCTTGACGTTACAAGCGCAGTGCTCTACCAGCTGAGCTACAGAGGACCACCTTATTGACTAGCTAACTTTGACTAGCTTTGCAGATACCACATTCCTGACAAAGGTTTGTACGTATAAAAAATATCTGTAACCGAGTAAAGGGCGATGTGAAGTAAGAATTGAACGTGTAAATGTTCGTTCATAGTCGTAGCGTAGGGTTTGTACATTTACAGGTCCAATTTAACGGTTATGTTTCATGTTTCACGCATGGATTTTCTTACGATCCTAACGATACGTATGTTCAACTTTTTGGCCACTATCTGGCTACATATATCTGTGGCATTGTGTTGTGACAAAACTGCACATTTTAGAGTGGCCTTTTATTGTCCCCAGCACAAGGTGCACCTGTGTAATGATCATGCTGTTTAATCAGCTTGTTGATATGCCACACCTGTCAGGTGGATGGATTATCTTAGAAATAAGATTTTTGTGTGTATGGAACATTTCTGGGATCTTTTATTTCAGCTCTTGAAAAATGGGACCAACACTTTACATGTTGCATTTATATTTTTTTGCATTTTCACTGACCAGTGGGCGATGTCCGGCCCCCCTACCACGATGGGCCGGCCCGGTTTTCTGGTTGGTTTAGCTGAGGTGGCGCAAATTCACATTCAAAGTCAAACGCGCATCATCAAAGAGAGTAAGACCCGCTCTGACTCTGTCAGTCAAAACAGAAAAACGTAATGGTGGTGCCGAAAAAGTAGAGACCGAAAAAGTGCACTTGAAGCCTACGCTGCTAAATTTGTAAAATTAACCGATTTATTTGCTAAAACATCTGGTTCTGCGTCTGTGAAAATGACAGATAATCTGCGGTGGTGCAGTCGAGGTAGGAAGAAAACAGAGAGACACACTCACGCACATTAGCCTCGTTCTCAACCACAGTTTCTATGCAAGTAAAGTCCTTTTTAAAAATCCGAACAGCTGTGATGGAAACAGGAAGTTTCAGTACACTTTTATAAATGCCGACAGATAATTTATTCGTTCGACATGGTGGGATATTTTTGTGTCGGTAAAATTAATTATGCGAGAAATGGCGGTGGAAACGCCTTTATATGCAAATATTGATATAATAACCATCATATCGAAGTAAACTTGGAGTCACGCGATGACATGGTGTGTGGTCCTCCCACTACGACTCAGGAAACCTTACAGTTTAATAAACCACAGATAAAATAATTTATGATTAACTTCACAGGGTGGTGAAAGTTCACGGAATGAGTTTGATGCTCCTAGCCAATAAATGTCGAGGGTCTTATTCTGGTAACATGATGATCGACGCTTGACTGCCGTTTGAAAAATAAATATTCTCGCTCTTATCCGTAAAAATCTAATCATGTGGACTAACCTACCGGCAGAGCCTACCCGCATCAGCGAGCTGTTGGCTAGACCGCACATACCAAAACCAGATTAGGCACATTTGCTATGTAATGCAACAGTTTGTGACAAAACTATCGGTAGAATTGAAAATGCGATGGAAACACATTGAACATTAGATTTTTCTTCGGTAGGCTACATGAAAACTTAAGCGAAAAAGTCAATTTTGTGTGCACTAGGTCATCACGCACTGATTTTTATCCACAACAAGTCCATTTGGTGGAAACACAACACTACCTTTACATGCACACTAATAATTCGATATTAAACGGATCATGGCAGTAGGCAGGTTATGCAATAGTCATGTAAGCAACTTACTCTGTTTATTTTAACCGGCGTAAAGTCGAAATCGAAGTAAGCATACGCCGATTAAAACACCGGGTTTTCTGAGCAATCTTTCGAATTATTAGGACATGTCAACACCTTCATCGGCGTTACAGCGGTGTATTTGATCTGCGCATGTGCCAGCAACCGAGCGAGCCTCCCTCTTAAATGCGAGTGAAGTGAGTTCGGAACAACAATGAATGCGTAGTAGAAGTAGTTTTCACATAAACGTTATATGTCCGAATTCAGAATCAAACATGCTCCCCAAAAATAACATGTTCGCTGTACTAGAACGTTTATTTTGATGGAGTGCCATCAGGTAGCCTGATTTCAGATGTCCATGTAAGGGAATCGTTCTCCTTGCAAATCATGTAAACGTTTTAATCGAACAATTATATTAATCTGACTATACAAAATAATCGCATTATTGTGTGCATCTAACCGACTGCTCGGACAATGCGCATATTTTAGAATATTCGCATGAAAATCTGTCGCCAATTGGATGGAAACCTAGCTACTGACACAGAAGGACTGTGCTATAGAGTAGATTAAATGTTCACGTAGGGGTGGTAATCTTGAATTTAGTCTTCTCCAGACAGAATGCAGATGGGGTGTTATATTTAAAAACTCTCCACCCATCAGGAATGAATGAAGAATTGTTATTGAAGTGTTTTCTGTAACTGGTATTGCCTAGTATTGGTGTTCGATACCCCCATCTAGTGGTCTCTCTAGCTCCCTTCTCTATTACAATCCTGTGTTATTTATTGAGGAAATGTTCACATGGTTTATGTAAAAACAATAATTGATTATATTTTTCTGTCCGCATTACTACATTTTGTATATAATCTAGATCATGCATTCTATTGCACTGGGTACTGATTTATAGATTTTCTGATGTATTTTCTTGCTTGATCGTGTGACATGCAATTATACTTGAAATGCAGTAGAAGTCAGGTGTGTGCGCGGAGGATTTACACTGAGGATGGCCTGAGGCCGAAACGTTTGTCTTTTGTTTTCACATTTAATTTATGATTTTTTGGGGGGACACCATGATGTTCTAATAAACATCTTTATTTTGCATTTATGTATTTATTCATTTTTTCGACATGGTGCGGGTCTCTCTCTTCCATTAATCATTACTCCTACATTAATAAACCATTTACTAATCATTAAAGTATTTTTCTATTCCCTAATCTAAAAATGACTGCTATTAATACTTCACAAATGTTTTGAGTGACCCGTGTAATTTTTCACAAAAAGATAGGCATGCCATTGGTAGACATTCCTGCTGTACCTGGTAAAAGAATAAGCACACAACACAGGATGTTTTAAGGAAATATATATATACTAGCTTACTAACATTTACAAATGTGGGAGTAACGATTAATAAATGGTGAGGAAACTGTTTATAAATGCCTTTATAAATGGTTTATTGTCACGATCGTTGAGAGACGGATCAGTCCAAGGTGCAGCGTGGTATGCGAACATGTTTATTTCCGAATAAACACTCACAACAAAACAACGTAACGTGAAGTCCAAGGCTATGCACAATACAAGCCTAACACAGGAACAAGATCCCACAAACATAGTAGGCAAACAGGCTACCTAAGTATGATCCCCAATCAGAGACAACGAGCGACAGCTGCCTCTGATTGGAAATCACACCCGGCCAAACATAGAAATACGATACCTAGATCACAAACATAGAATGCATCACATAGATCTCCACACCCTGACTCAACATACAAGAGTCCCATACGTCAGGGCATGACATTTATTATGGACCGTTAAAATAAAGTGTTACCCTAGGACAGGGTTCTTCAATTCCGGTCCTGGAGGGCCGAAACACCTCTGTTTTTCATCCTCTCCTTCTAATCAGGGGCTAATTCAGACATGGGACACCAGGTGAGTGCAATTAACTACCAGGTAGAAATAAAAAACAGAAGTGTTTCGGCCCTCCAGGACCGGAATTGAAGAACCCTGCCCTAGGAGGTTACTGGGCCCAGTACAGGCAGTGTGGTCCCCTGGTCTTCTGGTCCCAGTGCCGTGAGAAAGGATGCTAAGCTTAGCAGAAACAGCTCAGAGCTGAGTGCAGTGGAGGTAGGAAGAAAACAGAGAGACATATGTACTGCCAGTTCCTTAATATGTTGTCTCTATATGTAATAGCAATTCACACGTAGGAGTGACAGGCAGACAGAGGAGCACAAGGAGAAGCAAAAACAGTTGGAGTGACAGACGGACAGACAGACACAGTGACAGCAGAGAAGATGCAGAGACAGATTGCACACAACAGGAAGGCAACAGAGGCCCAGTTATAGTTGTGAGTTGTATCTCCAGTGGTGCTTTTACATGTTGTAAATGTCTTAAACATGAGCTGGTTAAAAAGAGCTGGTTAAAAAAGGAGGACTGTTTCACCGGTCACTGGTAGAGTAAAAGTTGAGAAACACTGTACTATAGTTGCCTATGTTGTGTCAGTAGCATTACTGCCTGTTAGTGTAAGTGGGGGGGGGGGGTGTGACAGAAATGCCAGGGCTGAATTTTTGTCCCAGTCCGCCCCTGCTATATAGCCAACCTTATGGTTATAATAATAATAAATAATATGCCATTTAGCAGACGCTTTTATCCAAAGCGACTTACAGTCATGCGTGCATACATTTTTTTTTTTTTTTTTGTGTATGGGTGGTCCCGGGGATCGAACCCACTACCTTAGCGTTACAAGCGCCGTGCTCTACCAGCTGAGCTACAGAGGACCAATACTAAAGCATTATCCATAAGTTAAATTTCTAGCGGGACCTTTTGGAAGACTATACAGGAGGGCCTCTACGATTGTACCTGCTCATTAAAACCGAAAAATATCAACAAGTTCAGTAATTGGCCTAAGGTCAAATTGAGGACTACTGTTTTTATTTCATATTGTTAGCAGGGATATGAATTTACAGATTGTGCCTTTGAATCTAATGTCACACTATCATTCCCACTTCTGTTCACCGAGGACCAGATCTATAGCACGTTGATACAAATCTATCAGGAGCATGAATAAAGTTTGAGGGATTTTTTAAAGGAAAGAGTACAGTGCCTTCGGAAAGTATTCAGACCCCTTCACTTTTTCCACATTTTGTTACGTTACAGCCTTATTCTAAAATTGACTACGTTACAGCCTTATTCTAAAATTGACTACGTTACAGCCTTATTCTAAAATTGATTACATTGTTTTTTTCCTCATCAATCTACACACAATACCCCATAATGACAAAGCAAAAACAGGTCAGTTGAAATGTTTGCTAATTTATATAATATATACATTTACATAAGTATTCAGACCCTTTACTCAGTACTTTGTTGAAGCTCCTTTGGCAGCGATTACAGCCTTGAGTCTTCTTGGGTATGACGCTACAAGCTTGGCACACCTGTATTTGAGGAGTTTCTCCCATTCTTCTCTGCAGATCCTCTCAAGCTCTGTCAGGTTGAATGAAGAGCGTTGCTGCACAGCTATTTTCAGGTCTCTCCAGAGAAGTTCGATCAGGTTTAAGTCCTGGCTCTGGCTGGGCCACAAAAACAACTCGTTCATATAAACGATACTGAATGAGTTCTATAATAGACAATCCGTGCGATGCAAAAAACACTTATCATAAGCGAATCATATGTATTCTATGCTGCAATCACATGCAGTCAACCCCACACACACCCTTTGATATGGGCCCTACACAAAATACGATTTAAACTCAACTCAGCTGAATCTAAAATCGGGTTACAGCTAATTGTACTATTACCGGGTGAGTTTCCCCAAAAACATAAAATATCATGTTTAGCATTAAGATCATCATTCGTACAAGATGAACTTAGTGCTAAAGATGAACATAATAATGTTTTGGGGAAACTCACCAACCAGCAGTAGGGTTACTATGGTCATTATCTATAGACGTGTCCTTCGCCTCACCGTGCTTGTTGTGGAAGAAGGAATGTGAGGAGAGGTGGGAGGTCCTCCAGGCCTGTTGGCTGGGGCTGGATGAGGACAGCGCCCCCTGTTGACTCAGACGTGGTAACATAGCGCTCACTAGCTCGTCCATCTGCCCCACGCCCAGGTCAGACAGGCCAAGGTCCCTAAGGCTCCATGCGGGCTACGCATACAAATCACACGTTATTTGTCACATGCTTCATAAACAACAGGTGTAGACTAACAGTGAAATGCTGACTGACGGACCTTCACAACAATACAGAGAGAAAAACAGAGAACTAATAGAAAGATAATAACACCAGGAATAAATACACAATGAGTAACGATAACTTGGCTTTATACACGGGGTACCAGTACAGTACTGGTATATATAAAGTACAGGCGCACACACACAGAACACACTTTAAATGCTTTATTTGAATCCACAAATCATATTAAATTTTAAAAAGATTCAAACATTTCAAAGGTTACAGATACAGTGCCTTCGGAAAGTATTCAGACCCCTTGACTTTTTCCACATTTTGTTACGTTACAGCCTTATTCTAAACCAGATTAAATTGTTTTTTCCTCTCATCAATCTACACACAATACCCCATAATGACAAAAAGCAAAGCAAAAACTGGTTTTTAGAAATGTTTGCAAATGTATTATAAATAAAACACTGAAATATCACATTTACATAAGTATTCAGACCCTTTACTCAGTACTTTGTTGAAGCTCCTTTGGCAGCGATTACAGCCTTGAGTCTTCTTGGGTATGACGCTACAACCTTGGCACACCTGTATTTGAGGAGTTTCTCCCATTCTTCTCTGCAGATCCTCTCAAGCTCTGTCAGGTTGAATGGAGAGCGTTGCTGCACAGCTATTTTCAGGTCTCTCCAGAGAAGTTCGATCAGGTTTAAGTCCTGGCTCTGGCTGGGCCACTTAAGCACATTCAGAGACTTGTCCCGAAGCCACTCCTGCGTTGTCTTGGCTGTGTGCTTAGGGTTATTGTCCTGTTGGAAGGTGAACCTTCACTCCAGTCTGAGGTCCTGAGAGCTGGAAGGTGAACCTTCACCCCAGCCTGAGGTCCTGAGAGCTCTGGAGCAGGCTTTCATCAAGGATCTCTCTGTACTTTGCTCTGTTCATCTTTACCTCTATCCTGACTAGTCTGCCAGTCCCTGCCGCTGAAAAACATCCCCACAGCATGACTAACCCACAACGTTAGACACGGACACGAATGATCTGCTTGGCGTGTTGACACACTGGTGGTTTGTTGTGGCCGAGTATTGGTGTTAAACCGTGTTGTTAAGAGTCCAGCATGCTAGTTGGCTGTGGCTTCATATGACTAGGTGCCCTGGACGGTTTTCACAGAAGAATACTGTACCAAGTTAGCTAGCTGAATAAACTAAGTTAGTCTATTCCTAGAAAACATTGAACCGCTGTAATTTACAACAATTATAGTTAATGTCCCAAGTGGACATTCTCTATTTTTCCCCTGACCCATCTGTCTATCTCCTCATTTGAATTCCATGCTGTCACAGTCACTAGCTCATTTAAGCTTAATATCCTTGTCATTTATCGCCCTCCAGGTTCCCTTGGAGAGTTCATCAATGAGCTTGACAAGTTCCTTTCCTGAGGATGGCTCACCCCTCACAGTTCTGGGTGACTTCAACCTCCCTACGTCTACCTTTGACTCATTTCTCTCTGCCTCCTTCTTTCCACTCCTCTCCTCTTTTGACCTCACCCTCTCACCGTCCCCCCCTACTCACAAGGCAGGCAATACGCTTGACCTCATCTTTACTAGATGCTGTTCTTCTACTAATCTCACTGCAACTCCCCTCCAAGTCTCCGACCACTACTTTGTATCCTTTTCTCTCTCGCTCTCCTCCAACACTACTCACTCTGCCTCTACTCAGATGGTAATGCGCCGTCGCAACCTTCACTCTCTCTCTCTCCCGCTACTCTCTCCTCTTCCATCCTATCATCTCTTCCCTCTGCTCAATCCTTCTCCCTCCAATCTCCTGATTCTGCCTCCTCAACCCTCCTCTCCTCCCTTTCTGCATCCTTTGACTCTCTATGTCCCCTATCCTCCCGGCCGGCTCGGTCCACCCAAAAAAACAAAAAAAACATTGTAAAGTGGTTATCCCACTGGCTATAAGGTGAATGCACCAATTTGTAAGTCGCTCTGGATAAGAGTGTCTGCTAAATGACGTAAATGTAAATGTACATTCTGCCACCACCATCCTTGCCAGATTTCCTCCAGACGTGACGCTTGGCATTCAGGCCAAAGAGTTCAATCTTGGTTTCATCAGACCAGAGAATCTTGTTTCTCATGGTCAGAGTCTTTAGGTGCCTTTTGGCAAACTCCAAGCGGGCTGTCATGTGCCTTTTACTGAGGAGTGGCTTCCGTCTGGCCACTGATAAAGGCCTGATTGGTGAAGTGCTGCAGAGATGGTTGTCTTTCTGGAAGGTTCTCCCATCTCCACAGAGGAACTCTAGAGCTCTGTCAGTGACCATCGGGTTCTTGGTCACCTCCCTGACCAAGGCCCTTCTCCTCCGATTGCTCAGTTTGTCACTGTCAACTGTCGGACCTTATATAGACAGGTGTGTGCCTTTCCAAATCATGTCCAATCAATTGAATTTGAAAAAGAAAAGGAAAGCCGCACACTCTAGGAGCTCAGATGCAATCATTTAATATCCTAATAACCAACGTTTCCACAGACAAGCTGTCTTCATCAGGGTATAATGACAAACACTGCGGGTCACTAGTTTATATAGTGTCAAAGGACACACGCAGGTGTCTGTAATCATGGCCGGGTGTGGCCTAATAGCATTGGCCAATTCACAGATAAAAACAACATACAAAAAACAACATACAAAAAACATGGATAGCATATGATCATAGATACTTGGCTACATAGGCCCACAACATTTACAATGAATAGCAAAATCACAAGAATGGCTTCAAATCAAAGTCTACGTTGAGACCGAAGGGAGCAAGGGTCTTTAAATTAAAGATCCAGGCAGCCTCTCGTTTTAACAATATGTTGTCGAGGTCACCCCCTCTCCTAGGGAGGGTGACCTGTTCGATGCCGATATAACGTAGGGAAGAAGTCGAGTGGTTCGCTTCCAAAAAGTGGGCAGCGACTGGGTATGTCGAGTTTTTGCACCTAATGGTGCTACGATACTCCGAGATTCGTACTTTTAATTCGCGCTTTGTTTTACCCACATCATTTTTACCACAAGGACAAGTTATAAGATAAATAACTACCTTAGTGGAGCACGTAATAACACCTTTGATTGGGATCTGTTTCCCTGTTTGGGGGTGTTTGAAGGAACTACATTTGTAAGTGCCATTGTATTGAGCGCAGCCGTTACACTTGTAGTTTCCATCCGGTAGAGGCGCAAATAGACGTTGTGCAGGGATATTTAGGTGTGGTAAATCAGAGTTTACCATTTGATCTCTGAGATTTCTGCCCCGCGTAGACTTTGATTTGAAGCCATTCTTGTGATTTTGCTATTCATTGTAAATGTTGTGGGCCTATGTAGCCAAGTATCTATGATCATATGCTATCCATGTTTTTTGTATGTTGTTTTTATCTGTGAATTGGCCAATGCTATTAGGCCACACCCGGCCATGATTACAGAGACCTGCGTGTGTCCTTTGACACTGTATAAACTAGTGACCCGCAGTGTTTGTCATTATACCCTGATGAAGACAGCTTGTCTGTCGAAACGTTGGCATACCTGCCAACTTTTTAAAAAACCTTGGAGTGAGATTTTGTCCTGGGTCCGCCTGGGTCCTGCAGTCGGTGAAAAGCAATTGCACTGCCTGCGTCTCAGAACTGCGGCCGCCTTGATCTCATGAGGATATCGTTGCCCACGTGTGCATGACGTCAGAGAAAGTCGGGATCAAGTCGGACACAAATCTAACGAGCATGCATTGGGCGGTGATCGCCGGTGATCGATTCTGCGCAGACCTGGCTCATCTCAAATGAGCCTCTTGTCTATGATCTGTCGGCATGGTTATACTGGCCTGTGGCCTTCATGGAGGCCTTGATGATATCGGAGGGGGGCTCCCATTTGAAGCAGGGCTCCAGATTGGCCATCTTTATGGTCATTATTGAGGACAGGGTGCCATCCAATGCTAGGCTGTTTCTTCTCTTGGTTTTGTTCAGTCCCACAACTGAAAACACCCTCTCAGCATCTGCGTTTGCATGGGGAAACACCAGGACAAGCTTGGCGACGGCAGCAAGCCTCTCGAATTCTTTGGCTCCTGTCACCTATGGAAAATGCACCAAAACACAATGGAAAAACATACCTTGATTTTTGATTGATTAATACTGTAAGTATACTGTAGGTTGATCCATTAACAAAGTTCAGATAAAAACATGCATAATTTGCAACATGCATGACACATATATGCATGCAACAATTTTAAGCAACAGATGTAGCCACACCTGCCAAAAGGAAAGTCAAAAAATGAAAAAATGTTTACCTTATGCTTCCGGGTTGCCATTTCAGCCAAGAAGCTTACCATTTCAGTTTCGTCCTGCAGGGATATCATTGGCATGGTCTGATAATTTAGAAACTCCTCACCCAGAAGGTCATGCTCCTCTGGCCCATGGTATGGGAGGAGAGGAGATGGGGAAACCTATTTATGAAAGTCGAGTTACAAGTTGTTACGTTTTAGGTATATAGTCATCAACCAGCAGCAGTTCATACACATCTTTGAGGAGAAGCCACATAAGAATATCTCATGTGCAGTTTAGGAGTGAACACACCTCATCATAAAACACAGGGTATTTTAGCTAAGATGATAGACAATAATTAGAGAAAAAAAACTAACCTTTCAACAAAGTACAGGACATCTTTGATGTCACTTTCAGCCCTTTGCCGTACATCTACAAATTGTGCGTGCTTGATCAGTGGCTCTTCCAGTGGCAGCTTCTTAAGTGCATAGTCCACAGCACTTGTCAGGAAACACAACACAGCTTCATGGAATGAATCCACCTGCTGTGGTGTGATGTCACCCTCGTCGAGTAATCTGTTAAATTTAGCCCTGGTTGTGAACCCAATGTTCAACTTTCTTCCTGTCACAGATACAGCATATCGGTATAAGGTACAAGGCTAAATATCACATATCACAGTGTTTGATCATAATAATAGTCAAATACTAACCTGGTAAATGGTTTGCCTTTTCTTTAAAGGCAATTTCACAAGGCTCCTCATGGCACTGCAGAGCTGCTGGAACCATAAACTTGGAACATAGCTTGCGTACGAATTTCACCATCTATAACAGACATTTACAAAAATAGTAGGTGAAACCTGTTTTAGAGGATCCCTGCAGATATCAGCAAGAAACACAGAATGGAAAAAAACAGCAAAATCCAATCCCACCTCATCATGTAACAAAAATATTGATGACTGCTCTCTCTGAAGTAGTAAGTTGAAAGAAGTGAAAGTTGGTACACTTCTGTCATGGGGTCAGTGAATGTCTGCACAAGTCTACTTCTATTGCACACATTTCCTGTTTTTATGTTAAATTCTTTGGAATACATTTTACCTGTTCGAAATCAGCTGAGTTTGCATTCACCACACTAAATCATGTTCACACGCACAAACAAATAATTTATTTCAAGATTTTAAGTTTAAGAGAGTGAGTACTCAATTGGACGACATTTCATTGTTACATACCTAGTCTCAGCTCAGCTTCTTATCAGACTTCTTGAGGTAGTGACCGTTTCTTCTCCTGTTGTCTTTTTCTGTCGCTAACTTCGGGGTGCAGCGCATATGGTTCAGTGGCGCTCATCAGCGCCATCTACCGTCGGGGAGTTTGAAAAAAGGAACGAAAGAGGCTCGGCCGATTTTTTTTGCGTGAGAAATTGGATGTGTGGCGTGAATGCGTGTGAAAACAGGCAAAAACGTGTGTCACACGGCGAAAGCGTGAGAGTTGGCAGCTCTGCGTTGGTTATTAGGATATTAAATTATTGCATCTGAGCTCCTAGTGTGCGGCTTTCCTTTTCTTTTCTTTTAAAAGTGTTTGACGCCGTCAGCCAGCACCTCGCCTAAATAGGTGTGCGTTTCTTTCGCCTTTATCTCAATCAATTGAATTTACCACAGGTGGACTCCAATTAAGTTGTAGAAACATCAAGGATGATCAATGGAAACAGGATACACCTGCGCTCAATTTCGAATCTCATAGCAAAGGGTCTGAATACTTATGTAAATAAGGTATGTTTTTAATTTTTAATAAATTTGCAAAAATGTCTAAAAACCCGTTTTTGCTTTGTCATTATGGGGTATTGTGTGTAGATTGCTGAGGATTTTTGTTTATTTAATCCAGTTTAGAATAAGGCTGTAAAGTAACAAAATGTGGAAAAAGTCAAGGGGTCTGAATACTTTCCGAAGGCACTGTATGTTCCTTGTTTCTTGTGTCAGATTGATCATCATTACTCTGTGTATAGTTGCCAAATGAAATATGCTTTTGCAAGAGCATTTGGGGACAATACATTTTATATGTACTGGTCAAATATTATTATTATTATTAATATTTAGTCATATTTATATTTTCCACAAATGTTGTGATAAGAGTAATTTGTGTTTAGGCTACTTTATCATTTGGATTGGTATGTTATTGATATGCAATCTTGCCCTATTTAGGTATAGCATGCATTGGCCTAAAATAATAATTAATAATATAAATGATCCATTGATTCAGGCTAGCTATATAGCTCCAAAATATTATGTTGATCTCATGGAATCATTGCATTCATACTTACAGCTCCATCCATTTATGCATATCTGCCCAGCCTTACTATGTTATCAAACGAAGTGTCGGTGTTGACGTTGACTGAATAACGAATTAAGGATTGTGGCTTTAAGCATTTACCCCGGTTGGCAATTACAAAAATAGTGAAATATCCGGTTGACATTTATAACACTGTCTGGACAGGAGTTTTCAGTGAAGGAACGAGAAACAAGGGCAAGGACATTTCGGAAAGGAACCTCGAAACACATTGTTGGCCTGTCTAGAGAGTATTGGGAATGTTTTCCTTGTCAACAACGGTCCAACCACAGGTAAAGAAAAGTAGCTAGCTAGCTAGCTTACTTTAATGTGTCAGCTAGCCATTGACAGTAGCTTAGTGTTGATGTTTACCAGTTACAGTAACTAGCTAGCCGTTATGCTAAGTTAACCTTAGCTAGCTGTCAATCCAGTCATTCCTTTCTTCGCAAATAGCGATGTCTATAGGTAGTGCTGTTGACCCCAAAATATAGTTATTGTGCAGTTTGAGGGATATCTTATCAATTTCACTAGGGTTTTAAAAGATACCTTCACCTGCCCACGGCCGTTGCTAGCTAGATGAGTTAACATTAGCTAACGTTATTTCCTACTGCAGAAAAGCAGCGGTGTTAGAAACTGCGTCAGTCAGTGTGGCACTGCCCAGGGTTTGTGGTCTCATTGGGTAGTTGCAGCAATCTAGCTAATTAACACAGCTAGCCTATTAAGAGGCAGTCAGTGGTCTGCAGAATATTATTCCCGAGGGCCTTTATTTTAGTGCAGCTGTGCTGTAGGGGAGGCGATAGCTAGCTGGCTGAACTTGATGACTGATTGTTGTATTAAAATAATGTAGCTAGTCAGTTGTTGGTGTTGTGGCACCTGTGTAGTCTATATTGGTTTGATCCTCATGAGTAGAGCTACTTCAGACGAGTCCATATGGAGGGGGTGGTAGGTAGCCCAGAGGTTAGAGAAGCAGACTGGAGGGTTGCTGGTGTGAAACTTGGCATGGGCAATAAGGTAGACAGACTGTCAACTAGAGTGCTGCTGGTGTCAAATCCCAGGTACCATCTCCTGCCGGTGTGCCCTTGAGCAAGGCATTTTACTCCTACACAGCTCCAGGGGTGCTGGATTAGCTGATAGCCAACTGACCGCAATCTGATTTTCAAACATGTACGATACAGTGGAAAGCCATGTACTGAATAAGAACAGAAGAATGGACCTTTTTGCTTTTTATTGAGATTAAAAAACCATGAAATGTAATACATTTGACATTTTATTGCAGTAAACTTACACGATTTAGTCACAAACACGACTCATTCATACTACCCTCAGACATTAAAATGTCACCTACAGACGATAAATTATTATAGAAAATGTTGACTAAAATGTGAAGACTCAATTGATAAAGGAGACTAAAACCTAGAAAAATCTCACACAAGCTAAACCATTTGAAATGTTACTCCTCTGTGCCCGGTTTTCCAAAAGCATTTTAAGGCTAAGTTCATTAGAACCATAGGATCCTATGGTTCTAACGATGAACTTGGCCATAAGATGCTTTTGAGAAACCGGGCCCAGGTTCTATCAAAAAGTAGTGATCAGGACTGACAGCCAACAAAGTACAGTAGTCTAAATCCTAAAGATCTGAGTAACGTTTATAAGAAAACCTCAAGGATGATATTGGTGAGCAAAATCCTCACAGAAGTGAATATATGTACGTCTTAATGGATACATTTTAGGGATGTTGGATTGAATTGAAAGTTGCACAGTCCAGATAACAATAACCGTTTTAACCACATAAAAGGTGAAGAATGCAATAATAACAAAAATATAAACGCAACATGAGTTGTCCAGGTGGCTGGTTTTAGACAGGCGAAGAAGCCGGATGTGGAGGTCCTTGGTTGGCGTGGTTACAGGAGGTCTGCGGTTGTGAGGCCGGTTGGACCTACTGCTAAATTCTCTAAAATGACATTGGAGGTGGCTTATGGTAGAGATATAAACATTGAATTCTCTGGCAACAGCTCTGGTGAACATTCCTGTAGTCAACGTGGTCCTCTGTAGCTGTGGTCCTCTGTAGCTCAGCTGGTAGAGCACGGCGCTTGTAACGCCAAGGTAGTGGGTTCGATCCCCGGGACCACCCATACACAAAAATGTATGCACGCATGACTGTAAGTCGCTTTGGATAAAAGCGTCTGCTAAATGGCATATTATATTATAACATGGCAATTGCACACTCCTTCAAAACTTGAGACAACTTGTGACAAAACTGCACATTTTAGAGTGGCCTTTTATTGTCCCCAGCACAAGGTGTACCTGTGTAATGATCATGCTGTTTAATCAGCTTCTTGATATGCCACACCTGTCAGGTGGATGGATTTATCTTAGCAAAGGAGCAATGCTCACTAAACAGGGATGTAAACCAATTTGCACAATATGAGAGAAATACGCTTTTTGTGCGTATGTACATTTTCTGAGATCTTTTATTTCAGCTCATGAAACACGGGACCAACACTTTTTACATGCTGCATTTATATTTTGCTTATGTGTATGTTCATGAGTTATCACCCCAATAGGAAACTGCACGATCAGATGAGGGTGGCCATACAAAACAATCAGGCTTTACCGGAACACACATTTCTACAAACTAGTGGAACTATGAAGGGGTACTGTCGCTGGCTAGGCTGTTGCCAAACGCCATCCTGTTTATGGCCCAGATAAAGCTATTGCAGTCACTGGGGGTAACTGGCTTAATGGTGACTTCTGTATATTTTCCCCCAGTTTCAATTTCCTCATCTCATCCTCCCTCCCAGTTTCATCTTCCTGATCACTTTCTTCCACTGGTGGAAATCCTGCTTCCTCTGGAGGTTCACCGTTGGCCTTATCCTGCTCTGCCTCCCCCTCAACCTTGTCTGCTGCACTAGGGGGACCATCATAGACGGGGGGCTTGGTGGCATCCTCCGTCTTGTGTGGGCTGCCTCTTTCCCTAGGCTCAGTGACTGGAGGATCATCGCAGAGATGGATACGCGGCCTTCCGAGGGGCCGCCTTGGTTGGCTTTCTTCTTTTTTTCTATTCTCTTCCAGCTTGGGTGTTAGGCTCTTCTTTGGCCTACCCCTTTTCGATTCAACTTTACTGGGCCGGCCACGCTTATTAGGGGAGGGGTCAACTGGTTTTCGCTGTTGGCTATGCAGCGGCTTGCCAATCATCTTGGGTTGCGTAAACACTGATCCTTTAGGCCTACCTCTCTTAGGTGTTATGGGGCTTGCACCTAACTTGGAAACTGATCCTTTAGGCCTACCTCTCTTAGGTGTTATGGGGCTTGCACCTAACTTGGAAACGGATCCTTTAGGCCTACCTCTCTTAGGTGTTATGGGGCTTGCACCTAACTTGGAAACGGATCCTTTAGGCCTACCTCTCTTAGGTGTTATGGGGCTAAAACCCAACTTGGAAACTGATCCTTTAGGCCTACCTCTCTTAGGTGTTATGGGGCTAAAACCCAACTTGGAAACTGATCCTTTAGGCCTACCTCTCTTAGGTGTTATGGGGCTAAAACCCAACTTGGAAACTGATCCTTTAGGCCTACCTCTCTTAGGTGTTATGGGGCTAAAACCCAACTTGGAAACTGATCCTTTAGGCCTACCTCTCTTAGGTGTTATGGGGCTAAAACCCAACTTGGAAACTGATCCTTTAGGCCTACCTCTCTTAGGTGTTATGGGGCTTGCACCTAACTTGGAAACGGATCCTTTAGGCCTACCTCTCTTAGGTGTTATGGGGCTTGCACCTAACTTGGAAACTGATCCTTTAGGCCTACCTCTCTTAGGTGTTATGGGGCTTGCACCTAACTTGGAAACGGATCCTTTAGGCCTACCTCTCTTAGGTGTTATGGGGCTTGCACCTAACTTGGAAACGGATCCTTTAGGCCTACCTCTCTTAGGTGTTATGGGGCTAGCACAGAGAAAGCTAGTGCGGTCACTGGGGGTAACTGGCTTCTTGGGGTCTTCTCTATATTCTTCCACCTTCCCAGTTTCATCTTCCTGATCACTTTCTTCTACTGGTGGAAATCCTACTTCCTTGCTTCTTTCTTTGGAGTGGAAGGAGCGTTTGACTGGAGGTTCACTGTTGGCCTTATCCTGCTCTGCCTCCCCCTTAACCTTGTTTGCTGCACTAGGGGGACGGCCCCTTTTCCGTGGGGTAACATCATAGACGGGGGGCTTGGTGGCATCCTCAGTCTTGCGTGGGCGGCCTCTTCCCCTAGGCTCAGTGACTGGAGGATCATCGCAGAGATAGATACGCGGCCTTCCGCTTGGCCTTCTTGGTTGGTTTTCCAGTTTCTTTAGCTCTTCTTCATCTGGTGTTAGGATCTTCTTTGGCCTACCCCTTTTCAATTCAACTTTACTGGGCCGGCGACACTTAGAGGAAGGGTCAACCATTTCTCGGGGTCGGCCTCGCGACAGCTTGCCCATCACCTTCAGCATCTTGGGTTGCGTAAACACTGATCCTTTAGGCCTACCCCTCTTCAGTGTTATGGGGCTAAAACCCAACTTGGAAACTGATCCTTTAGGCCTACCTCTCTTAGGTGTTATGGGGCTTGCACCTAACTTGGAAACGGATCCTTTAGGCCTACCTCTCTTAGGTGTTATGGGGCTTGCACCTAACTTGGAGACTGATCCTTTAGGCCTACCTCTCTTAGGTGTTATGGGGCTTGCACCTAACTTGGAGACTGATCCTTTAGGCCTACCTCTCTTAGGTGTTATGGGGCTAGCACAGAGAAAGCTAGTGCGGTCACTGGGGGTAACTGGCTTCTTGGGGTCTTCTCTATATTCTTCCACCTTCCACTTTTCACTTTCTTCATCCACCCTCCCAGTTTCATCTTCCTGATCACTTTCTTCTACTGGTGGAAATCCTACTTCCTCGCTTCTTTCTTTGGAGTGGAAGGAGCATTTGACTGGAGGTTCACTGTTGGCCTTATCCTGCTCTGCCTCCCCCTTAACCTTGTTTGCTGCACTAGGGGGACGGCCCCTTTTCCGTGGGGTAACATCATAGACGGGGGGCTTGGTGGCATCCTCAGTCTTGCGTGGGCGACCTCTTTCCCTAGGCGCAGTGACTGGAGGATCATCGCGTGGATAGATACGAGGCCTTCCTGGTTTTCGGGGTCGGCCTCGCGGCAGCTTGCCTATCACCTTGATTTTCGTAAACACGGATCCTTTAGGCCTACCTCTCTTAGGTGTTGAGGGGTTACCATTAGACAAGGATTTATGGGACTTGGAGACTGATCCATTTTTGGACGACCTAACCGTTCCCCTTTTAGGTGTTGTGAGGTTCCCATTGGACAAGGCATTATCTGACTCCTCTTCACTGCCAGCAGCATCCACCTGCACTTCTTCAGAATTGGTTGACTCTTCTTCCACCTCCATTCCTTCTATTCTTTCAACCTGGTTCATTGCCATTCTCCGATGGACCTGTGATCTTCAGGGGCACCGCACTGTAAAATACATTTGACATGGTTACTTATAAAAAATATTTGTAAATTGCCTCAATGAAAGACAAATCTATCCTAAGAGAATTATTCTCAATGACTCCATACAATTATTAGGACAGCAATAAGGTTAGTGATTTGAAATCAGAAATGACATTAAAAGCATCAATAAGTTGGTTTACCGATACGGTTTGTGGTAAAGGCCTACCTAACCATAGGAAAGTATTGTTTACCCAACATTTTAGAGAGCCTCTGTACCCAAGGTAAAATTAGTTTTATATTGGATATCATTTTCTCTCATCCATAGCTATTGAACCAAGCATGCCATGACAATGAAAATGGTATATTTTGAATCAGGGAGGGTGGAGAACAATTTATTTTTTGTGTTCTCCACCTTCCCCTGATTCAGAATATACATTTTAAAGCTATTGACGAGACAAAACCAAATATCCAATATAAAAAACTAACTTTACCTCTGTGCCAAACCTTTTAGCCCATATTGACGATATAATCTTCTGGCCGGGGGAGTTCTGTTAAGAGCCCCGGCGCTCGTTATACGTTATAAATGTTGAAACGCATTATATAATAATAATAATAATAATATAATAATAATAATAAGCCATTTAGCAGACGCTTTTATCCAAAGCGACTTAGTCATGTGTGCATACATTTTTACTAGGGGTGTAACGATTCATCTACTACATCGATGTATCGATTTATATTCATATGATCCAACTACATCGATCTGTGCGCGGCGAGTTGGCCTTTTGGACAACATATATCGATCTAACATCGTTTTAAAATGTAATAAATCGATTGTATCGATACTAGGAAATAACCCATTGGATTTAAGCACGTCAGACTTTATATGCAGGGGTGCACATAACTGGTACGCAGATACGCAAGCGCGACAAAAATCAGGAATGCGTAATGCCACTTGTGTTACTACGCGCCTTTGCGTACTTGACCGATCTTCTCATCTAACCTTACACATGACATGTTGCTTGTCAACTACTGTCAGGGATGTCCAAAAAGCAACAGACATTAAGCAGCCTTTTTGGCGTTTCGCCACCTACAAAGAAACACCAACTGGAGCCAGAGCCGAAGAAAATACTTTTTTCGGAAAAGTGGCTCCAAGATGTGCAGTGGCTTGAAGCTAACGATGAGCGCACTGAAATGTGGTGCAAGATTTGCCACTCAAATCCACATCTAGCAGACAAAACAGGTGCATTTTATAAAGGCTCAAAGAATTTCAACCATCCTTTATTTGACCAACATGAAAAGAGCAAGGAGCACACGAATGTGACGCAAGCCATTGCTAAAAGCTAGCCGAGAATAAATGCATAAAGCTAAACACGCACGTCCCATGTCTTCCTATTCTGAGGATGTTCCTTTACTGAATGCTTTTTGATGGATCTGAGGACATCACAAAAACTGAGCAGGAAATAGTTTACATTGGGTCTGTGTCCAGCAACGGAGAGTTTACTTCGGACTTTATTGGACTGATTGAATTGGGTGCTGACCGAACCGCACAGGCCATAACAGACGGACTTGTGAGACTTTTCCAGGACACAGGCTTGGATGACTAGACAAAGTTGGTCGCTGTGTGCACAGACGGGGCTGCTGTCAACGTAGGTATGGGTAAGTTTCATAATACCAGATGGTCTGCATGGAGGCATGAAACACTGTTAAAAATATCAAGACTATTGCCAGCCATTAAAATGCAACTGGTTACCAGGTATTTATTTCAGTCACACTGGTTGAATTTTTGGCTAAAAGGTTACTGAATCGATTTCAAGTCACTGAATCGTTTCGGATCGTATCGTTCTAAATGAACCAATATCGTCCTTGAATCGTATCGACAACCACGAATCGTGATACAAATCGAATCGTTGTTAAAACGAATCGTTACACCCCACATTTTTACGTATGGGTGGTCCCGGGGATCGAACCCACTACCCTGGGCGTTACAAGCGCCATGCTCTACCAATTGAGCTACAGAGGACCACATTACTTGCTGTAAGGTTTTGGGAAAACATAAGGAGCGTTTCTTTTAGATAAGCGAGAAATAATCAATTTTTAAAAAGGTTAAATAACTAACTAACTACACTCCTTTTATAGGGTCAGGGTTCCCAAACGGCTATATTTCCATGTCACAGCGCTTGGTTACAGAAAACAGACACGTACCTGTGCTAATTTGGCTATCTGCGTCGCCGAACACCTGTGTGTAAACAGAAGGCTGATGCCACAAACGTGTCGTCACTGAAAAATACTGTTGGCTGCAACTGGTTAAAACTGGTGTTAACAGTAAGTGTATATTTTAGCATTTGAGTTATTTTGATGTGATATGAAAGTAGAGGGCTTTGTTTCTAGAACCGTACCGCAATTGAGAATCGATTCACGTTTAGATGGGAGTATTTGGTTGTTTTGGCTGCCAGAACCAATTGGCCTCTAAACAGAACATGGTAAGGTCCTTGGACTATAAAAGGTGTAATGTTAGGCTCCTTTAGTCCATTATTGGGCTATCGCCTACCTACAGGGCAGTTGTGCCGCACATTTTCACACAACAAAAGTTAAGGCTGAGCTAGCTAACGTTAGCAGGGTGCGAATTACAGGGGAGCCGGGGGGCTCAGCTCCCCTGAATGAGACATTAGCTCCCCTAAATGCAACATTTACATTACATTTTAGTCATTTAGCAGACGCTCTTATCCAGAGCGACTTACACAACCCTGGCGTTGCAAGCGCCATGCTCTACCAACTGAGCTACACGGGGCATAATGAGCTTTAGGGGATACAGGATGCAACAAAAGTCAAACTTTGGAGGGGGCTATAAATAATGCTAATTTAACCATTCTCCTATTTGTTTAAAATGCAGTGGTAAATATGTTTGTTGTAAATATGAAGAGAAAAAAAAAATCTTCCAAATGAAACAAACATCATGGTTTAAACCATTTATATCTACAGTACCAGTCAAAAGTTTGGACACACCTACTGATTCAAGGGTTTTTCTTTATTTGGACATTTCTACATTGTAGAGTAATGGTGAAGACATCAAAATATGAAATAACACATATGGAATCATGTAACCCAAAAAGTGTTAAAATATATTTATTCAAAATATTTTATTCTTCAAATAGCCACCCTTTGCCTTGATGACAGCTTTAAACACTCTTGGCATTCTCTCAACCAGCTTCATGATGTAGTCACCTGGAATGCATTTCAATTAACAGTAGTGCCTTGTTAATTTGTGGAATTTCTTTCCTTAATGCGTTTGAGCCAATCAGTTGTTGTGACAAGGTAGGGGTGGTATACGGAAGATGGTCTTATACCAAATAGGCCATATTAGGGCAAGAACAGCTCAAATAAGCAAAGAGAAACAACAGTCCATCATTACTTGAAGACATGAATGTCAGTCAATCTGGAAAATTAAGAACTTTGACATTTTAAATCAAGTGCAGTTGCATCAAGCGCTATGATGAAACTGGCTCTCATGAGGACCGCCACAGGAAAGGAAGACCCAGAGTTACCTCTGCTGCAGACGATAAGTTCATTAGAGTTAACTGCACTTTAGATTGCAGCCCAAATAAATGCTTCACAGAGTTCAAGTAGCAGACATCAACATCAACTGTTCAGAGGAGACTGTTCATGGTCGAATTGCTGCAAAGAAACTACTACTAAAAAGGACACCAAAAAGAAGAAGAGACTTGCTTGGGCCAAGAAACACACACAATGGACATTAGACCGGTGGAAATCTGTCCATGAGTCCAATTTTGAGATTTTTGCTTCCAACCGCCATGTCTTTGTGAGACACAGAGTAGGTGAATGGTTGGACCGCAGAGTGAAGGAAAAGCAGCCAACAAGTGCTCAGCATATGTGGGAACTCCTTCAAGACTGTTGGAAAAGCATTCCAGGTGAAGGTAGTTGAGAGAGTACCAAGAGTGTGCAAAGCTGTCATCAAGGCAAAGGGCGGCTACTTTGAAGAATCTCAAATATAACGTTTAACACTTGTGTGGTTACGACATGATTCCATATGTGTTATTTCAAAGTTTGTCTTCACTATTATTCTACAATGTAGAAAATAGTAAAAATAAAGAAATCCTTGAATGAGTAGGTGTCCAAACTTTTGACTGGTACTGTACGTGGCTGCACAAAGTCTCCCTGTCCATGAATGGTACTGTAGAATTCTATCGCTGGCTAGACAACATCACTGGTAGTGCTGAATTTTGGTCCAAGCTGAGCTCCTTTAAAACTCTGATTTTCATTTCTACTTCTTAATTTTCTCCATTTGTTTGCCATGTGTCCTTAATAAAAAAAATTAAAATAAAAGAGCCTTTATTCCAATGCATTCGATTTCTGTTGATTTATCATTGTTTGCTTTTGTCAGTCAGCTGTTTAGAGCGCTCATTGCTTTGTTTTTCAGGGGCGCCGCAAATATTGGCGTTCAGAAGTAGATATTTAGACACCAACGCACATCCAATAAGTACAGTGGGGGAAAAAAGTATTTAGTCAGCCACCAATTGTGTAAGTTCTCCCACTTAAAAAAGATGAGAGGCCTGTAATTTTCATCATAGGTACACGTCAACTATGACAGACAAATTGAGGGGGAAAAAATCTAGAAAATCACATTGTAGGATTTTTTATGAATTTATTTGCAAATTATGGTGGAAAATAAGTATTTGGTCACCTACAAACAAGCAAGATTTCTGGCTCTCACAGACCTGTAACTTCTTCTTTAAGAGGCTCCTCTGTCCTCCACTCGTTACCTGTATTAATGGCACCTGTTTGAACTTGTTATCAGTATAAAAGACACCTGTCCACAACCTCAAACAGTCACACTCCAAACTCCACTATGGCCAAGACCAAAGAGCTGTCAAAGGACACCAGAAACAAAATTGTAGACCTGCACCAGGCTGGGAAGACTGAATCTGCAATAGGTAAGCAGCTTGGTTTGAAGAAATCAACTGTGGGAGCAATTATTAGGAAATGGAAGACATACAAGACCACTGATAATCTCCCTCGATCTGGGGCTCCACGCAAGATCTCACCCCGTGGGGTCAAAATGATCACAAGAACGGTGAGCAAAAATCCCAGAACCACACGGGGGGACCTAGTGAATGACCTGCAGAGAGCTGGGACCAAAGTAACAAAGCCTACCATCAGTAACACACTACGCCGCCAGGGACTCAAATCCTGCAGTGCCAGACGTGTCCCCCTACTTAAGCCAGTACATGTCCAGGCCCGTCTGAAGTTTGCTAGAGTGCATTTGGATGATCCAGAAGAGGATTGGGAGAATGTCATATGGTCAGATGAAACCAAAATAGAACTTTTTGGTAAAAACTCAACTCGTCATGTTTGGAGGACAAAGAATGCTGAGTTGCATCTAAAGAACACCATACCTACTGTGAAGCACGGGGGTGGAAACATCATGCTTTGGGGCTGTTTTTCTGCAAAGGGACCAGGACGACTGATCCGTGTAAAGGAAAGAATGAATGGGGCCATGTATCGTGAGATTTTGAGTGAAAACCTCCTTCCATCAGCAAGGGCATTGAAGATGAAACGTGGCTGGGTCTTTCAGCATGACAATGATCCCAAACACACCGCCCGGGCAACGAAGGAGTGGCTTCGTAAGAAGCATTTCAAGGTCCTGGAGTGGCCTAGCCAGTCTCCAGATCTCAACCCCATAGAAAATCTTTGGAGGGAGTTGAAAGTCTGTGTTGCCCAGCGACAGCCCCAAAACATCACTGCTCTAGAGGAGATCTGCATGGAGGAATGGGCCAAAATACCAGCAACAGTGTGTGTGAACCTTGTGAAGACTTACAGAAAACGTTTGACCTGTGTCATTGCCAACAAAGGGTATATAACAAAGTATTGAGAAACTTTTGTTATTGACCAAATACTTATTTTCCACCATAATTTGCAAATAAATTCATAAAAAATCCTACAATGTGATTTTCTGGATTTTTTTCTCATTTTGTCTGTCATAGTTGACGTGTACCTATGAAAATGACAGGCCTCTCGTCTTTTTAAGTGGGAGAACTTGCACAATTGGTGGCTGACTAAATACTTTTTTCCCCCACTGTATATGTTAATGACGGTAGGCCTATAGTTGACTCTTTTGGATAGAAGCATTCGATTTTGCAATGGCATAGGCCTACATTTATTTTGGATTTGTGCGCCCATGAGAAGTGTTTATGGCGAAACATAATGAAATGTTACGTAGGCATAGTTACACTCACAGTGCACTTTCCAAGATCTCCAAGATCCAGAATTCGTACAGGGTTTAAGTTTAATTGTTAAATGCTTAATAATGACATAACTGTCATTAATGTAAGGAAAGAAAGGTAGTATTTTTATGTCACATGATCTGTGAAGACTCCAAGCATTCAATTAATGAATTATGGACAACTCATGAACTAGGGTGTAAACATGTTGTTTTTATTCAACCGTTGTAGGCCTATTATATTGAATGTAGGTTACATATTCTGCGTGTGTTTGTGTGTAAAAATTGCCTAGGCTGAGAGGGTAGGCTACCGGCAGTGGAGTAGGACTAGTGGAGGGTAAACGGAAGTAAACGCTGTTTACCCACGTTTTTCAGAAAAATGCATTGAAAGTATAGGGAGCGTTACTTTTTCCCCCCCACCACGACCGGAAATCAGAGTTTACCCACCAATGTTTACCCCCCCGTGTAGCTCCGTTGGTAGAGCATGGCATTTGCAATGCCAGGGTTGTGAGTTTGATTCCCACAGGGGGGCCAGTATGAAAATGTATGCACTCACTAACTATAAGTCGCTCTGGATAAGAGCGTCTGCTAAATGACTAAAATGTAAAAACAAAATGTATTTTCAAGGCAATGAGCAAATTTCAGGTCTGCTGAGCAAAAAACGGAACATTAAATTCTGTGCAACTTCCAGCGCGCGTTTACTGTGAACACTGAGGCTATACCCGCTTTAAGTTAGTTAACAGTAGCCATGTAGGCTACTTGATCATAATGTAGGCCTACCAGAGTGGCCTACCACCAAAAACCATGGAGAAAATGTATCCCATAACATTTGAACATGGAAATAGCTGCTCTGTCATTCAGCCGACAGTAAAAGCCAATGTATTGTGTTAAATGTAGGCTTGACATTAACCTGTTTATCCACTTGTCCTTCAGACAAGGAGGTGACAAATGTTGTTGGATGCAAGAAACCACTTTACAAAATAAAATGCATTATTATTCCCATACCCTTATTACAGAGGATCAGACATTATGCTACCCTCTGCCTATTGGCTACTTAGCTTATTCAAGCAGGTCTCAAAATACAACACTGCCCCTTTTAAGACAAAAAAAGCTCTTTACCTGACTCGCTTGTCAAAGAGGTCTAGAAATATACACGTTTTGTGCTCTTGTAGGGAGCAATCACTCCCCTATTGCTGACTACAAATGATATATAACTGGGCTAATAACTCACTAACTACATTTTACATTTACATCATTTAGCAGACGCTCTTATCCAGAGCGACTTACAAATTGGACTAGCAAAGGATATGAACAAAATGTGCACAGGTGGCTACATGCAGCTCTCGCTTTGATCTCAAAACAAGCGCATCTACTCATGACCGCTCATGCTGTAAACACAGTCCAGTTCAAAGTAAATGGCACAGATCCATATATGGCAATGGTCTATTTGCATATAGGCCTACTGCAGCTCTGATTGTTTGTGCCACACCGGTCTGTATAGAGTACGGGCTGAGTTGTGCATGTCAACACAATAGAATCCTACTCCGATGTGTTCTGCCTACAACAAAATATCTTGCATAGTTCGTTTTTGTTTCAGTATGTTGCATTGAAAGTGGCTAATATTGTGTTGATTCGATCACAATTGCCACAGTAAAGGGAAACGTTGATGGTGTTAACAGGAAAAACTCCAGAATAGTGGTCAACAACCTTTTCTGAGTTAAGATAACGGAGTCAAAATACAAGCCGAGATCTACCACTCAGATTTTTTTTTATGACTTAAAACGTAAGCCTGTGCAACATTAACCAATTCAAAACAATACTGTATCAATGAAGTTTGTGCAGTAAGCTATAGACCCAATACATAATCACAGCATATTGGATTGCTTGAATTGCCCTGCCAATGCATTGTTCGGGCCATAAAAATAAAAAAAACTTCAACATCATTTTAGGTAGGCTATATAATCACAACGGTAATAGATCTGTTGTTGTATTACTTGTGAAGCACAGCTGAGTGAGCATACATTTAAATAATATGCTTTTTATTTTACTGGGCTGATGGTGCCTGCATCAGACTGAGGTTTTGCCTCAACATCCCTCCACTCTCCTTTACCAAAAAAGGGACACAGTCTTCCAGATGATGGTGAAACTCAAGTCGCACCGCATTATTTCTGCCTCATGCACAATTTCATGTTGTTACTCCTATGAACAGAGAAAGTGAAATATTCTTCCATATTTAAAAAAGACCCAAGCCGCAAATAACGCAAGAGTACAAATACCCTTTCCTACTCATTCATTACAGCTGCAGTGCTTGTTGTAGTGCTGAGTCGAACTAGGAAGAACGCACATTTTATGGCTTAGAAAAGTGTTGAATACAATGTGTTGACAGTGCTAAGTAAGAACTTTAACAAACTCACTCATAAAAACAGAATATCTTTGCTGTATTCGTTGACAGTCTCTCTCGTAAGGGTTTTAAACGTTTTGAAATCTCACAATATCAACTTTGCTGTAGCTTTATTTTATGCTTGCTACGTTACTGCAGACACGGTCATCTGAGCCATGCGTTTGGCCAGCGGTAGACCTATAGTGCACTTGATTTGCTCTCTGGACCCGCCGGGAAGGCAGTGTTTCGCTAAACGGGTGCACCTAACGAAAACAGCCCGAGACGAATACAAAAATAAAAATAGGAACAAGACTTTATCGTTGGGTTTTTTACAGAAATGTTTGGCTCGTGCATCTCTCTGTGGGATAATATTCCTGCACGGCATTCTCCGGGCAACAGTTTAGAGGGAAAACTGTTTCCCACCAAAAATGTTTTTACCACTACGTCACTGGCTACGGTTAGGCCTATTTGAAGTTCATGGCAATACACATTGTAGCCTAGCCTTGTAAATTCACCGTCCCGTTTTCAGCCCCATTTCAGGTCTCCAGACTTTACAGGCTACATAAAAGTATCATTTGTCGTCAAGACTCATCAATTAATGCATTCGCCGAATGTCATTAGGCACACTTGTGTTTAGTAAACAGATGACTATTTCCATTCATATGAAATGGCGCGAGTGTACATACAATGCACTGATTGGATGCTGGGATTATTTTGGAGTGGACGAACATGCACAGGTAGCTTGCTTTCTGAAGTGATTTGTTTGACAAACATTAAGACATGACTGGTTGTGTTCATGCCAAATTAAAAGGTAATTCATTTTCACGTCGTTATTATTAGGCCCGTAAGACCCCGAATGTCACGATGTAGTTCGCACTCTGAACATTAGCAGTGTGGCTAACGTTACACCATGTTAATGACGTTCAACGTTTTATGATTTCAAATGCCTTTACATGGCATACATGTCCACATTGTGTTATTCTACCCACACAACACACTTCTTCCACAAGCAACAAAACAGTATGATGAGAAAAGGCTTATGCAGAAGCCCGGTTTGCTAAACGCAAGTTGTTTCTCTAACGTTAACGCTACTGATGTTAGCAAGACCACAGATGTAAGGGGAAACATTTGTGACCGACATTAGCAGACTAGCCAGCCAGCTCGTAACGTTTTTAGCCTCAACAGTGCCGACAGAATTGTAGGTTACACAAAAGTATATATGGTAATAAAGCTAGCGGTAGCCAGGTTGGATAATCAATTATGCTAGCTATCTTACGTTAACTAGCTAGTCAGTTAACCAGCTTAGCTAGCTGGCTACGTTAGCTAGTAACACGTTGTTAGTTAGCTAGTTATATTAGTTCCTTGATTGCTAGTTGGCGTCTAACGTTGTTAGTTGAATAAAAATAGACGGCATTACCTTGGGGAAATCCTTCGTTTCACCACACGAAGCTTGAGAAATGGTTCTTTGTCGTTGTTGTTAGCTACCACGCCTGCGAATAATAGCTAAAGAAACCGTATTTGAATTTGCAACCGCTTCCGGTCCACCACGGTTAATTTAACTAAATGCAAATTATACTCTTTTCAGTTCCGATTCTACCACAGACAAAATAGGTTCGTAATCAGGATCTTTGATTCTACTTTGTTCTCCTTCTGTGGGGTTTCATGACGGTTGGCGTGATTTGTTCTGCTCATAGTATTTACAATAGGATACTGGCCATGATTACTTTATATGATATACACCATGATCAGTGGTGGAAAAAGTACCCAATTGTCATACTTTAGTAAAAGTAAAGCTACCTTAATAGAAAATGAATCAAGTAAAATTGAAAGTCACCCAGTAAAAATACTACTTGAGAAAAGTCTAAAAGTATTTGGTTTTAAATATACTTAAGTATCAAAAGTAAAAGTATACATCATTTCAATTTCCTTATATTAAGCAAACCAGAAGGCACCATTTTCTTGTTTTTTAAATTTACGTATAGCCAGGGGCACACTTTACAAATGAAGCATGTGTTTAGTGAGCCCGCCAGATCAGAGGCAGTAGGGTTGTTCTCTTGATAAGTGCGTGAATTGGACAATTTTCCTGTCCTCCTAAGCCTTCAAAATGTAACGAGTACTTTTGGGTGTCAGGGAAAATGTATGGAGTAAAAAGTACATTATTTTCTTTAGGAATATAGGGAAGTAATAGTTCTCAACAATTATAAATATTAAAGTACAGATACCAAAAAAAACGACTTAAGTAGTACTTTAAAGTATTTTTACTAAAGTACTTTACACCACTGACCATAATTTAAAAAAACACCCATAACATGTATTTTCATAAATAACTTATATAATAACTATATGTAAGCTATATATTCTTCCTCCTCCTTCCTTCTATCCTTCCTTCCTTGTTTCCTTCCTTCCTTTCCTATAATAAGATACTTTGGGAAGAGTCCCACATTGTGCATGACTGTGTTTGTGTTGTGTGGGACACCGTTTTTAAATTGGTCTTGCCCAATTTGTAGTTTCATACTAAACAGCAATTAGTGTGTTTTAGCTGATGTCTTCCTGTTGTGTTTCGCCTGGCAGGTCACTGTTCCCCTGAGTCAACTGATCAATGCCCTCCAATACCTGAAGACCGCAGTGGGCAGCAGCAGCAGTGCCACTGCTGAACCTCAGCACAGAGAGCATGCCTCTGAACAGGACTTGCAGAGCACAGAGGTA
The DNA here is from genome assembly GCF_964263955.1 of Coregonus lavaretus. Lineage (NCBI taxonomy): Eukaryota > Metazoa > Chordata > Actinopteri > Salmoniformes > Salmonidae > Coregonus > Coregonus lavaretus. The sequence goes on along the minus strand of NC_140006.1, from coordinate 41,966,184 downwards.
CGCACACAGCCTACAGCTTGCAGATCTGCCAAGAACCAAGGCAAAGCAGCTGGCAATACTGCTCTGTCCAGCTGTCATGGGCAACCTAGCTATATGGAAAATAAAGGGTTTTCTGTATCCATAAGTGGCATGTAACTATGTGTTGTTTTTATCGCACTGCTTTGCTTTATCTTGGCCAGGTCGTAGTTGTAAATGAGAACCTGTTCTCAATTGTAAATGAGAACTTGTTCTCAACTGGCTTACTTGGTTAAATAAAGGTGAAATAAAAAATAAAATAAAATGTACAGTGCTTTCGGAAAAGTATTCAGACCTCTTGACTTTTTCCACATTTTGTTACATTACAGCCTTATTCTAAAATTGATTTAAAAAATAATCTCATCAGTTGACACACAATACCCCATAATGACAAATCAAAAACAGGTTTTTAGCAATTTTTGCTAATTTATTCCCAATAAAAACAGCTATCTTATTTACAGTATTCAGACCCTTTGCTATGAGACTCAAAATTCAGCTCAGGTGCACCCTGTTTCCATTGATCATCCTTGAGTTGTTTCTACAACTTGATTGGAGTCCACCTGTGGTAAATTCAATTGATTGGACATGATTTGGAAAGGCACACACGTGTATATAAAAGGTCCCACAGTTGACAGTGCATGTCAGAGCAAAAACCAAGCCATGAGGTTGAAGGAATTGTCCGTAGCGCTCCGAGACAGGATTGTGTCGAGGCACAGATCTGGGGAAGGGTACCAAAAAATGTCTGCAGCAATGAAGGTCCCCAAGAACACAGTGGAAGAAGTTGGAACCTCCAAGACTCTTCCTAGAGCTGGCCGCTCGGCCAAACTGAGCAATCGGGGGAGAAGGGCCTTGGTCAGGGAGGTGACCAAGAACCCGATGGTCACTCTGACAGAGCTCAAGAGTTCCTCTGTGGAGCTGGGACAACCTTCCAGAAGGACAACCATCTCTGCAGCACTCCATCAATCAGGCCTTTATGGTAGAGTGGCCAGACAGATGCCACTCTTCAGTAAAAGGCACATGACAGCCTACTTGGAGTTTGCCAAAAGGCACCTAAAGACTCTCAGACCATGAGAAACAAGTTTCTCTGGTCTGATGAAACCAAGATTGAACTCTTTGGCCTGAATGCCAAGCGTCACGTCTGGAGGAAACCTGGCACCATCCCTACGGTGAAGCATGGTGGTGGCAGAATCATGCTGTGGGGATGTTTTTCAGCGGCAGAGACTGGGAGACTAGTCAGGATCGAGGGAAAGATGAACGGAGCAAAGTACAGAGAGATCCTTGATGAAAACCTGCTCCAGAGCGCTCAGGACCTCAGACTGGGGCAAAGGTTCACCTTCCAACAGGACAACGACCATAAGCACACAGCCAAGACAATGCAGGAGTGGCTTCGGGACAAGTCTCTGAATGTCCTTGAGTGGCCCAGCCAGAGCCCGGACTTGAACACGATCAAACATCTCTGGAGAGATCTGAAAATAGCTGTGCAGCGACACTCCCCATCCAACCTGACAGAGCTTGAGAGGATCTGCAGAGAAGAATGGGAGAAACTCCCAACATTTTTATTTATTTTTATTTTACCTTTATTTAACTAGGCAAGTCAGTTAAGAACAAATTCTAATTTACAATGACAGGTGTGCCAAGCTTGTAGCGTCATACCCAAGAAGACTCAAGGCTGTAATCGCTGCCAAAGGTGCTTCACAAAGTACTGAGTAAAGGGTCTGAATACTTATGTAAATGTGATATTTCAGTGTTTTATTTATAATACATTTGCAAACATTTCTAAAAACCAGTTTTTGCTTTGTCATTATGGGGTATTGTGTGTAGATTGATGAGAGGAAAAAAACAATTTAATCCAGTTTAGAATAAGGCTGTAACATAACAAAATGTGGAAAAAGTCAAGGGGTCTGAATACTTTCCGAAGGCACTGTATCTGTAACCTTTGAAATGTTTGAATCTTTTAAAAATTGAATATGATTTGTGGATTCAAATAAAGCATTTAAAGTGTGTTCTGTGTGTGTGCGCCTGTACTTTATATATACCAGTACTGTACTGGTACCCCGTGTATAAAGCCAAGTTATCGTTACTCATTGTGTATTTATTCCTGGTGTTATTATCTTTCTATTAGTTCTCTGTTTTTCTCTCTGTATTGTTGTGAAGGTCCGTCAGTCAGCATTTCACTGTTAGTCTACACCTGTTGTTTATGAAGCATGTGACAAATAAGGTGTGATTTGTGTGCGTAGCCCGCACGGAGCCTTAGGGACCTGGGCCTGTCTGACCTGGGCGTGGGGCAGATGGACGAGCTAGCGAGCGCTATGTTACCACGTCTGAGTCAACAGGGGGCGCTGTCCTCATCCAGCCCCAGACAACAGGCCTGGAGGACCTCCCACCTCTCCTCACATTCCTTCTTCCACAACAAGCACGGTGAGGCGAAGGACACGTCTATAGATAATGACCATAGTAACCCTACTGCTGGTTGGTGAGTTTCCCCCAAAAACATTATTATGTTCATCTTTAGCACTAAGTTCATCTTGTACGAATGATGATCTTAATGCTAAACAGGATATTTTATGTTTTTGGGGAAACTCACCCGGTAATAGTACAATTAGCTGTAACCCGATTTAGATTCAGCTGAGTTGAGTTGAGTTTAAATCGTATTTTGTGTAGGGCCCATATCAAAGGGTGTGTGTGGGGTTGACTGCATGTGATTGCAGCATAGAGTACATATGATTCGCCTATGATAAGTGTTTTTGCATCGCACGGATTGTCTATTATTGAACTCATTCAGTGTCGTTTATATGATGAACGAGTTGTTTTTGAGACAGGAGAATCACAAATTATATCCTAATAAGAAGAATGTCTGTAGGGAAGAAGACCATTGGGTTGAATATGCACATCCAACTCTCCTTTCATTGTCTTTCTAGGGTTCTCTGGTGGTAAAATGGGCACGTCCTACCCTGTTTTCTGCAGACAGGTCCCTTCCCCTCTTCAGGCCATTTGTACAGAGTTCCACTATTGGCCTGGTAACCAAATATAATTGTATTATGTTATTTTGTAATGAAGTGACTAATAAATATCCAGCAAAAGTCCCAGCGTAGTCCTCCTGTAAATGCAAGTTAATGTCAACAGTGGCAAGCTTGTGACAGAATTATATATTTGGATGGGAGCTTATTCTACCGTTGTCATTGGAGGAAGGGTTCACGCAATGAAATGGAGGGCAAGGGTGTTTGTCTGTTGTTTTGACAATCACTCACCCATATTTGAGTGCGATCATGAACGCCTAAAGTGCATTCATATTTACCAAACAGCTTTCTACTTATAAATGTACTGTTTGATTTATATGTGTTGAACATACAGTATGTGTCCTTGTTCCCAGTGTGGGTCCAGAGCAGAGGCTTTAAAACTCTAGGGAAACACAAGCGACTGCAGGCAGGCTTTGAGCGTCCGATGGAACCAGATGGCTTTACACCCTCCTTTATGAAGGTGAGACCCCGGTTTGTCTGCACTCTGTCACTCTCTGGAGAGAGTACCTGGGTCTTGTTCATTAGGTCACACCATAGAAAAATGTGTGAAAACATTTTTACAACGAAAAGAAAAAAAAAAAAAAAAGCGTTTCTTATTTGACAAAGACTAATGGTACCTCCCAGTTTCACATTTTCTTCAGGTGGTTCCCTACTGAACATGCCCCTGGTTGCATTGTAAACATCTCTAACGTCGTTGTCTCGTGCAGGGCCTCCTGACGCGTGATAAGGGGTTGGAGGTGGAAACCTTGGACAAGCTCCTGAAGAACAAGAATATTCCCGATGGGCAGCAAGATTCTTTCAAGACCGGGTTTGCTGAGGGCTTCCTGAAATCCCAAGCTCTGACACAGCGCACACAAGGCAAGTGTACACTACACTACACTACACTACACTACACTACACTACACTACACTACACTACACTACACTACACTATACAACACTACACTACACTACACTACACTACAAGAACAGAGTCATGCTCAGTAAGACACAACATGGCTGAACGGTTTGAAACTGAAAACCAAAACGGCTGTTCTTAAAGGAACAGCTCAGGGTAGTACCTCCTTCGTTTTTCACAACATTGTCTCGTGTTTCCACTGCCTACCAAACATGACCTGGGTGCACGTTATCGTTCAGAAAACAAAAGTGACCAGCTCCACTCTCCTTGCAGTGAGCATTAAATGACCAACGTTTCAGCTTGCAGGCCCCGAAGGCTCACTGCAACAAGAGATGCGTGCCCAACTTTCATTTTTTTCCCCGGATTTAAAGTGGATTAAAACTCCCATGTTCTCTCCCCTTGTCTGCAGACTCTCTGAGGAGGACGAGGCTGGTCCTGCTGGTTCTGCTACTGCTGGGATTCTACGGCCTCTCAAAGACCCCCTTCCTATCGGGTAAAGGCTCCTTTTTCATTTTTTCATCTCTCTAATCAAGTCCTTCACTCTGGCATGCAGCTTGGTGTGTACCTGTTAAAGCCACAATCCGGAGTTTGCGTTTTAGTCCCAACTGCACTCCTCGCTAGAAAGGGTTGGGCCAGGAGAAACGTAAACCAGTGTCAAAGTGACATGATGGTTTTTGAAGCTGTATATTGTCTGTTTTTAAAGTTCCATTCTTTATAAGTTAATGGGTAGCCTATGTCATTCATTCATTCATTCATTTATTCAAATGACAGTTGAACAGTGTCCGAGATTGAGCCTTTAACTCTTTGCTGATGCATTCAGAATTCACACACAAAAAGCATGTTCAGCAAGTTTGATGAGTAATCAAGAAAACTTGATAAGAATATTGTTATCAATTGTTTCCATCGATTTTAGTTGACCGAATGCTTCTAAAAGACAGTGATTTGTTGCCAAACTAAACTAAATCTAACCATAGCTAAGAACGCTTTTGCATCCGAGCAGTGTGATTTCGAACCTTAATCTAACCATTCTGGACAGTGCGATTCCGAACCACATCAGGCCTGGACTCGACGGTGGACCCTGTCCACATGAAGAACGTGACGTTTGAGCACGTCAAAGGGGTGGAGGAGGCCAAGAACGAGCTGCAGGAGGTGGTGGAGTTCCTCCGCAGCCCAGAGAAGTTCACCGTCCTCGGAGGGAAACTGCCGAGAGGTGCAGTAGACCGTGGAACTCTTTTATGGCCTTTAGTTGATCAGGGTTGTGTTCATTAGGCACCAAATAGAGAAAAGAAATGGACTGGAACAGGAAGGACTACGTGGATTTGTCCAGTAAGAAACGCTCATTTTTATTTTCCGTTGCAAAACATTTAACAAAAAAATATATATATATACGCAGTTTCCGTGCCCTAATGAACACTACCCAGGTGTAGACTGACTGAACAATTCTGAATTCAAGAAGTTGTTTAGGCAGGCGCACGATCTTCCCCTGATGGGACATTTTAAATGGCGGCATTAATCTTTGTCACCACTTTAATTGACTCACAGTTTTTAGTTTTTAGTTACATATCTTGTTGTTGACTTCCACATTGGATTTCAATCTAATATTTTAGTCAACATTCATAAAAAAAAACAGGCTACTTTGTTAGGTAAATATTGTATTACTGTATATTTGTATATTGTATTACTGTACATAAAGTGGTTATCCCACTGGCTATAGGGTGAACGCACCAATTTGTGAGTCGCTCTGGCTAAGAGCGTCTGCTAAATGACGTTAATGTGCCCTTGAGCAAGGCACTTAACCCTAATTGCTCCTGTAAGTCGCTCTGGTTAAGAGCGTCTGCTAAATGACTAAAATGTAAAAATGTAAATGTATATTACCTATTACAGTTGTTCATAGCTCTTTCTCTCTATGTCTCTATGTCTCTGTGTGTCTGTGTGTCTGTGTGTCTGTGTGTCTGTGTCTGTGTCTGTGTCTGTGTCTGTGTCTGTGTCTGTGTCTGTGTCTGTGTGTGTGTGTGTGTGTGTGTGTGTGTGTGTGTGTAGGGATCTTGCTGGTTGGCCCTCCTGGCACTGGGAAGACTCTGTTGGCCAGAGCCGTGGCTGGAGAGGCCGACGTCCCCTTCTATTATGCCTCAGGCTCGGAGTTTGATGAGATGTTTGTTGGGGTTGGAGCCAGTCGCATCAGGAACCTCTTCAGTGAGTCCCATCTTCTCTTTAAGTCTCGGCCTATTCCTGGCTTCCAACCCTGACCCTAATATTGTAATTTTCACTGTCCTTAAAAAAAAATATAAAAAAATAACCTGGTTGCAACGATGCTAGATGGTATTGTCATAATTTATCAACCGTATATCTGAGACCCCAGCCCTAGACTTCAACCCACCCTCTCTATACATTACATCTGCAGAGGAAGCTAAAGCAAACGCCCCGTGTGTGATCTTCATTGACGAGTTGGACAGCGTCGGAGGGAAGAGAATCGAGTCTCCCATGCACCCTTACTCCAGACAGACCATCAACCAGCTACTGGCTGAGATGGACGGGTATGTTTCCAGACGCGTTTTTTTCTGGGTTGTGTTCAGTGAGGAAAAACGTTATAAAACGAAGTGAAATACATTTACATTTACATCATTTAGCAGACGCTCTTATCCAGAGCGACTTACAAATTGGTGCATTCAACTTATGATAGCCAGTGGGACAACCACTTTTTTTTATTTTTTATGGGGGAGTAGAAGAATTACTGTTATACTATTCCAGGTATTCCTTAAAGAGGTAGGGTTTCAAGTGTCTCCGGAAGGTGGTCAGTGACTCCGCTGTCCTGGCGTCATGGGGGAGCTTGTTCCACCATTGGGGTGCCAGAGCAGCAAATAGCTTTGACTGGGCTGAGTGGGAACTGTGCTTCCGTAGAGGTAGGGGAGCTAGCAGGCCAGAGGTGGATGAACGTAGTGCCCTCGTTTGGGTGTAGGGTCTGATCAGAGCCTGAAGGTACGGAGGTGCCGTTCCCCTCACAGCTCCGTAGGCAAGCACCATGGTCTTGTAGCAGATGCGAGCCTCAACTGGAAGCCAGTGGAGTGTGCGGAGGAGCGGGGTGACGTGAGAGAACTTGGGAAGGTCGAACACCAGACGGGCTGCGGCGTTCTGGATAAGTTGTAGGGGTTTGTGAGATTGTCCAATGTGAGATGTGAGATTGTCCAATAAGAACACAGATTTTTTCAGTTGCAAAACGTTTGTGCTGTACGGAACACGACCCTACTTTCTGTGGGGAGAAACATCCCACAGGGCACAGATGTCATTTCAACATCTAGTTTTGATTTACATTTTGTTGAGTTGTGAATTCAGCATGAAATCAACAACAAATGTCACCATGTCATTGGATTTAGATTAAAAGTTGGGTGAAAAAAATACAACATTCCCGTTGATGACTTTTTGCAAATCCAATCAGTTTTCCACGTTGATTCAACGTCATCGCATAGATTTTTTTTAAAAATGATGTGGAAACAACGTTGATTCAAGCAGTTTTTTTCCAAGTAGGATGGATCCACTGACTTCCCTGAACGTGTCACGATTGTCGCCCGCAGGTTCAAACCAAACGAAGGGGTCATCATCATTGGAGCAACAAACTTCCCTGAGGCTTTGGATAAGTATGTTAAGCTTTATTCATCTCGTAATGATGTTGCTCAATGACATGTTTTTTTTTTTTTACAGGGTTTCATTAGTTGACATGAGTACAGATTGACTTGCCATGTTAAAACAAACCTAAAGTCAGTGAAGCTCCTCCCCTCCCTAGCGCTCTGATTCGGCCAGGACGTTTCGACATGCAGGTCACCGTCCCCAAGCCAGACGTGAAGGGGCGCACAGAGATCCTCAACTGGTACCTAAGGAAGATCAAAGTAGACCCTGGTACGTGAGCAACATGCATGTGTGACCTATGTTGATCATAGCTTGAGTCAATTGCTGATGAGCAATAGCTTCACACAAGTGAATCTGCTGGGCTAAATGTTAATGGGTACATGCAAATAGACTATGGCTATATGAGAATCTACAGTGGCAATATGCTAATGGCTGTATGCCAATAGACTATGGCTACTTGCTAATGAATACATGCTAATAGAATATAGCTACATGCTAATGATGCATACTTATAGACAATGGCTATATGAGAATATGCAGTGGCAACATGCTAATCGCTGCATGCTAATAGCCTATGTGTACATACTAAAAGAGAAAAACATGCTAGTAAGACTCACCGTAGTTGATTAGCTGTACCTGTTCCTGCTAACGACTTCATGCAGACATCGAGGCTGGGATCATCGCCAGGGGAACAGTGGGCTTCTCCGGGGCAGACCTGGAGAACCTGGTCAACCAGGCGGCTCTGAAGGCGGCGGTGGACGGCAAAGACATGGTGACCCTCAAAGAGCTGGATTTCGCCAAGGACAAGATCCTCATGGGTGAGCTCTGCTGTAGGAATGGGGAGGAAAATAGAAATACAACCCTTAATCACATTAGGAATGGGGAGGAAAATAGAAATACAACCCTTAATCACAAATCGCCCCAGCCCCAACCCCCAACCCCCAGCCCCCAACCCCAGCCCCAGCCCCAACCCCCAGCCCCAACCCCCAGCCCCAACCCCCAACCCCAACCCCCAGCCCCAACCCCCAGCCCCAACCCCCAACCCCCAACCCCCAGCCCCAACCCCCAGCCCCAACCCCCAGCCCCAGCCCCAACCCCAGCCCCAGCCCCCAACCCCCAGCCCCAGCCCCCAACCCCCAGCCCCAACCCCCAACCCCCAGCCCCAACCCCCAGCCCCAGCCCCAGCCCCAGCCCCAGCCCCAACCCCCAGCCCCAACCCCCAACCCCCAGCCCCCAACCCCCAGCCCCAACCCCCAACCCCCAGCCCCAACCCCAGCCCCAGCCCCCAACCCCCAGCCCCAGCCCCCAACCCCCAGCCCCAACCCCCAACCCCCGGCCCCTCGACAATCCACTCAAAGAAAAACCGGCCCGCGGCTGAATATAGTTGATGATCCCTGACGTAGGGGTTAGGAGTTTATTGGAGATTCGGGGATCTTTGAGCAGGTTTTGGAAATCAACTTTTATATCTGTCCCGCTTCCCTCCCACAGGCCCAGAGAGGAGGAGTGTTGAGATAGACCTGAAGAACAAGGAGATCACGGCCTACCATGAGTCAGGCCACGCTATCGTGGCGTACTACACCAAGGACGCCATGCCCATCAACAAGGCCACCATCATGCCCAGAGGACCTACGCTGGGTCATGTAAGTAGGACTGGAAATAGGGAAATTCAAATCTATAGGAAATAAGATGGGTAGGGAGTGCTACATGGATAGACTAGTAGCATTTCACTGTACCGTTTACGCCATGTCCTGTGCACTAATAAGGTTATTACAGTTTTGTGTTTTTATATTCGTTTATTTATTTCTATACGCTTTTATTTAAAATTCTGTTTAGTTTCAGCTAGTTTTTATTTCGTTTCAGTTTATAGATTTGTTCGTTTTAGTGTTAGGGACAGAAAGCGTGTGTGGGGTAGTTTTATGTTTAGTTGCTATGTCACTTCTTGCCACTGGGGGGCAGTAATACATAAGGTGATGGGTCAGCTCATAGGTTAGGGAAGGTTTCAATTATAAAGTCAAAAACTCCAACATGCTTACACACTCCCCACACATCTCCCATCCTTTCACCTCACCGTTTTCACTCAAACCCAACAGGCTGTTGTGACTTGGATTTTAAAGGAAACAGAGACTGGTGCAAAAAATATGGTGGAAAGAAACTCTCTCACCCATGTTTATACCAATCCAATGCTTTTTTTTACTTTAGAAGTAGATACCTGTTAGAAGAATCAAGTTAGCTACCAAGCTGAGTTTTTTTTCTTCGTTGTTAGCTAGTGATAGTGATACACAAGCTAGGCCTATTTGAAACACCGCCATCTCCTGGCCGCATTTACCTGCCACAGTAGCTTGAAAACCAATGAATGTGTATAAACCCTGGATTGCTGATGCTATTTATGTATTGGCCAATGAGAGGCTTTGAAGCCACCGGTCGGCCATATTGACACTCCCCAGTAGAAGCAGTCCTCCATAGGAATGAATGGAATTCTACAGGACAAAATTTACATGTGTTTAAGAATGTTTTGGTTGTGGTGTGGACAATAACATTAGTACTCAAAGAAAACTTTCAGGAAAATGTTTTAATATATATATATTTATTTTAAATGTTTATGTTTAGCTAGCATAATATAATTTAAACGCATTCATTAAGGTGTCTCTAATAGAAGAAACGTGTCAAAATGAATGTAGACAATAATACATGCGTTTCTATAGCTTCCAAAATCTTTTTTTTTACATCTGAGGAGGAGTGCCAAGATGGCTGCTTAGTCATGCCAAGATGGCTGCTTAGTCATGCCAAGATGGCTGCTTAGTCATCCAGGGTTTGCATACGTCATTGTTGAAAACACCCCAAAAGCTTGAAAACCCTATTACGTTTTGCCCTAAGTTTAGAAAAAAAAACTCAAACTGAACATAATTCATGCTGGTTTTTATTTTATTTGAGTTTGTTTTATTTATAGTTTCAGTATAGTTTGTTTTTCAAACAGGTTTGTTAAATTTTTTTAGTTTACTGAACAGTTTTTTTTTCATGATTAGTTTGTTTGTTTTAGTTTTACTATAATAACCTTGCTGTGCACATGACCAATACACTTTGATTTGATTAGTAGAATATCAACAGTGTATTTATTTTTTTACTGTGATACTGGTTTCTTATATGAAGGCTATGACGGCCTTCAGGAAGTATTCATACCCCTTGACTTATTCCACATGTTGTTGTTGTTGTTGCAGCCTGAATTCAGAATGGATTACATTTATATTTTCTCTCACCCATCTACACACAATACCCCAGAATGACAAAGTAAAAACATGTTTTTAGACATTTTTGCAAATTTGATTTCAAATGAAATACAGAAATATCTCATTTACATAAGTATTCACACCACTGAGTCAATACCTTGTAGAATCACCTTTGGTGGCGATTACAGCTTTGAGTTGTCTTGGGTATGTCTGTATCAGCTTTGCACATCTGGATTTGGGGATTTTCTCCCATTCTTGCTTGCAGGTTTTCTCAAGCTCTGTTAAGTTCGATGGGGAGTGGCGGTGAACAGCAATCTTCAATTCTTTCCACAGATTTTCAATGGGATTGAGGTCTGGCCTTTGGCTGGGCCACTCAAGGACTTTCACATTCTTGTTCTTAAGCCATTCCAGTGTTGCTTTTGGCTGTATGCTTGGTGTCATTGTCCCGTTGGAACGTAAATCTTCACCCCAGTCTAAGGTTGTTTGCACTCTGAAGCAGGTTCTCATCAAGGATTTGCCTGTATTTGGCTCCATTCATTGTTCCCTCCATCCTTACCAGTCTCCCAGTCCCTGCTGCTGAAAAGCATCCCCATAGCATGATGCTGCCACCACCATGCTTCACGGTAGGGATGGTGTTAGACGGATGATGAGCTGTGCCTGGTTTTCTCCAGACATAGCGCTTTTTAGTCAGGGCAAATACTTAAATTTATGTCTCATCAGATCACAGAATCTTTTGCCTTTTGCCTCGGCTGCTCAGTTTGGTCGGACGGCCAGCTCTAGGCAGAGTCTTGGTGGTTCCAAACTTCTTCCATTTAAGAATGATGGAGGCCACTGTGTTCTTGGGGACCTTCAATGCTGCAGACATTTTTTGGTACCCTTCCCCAGATCTGTTCCTTGACACAATCCTGTCTCGGAGCTCTACGGACAATTGCTTCGACCTCATGGCTTGGTTTTTGCTCTGACATGCACTGTCAACTGTGGGACCTTATATAGACAGGTGTGTGCCTTTCCAAATCATGTCCAATCAATTGAATTTACCACAGGTGGACTCCAATCAAGTTGTATAAACATCTCAAGGATGATCAATGGAAACAGGATGCAGCTGAGCTCCATTTCGAGTCATAGGAAAAGGTCTGAATACTTATGTAAATAAGGTATTTCTGTTTTTTTATTTTTAATACATTTCCAAACATTCTAAAAACCTGTTTTCGATTTGTCATTTTGGGGTATTGTGTGTAGATTGATGAGGGATTTTATTTTATTTAATCCATTTTAGAATGAGGCTGTAACGTAACAAAATGTGGAAAAAGTTTAGGGGTCTGAATACTTTCCGAATGCACTGTATAGACAGGTGTTTCTTTTTAAATCATGTCCAAACAATTGAATTGGCCATAGGTGGACTCCAATCAAGTTGTAGTGACATCTCAAGGATGATCAAAGGAAATTGGATGCACCTGTGCGCAATTTGGAGGGTCATAGCAAAGGGCTGTAAATACTTATGTAAATTAGATATTTCTTTATTTCATTTGCAATAAATTTGCCAAGATTTTAAAAAAACAACAACGTGTTTTCACTTTGTCATTATGGGCTATTGTGTGATGATGGGTGAGGAAAAACATATATTGAATCCATTTTGAATTCAGGCTGCCTGTAACACAACAAAAATGTGGAATAAGTCGAGGGGTCTGAATACTTTCTGAAGGCACTGTAGTTTATCTGTACCGCCATGTTTTTTAGGAATCCGTTCTGCTGAGCATGCCAATATAATAAGGCCTCATTTTGGTAATTATGAACAGCGGCTTAGTCCTCCTCCTGGGTTTTTTTTCTGGCAAATTAAATAGTTGTTTTTGATGTTTTTAGAAACATCAAGTGTGCAATAAGTTGGTTCCATTTGCTGCCAGGCCTCACTCCTTCCCCCACTGTCTCCCAGGTGTCCATGCTACCGGAGGATGACCGCTGGAGCGAGACGCGTGCTCAGCTGCTGGCCCAGATGGACGTCAGCATGGGAGGCCGCGTGGCAGAGGAGATCATATTTGGCAATGAGTTCATCACCACTGGTATGCAGGGGGATGTAGAGTTGGTGTAGGAGGGTAATTTGAGTACAGAATTACAGTCAACGTGTACAGTAATGTAGTGCAATAAGCATATTCCTCCTCCACATCTCAAGGGGTGCAATCCTGTCATCCAAATTTCTAATAGATAAATTCAATCTAAATGTTGGGGATTTATGTTTTTGAGGGTATGATATGGTCATTTATCTGTTATTCAAACTGATTTACAGAATTGTGGAGATTAAGAGTGACACATATTTTCAGTAATATGTGGCCCATTCAGGAATCTAACCCACATCATTAGTGTTGCTAGAACCATGCTCTGACTAACCAACATCATTAATGTTACCAGAACCATGCTCTGACTAACCCATGTCATTAGTGTTGTCAGAACCATGCTCTGACTAACCCATGTCATTAGTGTTACCAGAACCATGCTCTGACTAACCAACATCATTAATGTTACCAGAACCATGCTCTGACTAACCCACGTCATTAGTGTTGTCAGAACCATGCTCTGACTAACCCATGTCATTAGTGTTACCAGAACCATGCTCTGACTAACCCACGTCATTAGTGTTACCAGAACCATGCTCTGACTAACCCACGTCATTAGTGTTACCAGAACCATGCTCTGACTAACCAACATCATTAGTGTTACCAGAACCATGCTCTGACTAACCCACATTCATTAGTGTTACCAGAACCATGCTCTGACTAACCAACATCATTAGTGTTACCAGAACCATGCTCTGACTAACCAACATCATTAGTGTTACCAGAACCATGCTCTGACTAACCCACGTCATTAGTGTTACCAGAACCATGCTCTGACTAACCAACATCATTAGTGTTACCAGAACCATGCTCTGACTAACCCACGTCATTAGTGTTACCAGAACCATGCTCTGACTAACCCCTGTCATTAGTGTTACCAGAACCATGCTCTGACTAACCAACATCATTAGTGTTACCAGAACCATGCTCTGACTAACCCACGTCATTAGTGTTACCAGAACCATGCTCTGACTAACCCATGTCATTAGTGTTACCAGAACCATGCTCTGACTAACCCACATTCATTAGTGTTACCAGAACCATGCTCTGACTAACCAACATCATTAGTGTTACCAGAACCATGCTCTGACTAACCCACGTCATTAGTGTTACCAGAACCATGCTCTGACTAACCCCTGTCATTAGTGTTACCAGAACCATGCTCTGACTAACCAACATCATTAGTGTTACCAGAACCATGCTCTGACTAACCCACGTCATTAGTGTTACCAGAACCATGCTCTGACTAACCCATGTCATTAGTGTTACCAGAACCATGCTCTGACTAACCCACATTCATTAGTGTTACCAGAACCATGCTCTGACTAACCAACATCATTAGTGTTACCAGAACCATGCTCTGACTAACCCACGTCATTAGTGTTACCAGAACCATGCTCTGACTAACCCATGTCATTAGTGTTACCAGAACCATGCTCTGACTAACCAACACCATTAGTGTTACCAGAACCATGCTCTGACTAACCCATGTCATTAGTGTTACCAGAACCATGCTCTGACTAACCCACGTCATTAGTGTTACCAGAACCATGCTCTGACTAACCCACGTCATTAGTGTTACCAGAACCATGCTCTGACTAACCAACATCATTAGTGTTACCAGAACCATGCTCTGACTAACCAACATCATTAGTGTTACCAGAACCATGCTCTGACTAACCAACATCATTAGTGTTACCAGAACCATGCTCTGACTAACCCACGTCATTAGTGTTACCAGAACCATGCTCTGACTAACCAACATCATTAGTGTTACCAGAACCATGCTCTGACTAACCCACGTCATTAGTGTTACCAGAACCATGCTCTGACTAACCCATGTCATTAGTGTTACCAGAACCATGCTCTGACTAACCCACGTCATTAGTGTTACCAGAACCATGCTCTGACTAACCCATGTCATTAGTGTTGCTGAGACATTTATATATTTTACCCTATTAGTCATCTTCCAAGAGTGCTTAAAGACTAAACAAATTATATATAAACCACGTTCATCTTTTTTGTTGTTTTTTCAGGTGCATCAAGTGACTTTGATGCTGCCACCAAAATTGCAAAAATGATGGTGACCAGATTTGGTATGTGTGAGAGGGTAAGTTATGGATGCTGGACGTTTGGTCAGGGAGAGACAAAATGAAGTCATGTCTTTTATAACGCATCAGCAAAGTCCCGTGATTTTACTGTATAACCTTCCGGACATGTAGTGTTGAATTAGCTTTATTGGCATGAATGGGAACCACCCAATGTTGCAGCACTACATATACAGTGAGGGGAAAAAAAGTATTTGATCCCCTGCTGATTTTGTACGTTTGCCCACTGACAAAGAAATGATCAGTCTATAATTTTAATGGTAGGTTTATTTGAACAGTGAGAGACAGAATAACAACAAAATCCAGAAAAACTCGTGTCAAAAATGTTATAAGTTGATTTGCATTTTAATGAGGGAAATAAGTATTTGACCCCCTCTCAATCAGAAAGATTTCTGGCTCCCAGGTGTCTTTTATACAGGTAACAATCTGAGATTAGGAGCACACTCTTAAAGGGAGTGCTCCTAATCTCAGCTTGTTACCTGTATAAAAGACACCTGTCCACAGAAGCAATCAATCAATCAGATTCCAAACTCTCCACCATGGCCAAGACCAAAGAGCTCTCCAAGGATGTCAGGGACAAGATTGTAGACCTACACAAGGCTGGAATGGGCTACAAGACCATTGCCAAGCAGCTTGGTGAGAAGGTGACAACAGTTGGTGCGATTATTCGCTAATGGAAGAAACACAAAATAACTGTCAATCTCCCTCGGCCTGGGGCTCAATGCAAGATCTCACCTCGTGGAGTTGCAATGATCATGAGAACGGTGAGGAACTACACGGGAGGATCTTGTCAATGATCTCAAGGCAGCTGGGACCATAGTCACCAAGAAAACAATTGGTAACACACTACGCCGTGAAGGACTGAAATCCTGCAGCGCCCGCAAGGTCCCCCTGCTCAAGAAAGCACATATACAGGCCCGTTTGCCAATGAACATCTGAATGATTCAGAGGAGAACTGGGTGAAAGTGTTGTGGTCAGATGAGACCAAAATGGAGCTCTTTGGCATCAACTCAACTCGCCGTGTTTGGAGGAGGAGGAATGTTGCCTATGACCCCAAGAACACCATCCCCACCGTCAAACATGGAGGTGGAAACATTATGCTTTGGGGGTATTTTTCTGCTAAGGGGACAGGACAACTTCACCACATCAAAGGGACGATGGACGGGGCCATGTACCGTCAAATCTTGGGTGAGAACCTCCTTCCCTCAGCCAGGGCATTGAAAATGGGTCGTGGATGGGTATTCCAGCATGACAATGACCCAAAACACACGGCCAAGGCAACAAAGGAGTGGCTCAAGAAGAAGCACATTAAGGTCCTGGAGTGGCCTAGCCAGTCTCCAGACCTTAATCCCATAGAAAATCTGTGGAGGGAGCTGAAGGTTCGAGTTGCCAAACGTCAGCCTCAAAACCTTAATGACTTGGAGAAGATCTGCAAAGAGGAGTGGGACAAAATCCCTCCTGAGATGTGTGCAAACCTGGTGGCCAACTATAAGAAACGTCTGACCTCTGTGATTGCCAACAAGGGTTTTGCCATCAAGTCCATGTTTTGCAGAGGGGTCAAATACATATTTCCCTCATTCAAATGCAAATCAATTTATAACATTTTTGACATGCGTTTTTCTGGATTTTTTTGTTGTTATTCTGTCTCTCACTGTTTAAATAAAATTATAGACTGATCATGTCTTTGTCAGTGGGCAAACGTACAAAATCAGCAGGGGATCAAATACTTTTTTCCCTCACTGTGTGTATATATATATATATATATATATTGTGACACTATCTGTCTCTCACCTGCGTTGTAGCTGGGTGTCATGACCTACGCTGACCAAACCAAGCAGAGCCCAAAGACACAGGCTGCCATCGAACACGAAGTCAGGAAACTTTTAAAGGTACGTTTCCACCTCCGTCGACCTTCCAAGCCCCTGTCCCAGTGCTCTTTGGCTTGTGGTTTTTTATGTTCCCCATTTTTCAAACCAGGCTTATTCAGTGTTGCAGTTTAAGGAAATAACAGACCCAATTTACAGGTGTGTCTAAGCCCTGTAATTGCACTGGAACATATCCAAGCCCGTTTCAGAAATTCCCTCAACTCCTCTGGTGGTTTGTATGGTCCTCAGGATTCGTACGAGCGGGCCAGGGTGCTCCTCAAGTCTCACGCCAAAGAGCACCAGAGCCTGGCCAGGGCCCTGCTGCAATACGAGACACTGGACGCCAGAGAGATCAAGATGGTCCTGGAGGGCAAGGCCCTGGAGACCAGATGAGACTTCCAAGGGTGGAGGCGTCACTGATTAATTGGGGAGATGGGGTGGGGAGACAATAAATCGCTGTCCGCAGTGATTTCACAGTCTTACGCAAACAGAGCTACGGAGCTGTGTACAGTGCCTTCAAGAAGCATTCACAGCCTGAATTTAAAATGGATAAAATTGTGATTTTGTGTCACTGGCCTACACACAATACCCCATAATGTCAAAGTGGAATTATGTTTTTAGAAATGTTTACAAATTTGAAAAGCTGAAATGCCTTGAGTCAATAAGTAATCAACACCTTTGTTATGGCAAGCCTAAATAAGTTCAGGAGTAAAAATGTGCTTAACAAGTCACATAATCAGTTGCATGGACTCACTCTGTGCAATAATAGTGTTTAATGTGATTTTTTTTAATGACTACTTCATCTCTGTACCACACACATACAATCATCTGTAAGGTTCCTCAGTCGAGCAGTGAATTTTAAACACAGATTCAACCACAAAGACCAGGGAGGTTTTCCAATGCCTCGCAAAGAATGGTACCTATTGGTAGATGGGTAAAAAAAAGAAGCAGACATTGAATATCCCTTTTGAGCATGGTGAAGTTATTCATTACACTTTGGATGGTGTATCAATATACCCAGTCACTACAAAGATACAGGCATCCTGCCCAACTCAGTTGCCGGAGCAGAAGGAAACCACTCAGGGATTTCACCATGAGGCCAGTGGTGACTTTAAAACAGTTACAGAGTTTAATGGCTGTAATAGGAGAACACTGAGGATGGATCAAAAGCATTGTAGTTACTCCACAATACTAACCTAAATGACCGAGTGAAAAGAAGGAAGCCTGTACAGAAAAAAATATTCCAAAACATGCATCCCACTGCAAAAGATGTGGCAAAGAAATGTACTTTATATCCTGAATACAAAGCATTATGTTTGGGGCAAATCCAACACAACACATCATCGACTACCACTCTTCATATTTTCAAGCATGGTGGTGGCTACATCATGTTATGGGTATGCTTGTTATCGGCAAGGACTAGGGAGTTTTTTGGGGGGGATAAAAAGAAACTGAAGTGAGCTAAGCACAGGCAAAATCCTAGACGAAAACCTGGTTCAGTCTGCTTTCTAACAGACACGCTGGGAGCAAAATTAACCTTTCAGCAGGACAATAACCTAAAACACAAGGACAAATATACATTGGTGTTGCTTACCAACCAAGACGACATTGGATGTTCCTGAGTGGCCTAGTTACAGTTTTGACTTAAATCTGCTTGACAATCTATGGCAAGACTTGAAAATGTCTGTCTAGCAATGATCAACAACCAACTTGAAAGAACTTGAAGAATTTTCAAAAAGAATAATGTGCAAATATTGTACAATCCAGGTGTGGAAAGCTGTTAGACTTACCCAGAAAGACGCACAGCTGCAATCGCTGCCAAAGGTAATTCTAACATGTATTGACTCAGGCAGGGATGTGAATACTTATGCAAATTAGATATTTTTGTATTTCTTTTTTTTTTTTGGGTTATACATTTGCAAAAAGTTCTAATAGCAGTCGTTATGGGGGGTATTGTTTGAAGATGGGTGAGGATTTTTTTATTTATTGAATCAATTTTGAATTCAGGCTGTAACACAACTAAATGTGGAATAAGTCAAGGGGTATGAATACTTCCTGAAGGCACTGTATATGTACTGTATGTACATGTTAAATGTTTTATGCCCAGTAAAAGTCCAAGTCCATTGATTCCATGTCTTGCTCTGGACAACCAGAATCACTACGAAATAATCTAACCTCAGTAAAAAATTCAGTTATTTCTACCTGAGACTACCTACTACAGAGACATGATTGAATCTGATTCTCCGTAAGTAGTTTACCAAGATTCCCAGGTTTTTCTGCTGGATCGAATCTCCGAGCTGACAAGGTAAAAAAAATAAAATAAATGTCGTTCTGCCCCTGAGCAAGGCAGTTCCCCGGGTTGCCGAAGATGTGGATGTCGATTTAAAGCAGTCCTCCGCACCTCTCCGATTCAGAGGGGTTGTGTTAAATGCGGAAGACACATTTCAGTTGAATGCATTCAGTTGTACAACTGACTAGATATACCCCTTTCCCTGTCTCTTTTGGGAATGTACTGTTAGGACTTAACCCAAAATTAAAATATTAAATTTACATTTACGTCATTTAGCAGACGCTCTTATCCAGAGCGACTTACAAATTGGTATCTCTTAGTCTGAAAATGTACTCTGTATGTGTGATATAATATGTAAATGCTGTGTGCATATACAGTACAGTACCAGTCAAATGTTTTGACACACCTACTGATTCCAGGGTTTTTCTTTATATGTACTATTTTCTACATTGTAGAATACTAGTGAAGACATCCAAAGCTATGAAATAACACATATGGAGTCATGTAGTAACCAAAAAAAGTATTAAACAAATCAAAATATATTTTATATTTGAGATTCTTCAAAGTAGCCACCCTTTTGCCTTGATGACAGCTTTGCACACTCTTGGCATTCTCTCCACCAGCTTCATGAGGTAGTAACCTGGAATGCATTTCAATTAACAGGTGTGCCTTGTTAAAAGTTAATTTGTGGAATTTCTTTCCTTAATGCGTTTGAGCCAATCAGTTGTGTTGTGACAAGGTGGGGGGGGGGGGGGGGGTTACGGAAGATAGCCCTATTTGGTAAAAGACCAAGTCCATATTACAGCGTTCTGCAACGATATGCCATCTGGTGGAGAGAATGCCAAGAGTGTGCAAAGCTGTCATCAAGGCAAAGGGTGGCTACTTTGAAGAATCTCAAATATAAAATATATTTTGATTTGTTTTAAAACTTTTTTGGGGTTACTACATGATTCCATATGTGTTATTTAATAGTTTTGATGTCTTCACTAGTATTCTACAATGTAGAAAATAGTAAAAATAAAGAAAAACCCTTGAATGAGTAGGTGTGTCCAAACTTTTGACTGGTACTGTAGATGGAAGGGAATGCTGCTGTGCTTCGAAATTATGTTTGTTACTTCAAACCCAACGTTGGTATATTAAGCAGTGACGGGCCATTAAATCGTTAGTTTTTAGTTTCAATTCAGCCAACATTAGTTTATCCATTAATGAAGAAATAACTCAAGTTATCTGGTTTCTAGTTCTAAACAATTTTCAAAGTAACAATGAAACCTATTAGAAGACCCTACAACCCCTCATATCCTGGTTCACCCCACTTCTGCTGTGTACTCTCTATTCACATCTGAACACCAGCTGTCTCCACCGTTCAGTAGATCTGGGAATCTCTTCTTTACATGTCCTCACGTTGTATGTTTTTAAACACAAGCACAGAACCTCATACTGTAAGCAAGTACCATCATAGTCATTTGCTGATGTGTGAGCCTTTTAAGGGAAACGGTCAAATGCATCTGTAGACAATACTCAATCGCTTCAACAATCTAGGATCTCCATCTTTGGTTAGCATGAACGCTTTAGGCAAGAGTGTTGAAATCCTTTTTGAAATGTCTGCTAATGTTGAGTTGGAAGCGTTAAGATTGCAATAGAATGGAGGTTTAAATACATACCTTTTTAGCATTTAAGAATAGAGACTTTTCTTTAGAGGCAAAGATTATTATTATTATTATGAAATACTGTATACCACATTGCCCAGTGTATAACCAGTATAACTTATTTGTATGCTTTGTACATTTCAAGCTCCTGTTTTTGGCTTTTTACCCACCTTTAGTTGTATATATGAATGGGGTTTAACAGGAACACTGTATATAGATAGAAGGCTTTTGGGCTGCGTATGCATTGGCTGGCTCTGCAATTGGCTGACACGCTTTTCATTCTCTCAATGATATGATGACAGACGTTGGAGGAATATTTTGTGCAGCTGAAGTAAATAAACAAAACCCTATTATAATCTTAACCCCTGTGGATGATCTTCACTGTTTTATCTGTTTGATACGCACACCTTTCCTGACATCAGAATGTATGCATGTTCAACTACAGTGTAGTTGATATATGTTCACAAATGCTTGCCAGAAGATTCTGGACGTTGATCAATAACATATATCAGCTAACTATTTGGATTAAACGACAACACCCAAGGCAAGTCGAAAATGTACTAAACTTGATAAAGAAACTATATACATGTATATATACATTTTTTGTAAGAAGAAAACGATAACTTAACTTTAACTAGATGTTAAAATATACTAGCAAACATTTGCACCTGTGTAAATACACTGACAGATTCAGATTTTTGTGTAAAATAGCCATTTTAATGTATTTATAATACAGTATGCAACTTTTATAGAACACAAGTTTTGCCAATGCAGCTGAAAGTCCACAGTGTAAGTAAATAAAATGTCAAATTACAGCAAAGAGAATAACATAGAAACATAAGAAAATCGGACCGACCAATTCAATCAATCGCAGATGAAGGAAAACTATTGTGTTAACAATTTTTTTAACAGGTGGTTTCACGTCAATATCCAATGACTATGTCCGTAAGAGAAATAGCTAGTGGCGTGAGTTGGTTTTAACCTATTTTACATTCCTTAATTCATTCACACTACCATCTAAAAAAAAGTGTTGTATTTTTTATTTACATCATGTATTTAGTGTTGCATCACTACACCATCCATTTCTGCACATCCCAACGAATGTCAAAAACACAGGAAGGAAAGCAACACCGTGAACCAGCCCGAGCATAATAACCAAGAAAATGAGTTTGAAAAAAGTCCTGAAGATGTAGCTCTCTGAGAAATAGAGCGCCACCACCCCTAAAAGGATGGAGACAGCTCCTTGCACTATGGGATAACCCATCTGGGCCAGCGCATCCACAGCCTTTTCGTTCAAGTCGGCCTTGGCGCTCGAGACAAAAGCGTACGAGACATGGGCGGAAAAGTTGACTGAGAAACCGATTCCGATGATCAGATTTATCATGGAGATTGAGTCCAGATTCACGTCCCATAGCGCCATGAATCCAGCTATGCCCATGATGACCGACCCAATGGAGAAGGCCACCCACAGCGAACAGAGCGGGTTGGGTATCAGGAGTAAGGAGATCACCAGCATCACCACTGTGGCAACCACGGTAGTCTGGATGGTGTTATCCACAATAACGTTGTACTGGTCAAAGTAGATAAACACTGGATGATAAACTAGTAAATCGATGGGGCATTTTTTAGCAGTTTTTCTGAGGCTTATCAACATGTCCTTCTGTTTCTTTGACGTGCTGATGTTTAGCGTCTGAAGAAAAAAGCGAGAAAAGCAGATCTTGTTGTCTGCATCCAAATGAATGTCCTGCCTGGTCATTGGACGTTGTTCCAAGAAGGGAAGCAGGTTGCTTTTGAAGGTATTTTCAGAGTTTATATCAAGATCCTTTGCAAAGTTTTGGAAAGAGTCAAGCCAGGAGAGAGAGAAGTTTTTGTCAACATTTTCCAACTTTTTAAAATCCGCAATGCACAAGCTGAGATTGTTGCGCTCGTCTTCTTCCCAGTAGGCAA
Source organism: Coregonus lavaretus (assembly GCF_964263955.1). Taxonomy (NCBI): domain Eukaryota; kingdom Metazoa; phylum Chordata; class Actinopteri; order Salmoniformes; family Salmonidae; genus Coregonus; species Coregonus lavaretus. The sequence continues at coordinate 41,943,446 of NC_140006.1, read as the reverse complement.
GTGACTCATTAACAGCCACCATAACATTTGGACCATAGTGAGAGAAGTGCGTATTTTCGTTGTTGTAATATTTGATAATGTAGGAATCATCTAAAGCCAGGTTCTTTAGTTCAATTCCCTGCTTCAGTTCAACACATCCATAGATGCTGACAGCCAGAAATCCGGCATAGAGAACCACAATGGACGCTTTGGTCCATTTCTGGGTCAGAAACGGCCCGTAATACTTCCCAAAGAAGCCGCTAATTGGTTGCTCCTCCTCTGTCCCGGTGTCATGATCATAGGCCCCACCAACGCAGCAGATTCCATACCTTCTCGACTTCCCAGGAGGACAATCCACTGGAATCTTTACACAGGTGAACCAGTGCCGGTTGCTAGTTTCCCTCTGGCCATTCAGTGCTAAGAACGCGCCAAGGAATGTGATGTTGTAGATGTAACAGAAAAGAATAGCCGTGCCAGCGTACAGACAGAAGGTCTGAACAGAGCCAAAGGGCAAGCTGAAGCCCAGGTACAGCGCCAGGACATCCATTAGTGTGGTTATGGTGATGGCGATGGCGGCATCTTCGTAGGTGTCTGCCAGACGATCTATCACGCTGTCATGGACATTGGTCTTCTGCCAACAGGAGATCATGATAAACATGTCGTTCATTCCGATACCTTAAACAGAAAGGGTTTTGTCGTTGAGCGAGGCGGTGAACATGAACATGACTTCCCACTGGGCACACACTGGTTGAATCAACGTTGCTTCCATGTCGTTTCAATGAAATTACGTTGAACCAACGTGGAATAGATGTTGAATTGACGTCTGTGCCCAGTGGGTTGAGACAGAGAAAGGCATGAACAGTCATGACATTTAAGTAATTCATGACATTCAAATGAAGAATATGTGGTATGTTAGAAGAATCTCTGCGCCATATGACGCAGAAAGTTCAGCGAGACACTAGAATATGAATTTGAAGGCCTTACCCAGCGGACATAACTGGTTGCAATGACGTCATGGTCTGGTTGTATACTGGTTGTATAAGGAAGTTATTTGCCCTCTTGGTATGAAGCTATTATCTATACATTTTACCTTCAATGGAATGGAATGGAAATACTAATGAAGGTTTGAAGAGAAAATACTCTTTCCCCTTACCCAGTATCAGTAGAGGGGAGGAAGAAACAGTCATGACGAAAGGCACACCCATTAACAACAGCATCCCGAAACTGGAAAGAACTGCTAGTCCTGTAGAGAAGACTCCAATGGTGGCCACCCACACCTTATTCCTCACGTTGTCCAACCTGAAGAAATTAAAACCATTTAAAAGTGGATTTCCATACATACTGTGGACACGTGCTATGTAACTAACCCCCCCCCCACCACCACCACCCCACCACCCCTCACATGTACATCTACATGTCCATGTCATGTAACATAAAGTAGATAAATGCTTTACAAACCTTAAGCTTGAAACAATTGCAAAAGAAATGGTAATAGTATATGTGATGGAAAAAAATCTAATAATACTCTTTGGAACTTTGTCGAGTTCCCACTGTCTTGACATGGATGTAGAATATGACACCTAGAAAGAGATGACAAAAGTGTGTAAAAATACTTTTTTGTAAAAAAAAATATGTTTTACAAAGAAACATACATTACAGGTCCAGGCAGGAAAATAGAAAACAAATAAAACATTGTAATATATACACAGGGATGTATGGTATCTCACCTCGGTGACATTTGTTGATTCTTCTGAGAGCAACTTAACAAACTCAGTCAGCCAAATGTTGGTTCTTGTTTCGTTGTATTCTCGTAAATAGTAAAAAAGTTGTATTGCCTCGGCACTTTGAACAATTGAGTTGTCTATTTTAACACTACCAAGTGTTGACCTCAAGGAAACCCTGCCAGATGTAGAATAATGTGCTGGAAACGTCAAATTAATAAGATCAACATTGCTAGCATTGTAGCCTATAATGTCCAATATGGCATTGGTGTAACAACTTCCATTCACTGTTGCGCAAATATCCACATATTGCAACGGTTCACCCTCAAACTCCACAGTCATGTTCCGAACCTTGCTGTCCAAGACTAATATTTCCTCAAGTGGTGGCACTGTCAAAATGTTTGCCTTAGATGTGGCCATGAAACATGCATATGTTCCATCTGTGCTCAACCGCAAGCTGGAAAACATGGATTCATCTTGTGGGAAATATTTTTGAATAAATTTTCTTTCCTTCTTGGCTGGTCCATCTAGAGGTGTGAACTGCTTTTCGATGTCATTAGATGTTCTGTCTTCCAAAAAGTAAAATCCACTTCCTAATGCTGTCGAGATGATGATGGGTACGATGAAGAACCACCACGGATGTGTTCCTATGAAATGGCCGATTATTCTGAAACACATGCGGATCGGTTTTTCTATGCAGTCTGTGTGGTATTTCGCCAAAGCCATAGCTAATGTTGGCCTCTTTATAAATTCCGATCCACAAAAGCAGTCCTCGGAGCAGTAGAGTTCACCTCTCAGTGTGCCTCAGTCCTCAGTAACCAGAGCCTTTACTACCCCTTCATCAGGGGGATATTTGCATGTGATGGAGCCTGACTATCAGGTAGCAAAGAAAATTGGCCAATAACCATCTATCTCATCATTGGATGGATAGCTAGGTTGTTATCAATGGCACCAGTGTTCCACTGTCTGAACTTTATTCCTCATGTAGTGGAAGAAATGGAGCCCTCGTCCTCACACAGTTTTCAGTATAACAGTCATGAAAAAAACACAATTCTTTTTTTAGTTTATGTATTGAAATAACATGATAAAGTGCATTATGAATGAATGAAACCTTTGTCAAAAGCTGGGTCATGTCAGTTGGTGTTTGGCTGTTGATGCCTCACAACTGAAATTCAAAACAGTCAAACTACACGACAAGATTCCAATTCAACAGTAATCATATCATATATTCATAGACTTTTCAACAAATAAAATCCTTGTTGTTCAGAGTTGTAAAATTATTTGTAGTATTTACTGTTATTGGCTCATATCAATCAGCATTGGAAACAATAGGTGCGTATTACTATGGAAGAAGCATCAAAAAGTAATTTGACCCTCTACAGATAAGCTTTTCGTTACTCCAGGGAACAATGGGTTGTTGTAGTGTTGATCACTCCTTTGTCAGTGATACTGTAGCATCATGTAATTAAAAGATTCTGAATGGACTATAATCTTTTTAAGGTAGACATCCTGGTTTCCCGTCCATCCAACCTGGGGGCAGAGCCGACTCACTACAGCACGCCGCTGCTGACTGACCCTAGCTTTAAATCAGACAATGCTGGCTGGGATCTTGCAAACCCGAAATGAAATCTACAAAAAATGAACTACATTGGATACATCCATCTTGCAGAGGGATTATGTTATATGTAGTAGTTCAACTAAATGTGCCTGCTGTGTGAGCAACAATATTAATGAAATTGTGTATATTGGCAACACAGACCTGTGTAAACTCCTACTTTTAATGAATTGAAGGCAACATTGATACATTTATTAGATTTTTCTCAGGAAAATGATAGTAAGAAAACAACATCGGTCAGTGTTATTAAAATTTCCCTTTACACCTTCTCATCAGAGGCTTCCTTATTGCCCCAGAGCACAAGAGACCAATTTACCTGCAAGCCATATTATGTAAACCTCCAGTCACCATAAGGAAGTAAACCTCATGTAAAGACAGGGAGCTATATGCAACACCAGGATAAACCATGTTGTCTTTCAGGGAACAGAAATACACACGCAAACAAATGCACAGCTTATGCTTTAATACGGTATACAAACTCTATACTTTTTTTAGAGCATATATTCTCATGGATGAGAGTTTATTATTTTGACTGAGAGATGATCATACTGTGTCATTAAATATTAGCGGTTGAGATGAAACAATATGACATTAGATTGGATAACACATTGGCTCCTCTTGGCAATGAATTCATGAAGTACAGTGGGGAAAAAAAGTATTTAGTCAGCCACCAATTGTGCAAGTTCTCCCACTTAAAAAGATGAGAGAGGCCTGTAATTGTCATCATAGGTACACGTCAACTATGACAGACAAAATGAGAAAAAATTATCCAGAAAATCACATTGTAGGAATTTTAATGAATTTATTTGCAAATTATGGTGGAAAATAAGTATTTGGTCAATAACAAAAGTTTCTCAATACTTTGTTATATACCCTTTGTTGGCAATGACACACGTCAAACGTTTTCTGTAAGTCTTCACAAGGTTTTCACACACTGTTGCTGGTATTTTGGCCCATTCCTCCATGCAGATCTCCTCTAGAGCAGTGATGTTTTGGGGCTGTCGCTGGGCAACACAGACTTTCAACTCCCTCCAAAGATTTTCTATGGGGTTGAGATCTGGAGACTGGCTAGGCCACTCCAGGTGTCACGATCGTCTGAAGGATTGGACCAATGCGCAGCGTTGCGAGTGAACATGATGACTTTATTAATAAAAGCAACCACGAAAAACAACAAAAGACGATACGTGAAGTTCTATACTGAAAACGACAAACAGCAACAAAGAAACAATAACCCACAACACAAATGAGAAAACACACAGAATATATATGGCTCCCAATCAGAGATAACGAGCCGACAGCTGACACTCGTTACCTCTGATTGGGAGTCATCGACCAATCACCACATGACACAAACAAAATGAAACTCACCCATCCCCAACACCACCAAATGAAATACACCCAAACACAAGAAAATGAACAACCCTGGCTCAATATAAACGTCCATAGAGCCAGAGTGTTACAGTACCCCCCCCTAAAGGTGCGAACTCCGGGCGCACCAACATCAGGACTAGGGGAGGGTCTGGGTGGGCGTCTGTCCATGGTGGCGGCTCTGGCCCCGGTCGTGATCCCCACCCCACCACAGTCACAACCTGCTTCGGTAGCCTCCTCCCAATGACCACCCTCCACCTAACCCCACCTGGACTAAGGGGCAACCCCGGACTAAGGGGCAGCATCGGCCTAAGGGGCAGCACCGGGATAAGGGGCAGCACCGGGATAAGGGGCAGCACCGGGATAAGGGGCAGCACCGGGATAAGGGGCAGCACCGGGACAAGGGGCAGCACCGGACTACGGGGCAGTACCGGACTAAAGGGCAGTACAGGACTAAGGGGCAGCACCGGGCTAAGGGGCAGTACCGGACTACGGGGCAGCACTGGGCTAAGGGGCGGCACCGGACTCAGGGGCAGCACCGGACTAAGGGGCAGCACCGGGCTAAAGGGCAGCACCGGACTAAGGGGCAGCACCGGACTAAGGGGCAGTACCGGACTACGGGGCAGCACCGGGCTAAGGGGCGGCACCGGACTCAGGGGCAGCACCGGACTAAGGGGCAGCACCGGGCTAAAGGGCAGCACCGGGCTAAGGGGCAGCACCTGACTAGATGGCGGATCCTGGCTGGCTGGCTCTGGCGGATCCTGGCGGGACGGCTCTGGCGGATCCTGGCGGGACGTCTCTGGCGGATCCTGGCGGGACGGCTCTGGCGGATCCAGGCTGGACGGCTCTGGCGGATCCTGGCGGGACGGCTCTGGCGGATCCTGGCTGGACGGCTCTGGCGGATCCTGGCTGGACGGCTCTGGCGGATCCTGGCTGGACGGCTCTGGCGGATCCTGGCTGGACGGCTCTGGCGGATCCTGGCTGGACGGCTCTGGCGGATCCTGGCTGGACGGCTCTGGCGGATCCTGGCTGGACGGCTCTGGCGGATCCTGGCTGGACGGCTCTGGCGGATCCTGGCTGGACGGCTCTGGCGGATCCTGGCTGGCTGACGGGTCTGGCTGCTCATGGCTGGCTGACGGATCTGGCTGCTCATGGCTGGCTGACGGATCTGGCTGCTCATGGCTGGCTGACGGATCTGGCTGCTCATGGCTGACTGACGGATCTGGCTGCTCATGGCTGGCTGACGGGTCTGGCTGCTCATGGCTGGCTGACGGATCTGGCTGCTCATGGCTGGCTGACGGATCTGGCTGCTCATGGCTGGCTGACGGGTCTGGCTGCTCATGGCTGGCTGACAGATCTGGCTGCTCATGGCTGACTGACGGATCTGGCTGCTCATGGCTGGCTGACGGACCTGGCTGCTCATGGCTGGCTGACGGGTCTGGCTGCTCATGGCTGGCTGACGGATCTGGCTGCTCATGGCTGGCTGACGGGTCTAGCTGCTCATGGCTGGCTGACGGATCTGGCTGCTCATGGCTGGCTGATGGTGCTGGCTGGGAGGCTGGCGGTGGAGGCGGACCCCAGCCTCGGATTGCAGTCATCACCTCCAGCAGGGCGGCTCCCATCTGCAGGAGTTGCTCTTTCTGGTCCCGAACCCGAGCTTCCAGTCTAGTATGGGCTGCGTCGGCTCCTGCTGATTCCATAGCAGGTGTATGATTCTGTCTGGCGGACGGCTCTGAAGGCTCATGGCAGACGGACGGCTTTGCAGGCTCAGTACAGACGGACGGCTTATGCAGCGCTTGGCAGACGGGCAGTTCAGACGCCCTAGGGCAGACGGCAGACTCTGGCCGGCTGGCGACGCACATCGTGGACCTGGTGCGTGGAGTAGGAACAGACCGGTCCGTACCGGGAACACCCACCACTGGCCTTAACTGGGGATCAAGAACGGACCGGACCAGACTGGGAACACACTTCAGTCTCTCATGCCGTGCCACAACAACTTCCCTCCCTCTACTCGCCAATGGCTCCCGTAATCCGATAGCCTTCTCTCCAGCTCTACCTGTGGCAGCCTCCTGCTGCCCAGGCGCCCAAGCCATGTGCCCCCCCCAAAAATTTTTTTGGGGAGTAACCACGGGCTTCCAGCCTCGACTCCGCGCTTCCTCTTCATACCACCTCCTCTCGGCTGCAGCTGCCTCCAGCTCTTCACGAGGGCGGTGATATTCCTCCTCATACCACCTCCTCTCGGCTGCAGCTGTCTCCAGCTCTTCACGAGGGCGGTGATATTCCTCCGGTTGTGCCCAAGGACCCTTTCCAGCCCGAATCTCCTCCCAAGTCCAAAAATCCTTAGGAGGCGTCCATAAATCCTGCGTAGGTAGGTCCTGTTGCCGCTTGTTACGCCGCTTGGTCCTCTTGTGGTGGGTTATTCTGTCACGATCGTCTGAAGGATTGGACCAATGCGCAGCGTTGCGAGTGAACATGATGACTTTATTAATAAAAGCAACCACGAAAAACAACAAAAGACGATACGTGAAGTTCTATACTGAAAACGACAAACAGCAACAAAGAAACAATAACCCACAACACAAATGAGAAAACACACAGAATATATATGGCTCCCAATCAGAGATAACGAGCCGACAGCTGACACTCGTTACCTCTGATTGGGAGTCATCGACCAATCACCACATGACACAAACAAAATGAAACTCACCCATCCCCAACACCACCAAATGAAATACACCCAAACACAAGAAAATGAACAACCCTGGCTCAATATAAACGTCCATAGAGCCAGAGTGTTACACCAGGACCTTGAAATGCTTCTTACGAAGCACTCCTTCGTTGCCCGGGCAGTGTGTTTGGGATCATTGTCATGCTGAAAGACCCAGCCACGTTTCATCTTCAATGCCCTTGCTGATGGAAGGAGGTTTTCACTCAAAATCTCACGATACATGGCCCCATTCATTCTTTCCTTTACACGGATCAGTCGTCCTGGTCCCTTTGCAGAAAAACAGCCCCAAAGCATGATGTTTCCATCCCCATGCTTCACAGTAGGTATGGTGTTCTTTGGATGCAACTCAGCATTCTTTGTCCTCCAAACACGACGAGTTGAGTTTTTACCAAAAAGTTATATTTTGGTTTCATCTGACCATATGACATTCTCCCAATCCTCTTCTGGATCATCCAAATGCACTCTAGCAAACTTCAGACGGGCCTGGACATGTACTGGTTTAAGCAGGGGGACACGTCTGGCATTGCAGGATTTGAGTCCCTGGCGGCGTAGTGTGTTACTGATGGTAGGCTTTGTTACTTTGGTCCCAGCTCTCTGCAGGTCATTCACTAGGTCCCCCCGTGTGGTTCTGGGATTTTTGCTCACCATTCTTGTGATCATTTTGACCCCACGGGGTGAGATCTTGCGTGGAGCCCCAGATCGAGGGAGATTATCAGTGGTCTTGTATGTCTTCCATTTCCTAATAATTGCTCCCACAGTTGATTTCTTCAAACCAAGCTGCTTACCTATTGCAGATTCAGTCTTCCCAGCCTGGTGCAGGTCTACAATTTTATTTCTGGTGTCCTTTGACAGCTCTTTGGTCTTGGCCATAGTGGAGTTTGGAGTGTGACTGTTTGAGGTTGTGGACAGGTATCTTTTATACTGATAACAAGTTCAAACAGGTGCCATTAATACAGGTAACGAGTGGAGGATAAAGGAGCCTCTTAAAGAATAAGTTACAAGTCTGTGAGAGCCAGAAATCTTGCTTGTTTGTAGGTGACCAAATACTTATTTTCCACCATAAGTTGCAAATAAATTCATAAAAAATCCTACAATGTGATTTTCTGGATTTTTTTTCCTCAATTTGTCTGTCATAGTTGACGTGTACCTATGATGAAAATGACAGGCCTCTCTCATCTTTTTAAGTGGGAGAACTTGCACAATTGGTGGCTGACTAAATAATTTTTTTCCCCACTGTATATCTTTAGTCATCTGAGTCTCGATAGCTCTGATCACTAGGCTACCTAAGCATGCAATTGGCCAGGCAGCTGTGATTCTATTCATTTGATTTAAATAATTACATTTACATTTACGTCATTTAGCAGACGCTCTTATCCAGAGCGACTTACAAATTGGTGCATTCACCCTATAGCCAGTGGGATAACCACTTTACAATATGTTTTTTTTTTTTTTTTAATTATTTTTTATTTTATTTATTATTATATTTATTTATTCATTTTTTAGGGGGTGGGGGGGTAGAAGGATTACTTTATCCTATCCCAGGTGTTCCTTAAAGAGGTGGGGTTTCAAATGTCTCCGGAAGGTGGTGAGTGACTCCGCTGTCTTGGCGTCGTGAGGGAGCTTGTTCCACCATTGGGGTGCCAGAGCAGCGAACAGTTTTGACTGGGCTGAGCGGGAACTATGCTTCCGCAGAGGAAGGGGAGCCAGCAGGCCAGAGGTGGATGAACGCAATGCCCTCGTTTGGGTGTAGGGACTGATCAGAGCCTGAAGGTACAGAGGTGCCGATCCCCTCACAGCTCCATAGGCAAGCACCATGGTCTTGTAACAGATGCGAGCTTCAACTGGAAGCCAGTGGAGTGTGCGGAGGAGTGGGGTGACGTGAGAGAACTTGGGAAGGTTGAACACCAGATGGGCTGCGGCATTCTGGATGAGTTGTAGGGGTTTAATGGCACAGGCAGGGAGCCCAGCCAACAGCGAGTTGCAGTAATCCAGACGGGAGATGACAAGTGCCTGGATTAGGACCTGTGCCGCTTCCTGTGTAAGGCAGCGTCGTACTCTCCGAATGTTGTAGAGCATGAACCTGCAGGATCGGGTCACCGCCTTGATGTTATCGGAGAACGACAGGGTGTTGTCCAGGGTCACGCCAAGGCTCTTCGCACTCTGGGAGGAGGACACAACGGAGTTGTCAACTGTGATGGCGAGATCATGGAACGGGCAGTCCTTCCCCGGGAGGAAGAGCAGCTCCGTCTTGCCAAGGTTCAGCTTGAGGTGGTGATCCGTCATCCATACTGATATGTCTGCCAGACATGCAGAGATGCGATTCGCCACCTGGTTATCAGAAGGGGGAAAGGAGAAGATTAGTTGTGTATCGTCAGCGTAGCAATGATAGGAGAGGCCATGTGAGGATATGACAGAGCCAAGTGACTTGGTGTATAGGGAGAATAGGAGAGGGCCTAGAACTGAGCCCTGGGGGACACCAGTGGTGAGAGCACGTGGTGCGGAGAAAGCTTCTCGCCACGCCACTTGGTAGGAGCGACCGGTCAGGTAGGACGCAATCCAGGAGTGAGCCGCGCCGGAGATGCCCAGCTCGGAGAGGGTGGAGAGGAGGATCTGATGGTTCACAGTATCAAAGGCAGCAGACAGGTCTAGAAGGACAAGAGCAGAGGAGAGAGAGTTAGCTTTAGCAGTGCGGAGAGCCTCCGTGACACAGAGAAGAGCAGTCTCAGTTGAATGACCAGTCCTGAAACCTGACTGGTTTGGATCAAGAAGGTCATTCTGAGAGAGATAGCAAGAGAGTTGGCTAAAGACGGCACGCTCAATAGTTTTGGAAAGAAAAGAAAGAAGGGATACTGGTAGTCACAAGTCGCAGGATTTTATCTGGAGAGAGAGGGGAGAAAGAAGTCAAAGCATAGGGTAGGGCAGTGTGAGCAGGACCAGCAGTGTCATTAGACTTAACAAACGAGGATCGGATGTCGTCAACCTTCTTTTCAAAGTGGTTGACGAAGTCATCCACAGAGAGAGAGGGGGGGGGAGGATTCAGCAGGGAGGAAAATGTGGCAAAGAGCTTCCTAGGGTTAGAGGCAGATGCTTGGAATTTAGAGTGGTAGAAAGTGGCCTTAGCAGCAGAAACAGATGAAGAAAATGTAGAGAGGAGGGAGTGAAAAGATGCCAGGTCGGCAGGGAGTTTAGTTTTCTTCCATTTCCGCTCCGCTGCCCGGAGCTCTGTTCTGTGAGCTCGCAATGAGTCATCAAGCCACGGAGCTGGAGGGGAGGACCGAGCCGGCCGGGAGGATAGGGGACACAGAGAGTCAAAGGATGCAGAAAGGGAGGAGAGGAGGGTTGAGGAGGCAGAATCAGGAGATTGGAGGGAGAAGGATTGAGCAGAGGGAAGAGATGATAGGATGGAAGAGGAGAGAGTAGTGGGAGAGAGAGAGCGAAGGTTGCGGCGGCGCATTACCATCTGTGTAGGGGCAGAGTGAGTAGTGTTGGAGGAGAGCGAGAGAGAAAAGGATACAAAGTAGTGGTCGGAGACATGGAGGGGAGTTGCAGTGAGATTAGTAGAAGAGCAGCATCTAGTAAAGATGAGGTCAAGCGTATTGCCTGCCTTGTGAGTAGGGGGGGACGGTGAGAGGGTGAGGTCAAAAGAGGAGAGGAGTGGAAAGAAGGAGGCAGAGAGAAATGAGTCAAATGTAGACGTAGGGAGGTTGAAATCCCCCAAAACTGTGAGGGGTGAGCCATCCTCAGGAAAGGAACTTATCAAGGCGTCAAGCTCATTGATGAACTCTCCAAGGGAACCTGGAGGGCGATAGATGACAAGGATATTAAGCTTAAATGGGCTAGTGACTGTGACAGCATGGAATTCAAATGAGGAGATAGACAGATGGGTTAGGGGAAAAATTGAGAATGTCCACTTGGGAGAGATGAGGATTCCTGTGCCACCACCCCTCTGACCAGATGCTCTAGGGGTATGCGAGAACACATGCTCAGACGAGGAGAGAGCAGTAGGAGTAGCAGTGTTTTCAGTGGTAATCCATGTTTCCGTCAGCGCCAGGAAGTCGAGGGACTGGAGGTTAGCATAGGCTGGGATGAAGTCAGCCTTGTTGGCAGCAGAACGGCAGTTCCAGAGGCTGCCTGAGACCTGGAACTCCAGGTGTGGGGTGCGTGCAGGGACCACCAGGTTAGAGAGGCAGCAGCCACGCGGTGTGAGGCGTTTGTGTAGCCTGTGCGGAGAGGAGAGAACAGGGATAGGCAGAGGCATAGTTGACAGGCTGTAGCAAATGGCTACAATAATGCAGAGGAGATCGGAATTAAATGAACTAAACATCTGGGAAAGGAGAGAGTAGGGCCTCCCTCACCAAAACTCCCAAATATAACTCACCCAACTTCCACCTCAGAAACTATAATTGTTTCACTGAACCACCCGAATAAAAACTCTCGCAACTTCCACTTTAGAAATTAGAATTGTTGTGAACTACAGCGGTTCAATGTTTCAAGGAATAGACTCAACTTACTTTATTCAGCTAGCTAACTATGACGCCATAGCTAACTAGCATGCTAGCATCCAATAACACACAGTTTAGCACCAATACTTGGTTACAACAAACTACCAATAGTGTGTTAACACACTAAACAGATAATTCGTGTCCGTGTCTAGTTCCTTTCATAACGCAGCAATAATTAAACGTTGGCTAGCTAGCACAAATATATTGTATTTAGCTGCTACAGTACAGCTAGCTGGTCGTGTTGGCTAGCTAGCAATGGCTGCTGTGTTGACTTTGTTTGAAAAACGGCGGCGCTGCGAACAAATGTAACTGGCTAAAAGGATATTGTATCTAGTTGCTACCGTTGCTAATAGCTACTCGCCAGCTAGTCCAGGAGGTGAGTTAGCTAGCTAGCTAGCTTCGTGCTACACCCGGCACCGCCGAATACAATGCTAACCTACAATAACTACCCACAACAGCCCACGATGCCTACCTACAATACCTAACTACAATCTAAATACATAATTTAAGCCTTACTCGACAAAGCCCAAGCTATGTATAAAGCCAAACTTACCCGACGCCAGCTGTCTGGGTGGCAGACAAGAAGACATTTGTCTTCTGCAATCAATAGCTGTAATTAAGTACAGTAGCTACTAACTACCTAACGTTAATGCCTCAGATAATGAGGTTAGAAAAACAGCTGAATGGTAGGTAGCTAGCTGTCTTAATTACAGGTACTCTTAAGCGTGAAATAACATTGGAAACAACTATCCACCGTTGCTAAAAGTTACCAGTAGCTACCCGCTAGCTAGCTAGCTTTATTGGTCCAGGTAGTGGGTTAGCTAGCCTCGTGCTTCGCCGGGCTCCGCCGTATACAATACTTACCTACAATAATTACCTACAATAACCTACAATAACTACCTAAATAAACTACCTACAATACCTAACTACAACTACCTACCTACAATCTAAATACATGGTTTAAGCTTTACTCAACACCATATAAGAAGCCAAGCTTACCTCCTGCTAGAGAAAACACAACCTCTCCCGACCACTCTCGACCGATGTACTATTTAAATTGTGTGACGTGCATCGTAATAAACTGAATTAAACTAAAGTTCTAAACAACATGGCCAAATCACCTCAGATTTCGGTCACTTAAAACCAACAATTTATTAAAACTGAATAGGACATTATAAAGTCTTCATAAGCACTACATAAATGGTTCACAAATCATTTATTTAAAAAGTCATAGTAAGGTTGATATAAGGGTGGTATTTGCTTTTTCAATATAATCTCTTCTCAACCATCTTTGCTACATCTGTCTGTGTGCTGGCACTGAGTGATGTGTACTGTATTTTGTGTTATGGTCTGGCTGCTGTGTTTTGTAATGGTAGCTTAGTGGTTAAGAGCGTTGTGCCAGTAACCGAAAGGTTGCTGGTTCTAATCCCCGAGCCGACTAGGTGAAAATCTGTCGATGTGCCCTTGAGCAAGGCACTTAACCCTAATTGCTCCTGTAAGTCGCTCTGGATAAGAGCGTCTGCTAAATGACTAAAATGTTATGTTAAAATGAGTACAGACAGTAGGGAAACTGAGAGAAGTCCTCCTCACCTTCCTGTCACTGGACACATTGGTGGCAGATTATTTGAACCAATAATAAGAACCTCCAATTCTTGAACTATTTCATTTTGGGGAAGATCTCAACTGCAATACTCCTCACACCATCTCTCCTCATCTCCTTCTCAAAAACCCATTGGATGAGAAAGCCAGAAGTCCCTCCCCTCTGACCTTCTCCTCCAATGGGTTTTGAGAAGGAGACAAGGAGAGAGAGGACGCGAGGAGTATACACCACTAGCTGCAGTAGTACATTCATCCAAGTGTGTGTCATTTGTTGTTGCGTGTAGTTAAATAGCCAAAAGACACACCTATATCAGATGTGAAATGGAGTTGAGCAGATGGGATGCATAACAGCATCACCTGCAAATATTATTAATATCAGACACATATCAGATTATGTTGTGGTCATGTTCTATAGGAATTCGCAGTACTGTCCCTTTAAATAAAAGTCCACTCCTTCTTATCGACTGATGTGTGACGTAGCCGTGTATACTATTCGCGAAGACAGTACAGTATTAAGATATGCAGAAACTACTTTTTCAATAGAAATCCCCCCGATCACACTTGTATGCAATTTTAGCTAGCGAAGCTCATGCGCAGAAACACGTCATCGGGTCAAACGGTCGTGTCGCGCCGAACTGCTCATGTGCAGGCGGACAAATTAAAAGGCACTCCTTCGATATAAAGTTGTTTTTGACAAAAAATGAAAATGTGTCAGTTTGTCACTTTCACGAGGTTGTAGTAATGACAGGTTCAGTTACTCAAGACATTCGTTTGAATCTAGGCTTTGCCTTTAGAATTGGAGAAAACTAAGGAAGGATGTTTTACTTCTACCAATGGACGCGTTTGAGTGGTAAGGCGAAAGCAACCGGCTGTAGACGAAAATCGAGGAGTGAAGTCTGGGGAAGACGCATCTGTGACAGCCAAAAGTCGGACGCTAATGTTATTTTCCAACAGCAAGGCTCAGATCAACATGGCAGTGTTGCCATTGTTTATACAAGTTTTTCTTTATAATGTCGAAATAAACCCCCGTATCACACTCACAAAACTGAAATCATGTGTGTTCACAATCAGTTACCGAGAGAGTGCCGCAAATATAACATTCATTTGTATATATGCTATCCACTGTATAGCCTACATGAAGTCGGTTCCTGTTTCAGTCATGTCTTCGGTCACACTCGCGTAGAGTGGGTCAAACAAAAACACTAATGATTGGTTGACAATAGAGCCTTCCACACTGCAGGCGATGGCTGCAGGATGAAGCTGGTGAAGAGCAATTGCAGAAAACTTGTAGTCGACGACAGTCAAAACTTCATGACCTTTGATCACATGATTTCTGTCAAGTTCATGCAGTCGACATGTAGGCGCAAGTCGGACAATTTTTATAATGCAACACACAGCATTATAACGGTCACCGATTTGACAAAAGTGATCCGCTCGAACGCACCCATTGATTTGCCCCTCCCCCCCAAACCCGGGTCTGGTCTCTCGAGTCTTGCTTCGCGACTTGTTTCCGGAATTATCGTGATGTTGTGCCTGTCGGTTTGGAAACTGTGCTACTGCACTTTAGTTGGAAGAAACAACACAGAACACACAGTATAGTTTTATTAGGCCTACACGATTATGAAATTATTATAAACGTGCAATTAACTAATTCAGATTTAATTTCTCTAAAACCATGGCAGGATGAACGGAATTGGGTGGGTGGGTCTCTTTGAACACGTTTTTAATTGTTGTGTAATTGTCATGCATGCTGTATTTCGTAATATTCCGTGTAATTGTCATGCATGCTGTATTTCGCAATATTCCGTGGATTTGATGGTCAGGTGGAATAACTGGAATTTGAGCAGAGTCACGCGATAAAAAAGGGACCTCTTTCTCCACGAGCAGAAGGACTACAAATGCTTTCGGTTTTTCGCATATCTACTTTGTCGAAAGGATTCAACTAGGACAGATGCCTTGTCCAGTCCACACTGTACTACTGCCTAGGGTGAGGAGACCGCTTTCACGATATGTGAGGCAAAGGTCAGAAGGAGGAACCCGTCTAACTTGCTGAACACGAACTCGTGTTGTAATGGAGACTCCGACTCAGAGGAACGGATTCAGAAGAGAAAGTTACATTCTCTCTGTGGATGTGGGGACAACGTCAATCAGATGTCACGTTTACGACAAAGAAGCCCAGATTCGAGGATCATACATCACCAAGGTATTGGATAGGCTCGATTCAATAGAGCTATGAGAAATTGAAATTAAGTGTCTCCGAATTAGGCATGCTAAATCATATGAATTAGGATTATTTCATGAGTATGGACCCTGGTAATGGTTGTTGCTGGCACGCATAATCTCCACATTGTCAATTTTACTGGTATGATATGTTTACAGGTGAATCTCTTGTATCCCGAACCGGGCTTGGTCGAGTTGGACCCCGAAGAGCTGTGGAGAGGATTCGTTAAGGTGGTGAATGGTGCTGTGCAAGGTTTGTACCATTTCCCACCTCTCTCCATATGGATAGGCCCACCATGGTATATTTAGCCCTGGATTTGACCTCAATGGCACTCTTCTGATATAGTTCCAGTCATCTAGGGTTTGTACTGGCTCTGGTTTTCATCCTTGCCTTATAGGCAAATCAGAGATTGAGGTGTTGGAGATCTCTCTAGCCAATCATTGACACTAACTGATCAGCTAGTACCTTTTTACACTACTAGGCCAAACTGAGTCAAGTCGAGCTGTACTGGGCTGGCCTGGTTAAGCATCCACCATAGTTGCTGGAAGCGTGCTAGAAAGGCCAGTATGGTTTGGGTAGGCCCTAGAGTGGGAGTCAGGTATAAGATTGAGGAAGAAACATGGATCTGAGTTGTACAATTTTGATAAAGTGCCTGTAAAGGGAGAAGAAGAAAAAAATGTATCTTCAATACTGACCATTTGACACACTATCCAACATCTGTGTGTCTGTTTCTCACACATACTGATGATGGGCATTGCTTGAGGTGGACTGAAATAGGTGATGTAACTCATTTTGGGTGCTGGTACTGTTTATATTTAGGTTCCGGAACTCAGTTTCGGTTTCGTTCCTGAAGTCAAGGGACGATGTTCCTAATCCAATGTATAGCCCGGCCTGGTGTTAAAATAACCCTTGGTTCTATAAATGTTTAGTGTTGACAAGGAACCAGATAGGTAGACCTATAGGCAGGGTTGCTGGTTTGGATATAACAGGAACCAGAGAAGGTTGACCTATAGGCAGGGTTGCTGGTTTGGATAGAACAGGAACCAGTTCATCATGTCTGACAGAAACCAATCTGGTGGGATTCTAGAGATCCAAGATGCTGTACCCTTGTTGTACTCATGTTGTACCCTTGTTGTACTCATGTTGTACCCTTGTTGTACTCATGCTGTACCCTTGTTGTACTCATGCTGTACCCTTGTTGTACTCATGCTGTACCCTTGTTGTACTCATGTTGTACCCTTGTTGTACTCATGCTGTACCCTTGTTGTACTCATGTTGTACCCTTGTTGTACTCATGCTGTACCCTTGAGCTAGGCCCCTAAAACTGCTCCAGGGGCACCGCACTGTGACTGACCCTGGCTTCCTACCCCTTGGGGTGTTAATGTGTGTTTCTGTTGGGGTTTGGGCTAGGGCAGGGTTCCACATCCTGGTCCTGGAGTAGAGCTGCAGGGTCTGCTGGCGTTTGCTCAGGTTGCAGGTCCAGGGGTGGGAATCTCTCTCCGTTCTTCTGTGTCACTTCTGCCAAAAAAAAGAAAAATAAATACCAAACTCTAGGAGCTCCGATGCTAATGTCGTTTTCACCAGCGTTTTGATAGCAAACTGTTTTCACCAGCGTTTTGATAGCAAGCTGTTTTCACCAGCGTTTTGATAGCAAGCTGTTTTCAGCAGGGCATCACTTCTGCCATAAACACACAAATGTTCACTTACTGATGGCGTTGATGAATCATGTGTATGTTCCCCTCTCTGTCTCTCCCTGGTTGTTTTAGATTCAGGTTTACAGATGCGTCAGATGGAGGCCCTGGGCATCTCCACTCAGAGAGGCACCTTCACCACGTGGGACAGGTACATTTTACATAGGCTAAAACCACACTGTACAATTTAGGGAGGTACACAGAAATAGTACATGTACACTGTTAATACATACAGCAGGGTGGGCAGTCTCACCCTGTTAATACAGACAGCAGGGTGGGCAGTCTCACCCTGTTAATACATACAGCAGGGTGGGCAGTCTCACCCTGTTAATACATACAGCAGGATGGGCAGTCTCACCCTGTTAATATACATACAGCAGGATGGGCAGTCTCACCCTGTTAATACATACAGCAGGGTGGGCAGTCTCACCCTGTTAATACAGACAGCAGGGTGGGCAGTCTCACCCTGTTAATACATACAGCAGGGTGGGCAGTCTCACCCTGTTAATACATACAGCAGGGTGGGCAGTCTCACCCTGTTAATACATACAGCAGGGTGGGCAGTCTCACCCTGTTAATACATACAGCAGGATGGGCAGTCTCACCCTGTTAATACATACAGCAGGGTGGGCAGTCTCACCCTGTTAATACATACAGCAGGGTGGGCAGTCTCACCCTGTTAATACATACAGCAGGATGGGCAGTCTCACCCTGTTAATACATACAGCAGGATGGGCAGTCTCACCCTGTTAATACATACAGCAGGGTGGGCAGTCTCACCCTGTTAATACATAGAGCAGGGTGGGCAGTCTCACCCTGTTAATACAGACAGCAGGGTGGGCAGTCTCACCCTGTTAATACATACAGCAGGGTGGGCAGTCTCACCCTGTTAATACATACAGCAGGATGGGCAGTCTCACCCTGTTAATACATACAGCAGGGTGGGCAGTCTCACCCTGTTAATACAGACGGCAGGGTGGGCGGTCTCACCCTGTTAATACATAGAGCAGGGTGGGCAGTCTCACCCTGTTAATACATACAGCAGGGTGGGCAGTCTCACCCTGTTAATACATAGAGCAGGGTGGGCAGTCTCACCCTGTTAATACATACAGCAAGATGGGCGGTCTCACCCTGTTAATACATAGAGCAGGGTGGGCAGTCTCACCCTGTTAATACATACAGCAGGGTGGGCAGTCTCACCCTGTTAATATACATACAGCAGGATGGGCAGTCTCACCCTGTTAATACATACAGCAGGATGGGCAGTCTCACCCTGTTAATACATACAGCAGGGTGGGCGGTCTCACCCTGTTAATACATACAGCAGGGTGGGCAGTCTCACCCTGTTAATACAGACAGCAGGGTGGGCAGTCTCACCCTGTTAATACAGACAGCAGGGTGGGCAGTCTCACCCTGTTAATACATACAGCAGGGTGGGCAGTCTCACCCTGTTAATACATACAGCAGGGTGGGCAGTCTCACCCTGTTAATACAGACAGCAGGGTGGGCAGTCTCACCCTGTTAATACATACAGCAGGGTGGGCGGTCTCACCCTGTTAATACATACAGCAGGGTGGGCAGTCTCACCCTGTTAATACATACAGCAGGGTGGGCAGTCTCACCCTGTTAATACATACAGCAGGGTGGGCAGTCTCACCCTGTTAATACAGACAGCAGGGTGGGCAGTCTCACCCTGTTAATACATACAGCAGGATGGGCAGTCTCACCCTGTTAATACATACAGCAGGGTGGGCAGTCTCACCCTGTTAATACATACAGCAGGGTGGGCAGTCTCACCCTGTTAATACATACAGCAGGATGGGCAGTCTCACCCTGTTAATACATACAGCAGGATGGGCAGTCTCACCCTGTTAATACATACAGCAGGGTGGGCAGTCTCACCCTGTTAATACATACAGCAGGATGGGCAGTCTCACCCTGTTAATACATACAGCAGGGTGGGCAGTCTCACCCTGTTAATACAGACGGCAGGGTGGGCAGTCTCACCCTGTTAATACCGTATTGGTCCGAATATAAGACGGCCTTTTTTCCCCTCGAAATAGGTCCAAAAAAGTCGGGTCGTCTTATATTCGGGGTCTAGTATTCAGAGCGCAGTTTCTCTTCTTCGGCGCTCCCTTTAAATGTCAATACACATTCGCGGGCACAGATGGCGCCAAAAATTCGTTCCGGACGGAGGGAAGAGGCGTCCTTAACAACCAGCCCGTTACCGGTGTTTAAAGATGGAAAGACAGGCTGACCATTTAGAGACAAGTGGCTCAAAAGTGGGCCAGGTCAATAAACAACAGCGGAGGAGCTATGATGCCAATTTCAAAATAATGGTTGTCAATAAGGCAGAGTCATCTAACAACTGCCAAGCTGCCAAGACATTCGGGGTCACTGAGTGTAATGTAAGAAGATGGCGAGCAGAAAAACAACGTCTAAAAGATGCTAACAGTCAGCGAAAATCCTTCCGTGGTCCTCAAAGTGGTCGTTTCATTGAGGTTGACCGGAGGGTTTTTGAATATGTCAGGGAAAAAAGAAGTGAGGGAATGCCCATTACCAGAGCTGTCATCCAGGTTAAGGCCCTGGAAATCGCCAGAGAGCTCAACATCACTGGATTTAAAGCCAGCCTCGGCTGGTGTCGTAGGATGATGCGGCGTAATGGACTGTCACTTAGACGGAGAACGAGTTTGGCCCAACGCCTGCCGTCAGACTTCGGAGAGAAGCTGCTTTCGTTTCAGCGCTTTGTTATCAACCTGAGGAAGAAGCACTCCTACCCGCTGGATCAGATCGGCAATGCTGATCAGACACCCGTTTATTTCGACATGCCAACATCGGTGACTGTCAATAGAAAGGGAGAAAAGTCTGTGTTGGTGAAATCAACGGGCAACGAGAAGAGCCGCGTCACTGTCATGTTGACATGTCTCGCTGGTGGCAGCAAACTCCCCCCGTATGTCATTCTTAAGCGTAAGACTGTGCCAAAGGACCCAATGCCAGCTGGCATTATTGTGCGCGCCCAGGAGAAGGGCTGGATGGAGTCGGGGCTTGTAGTGGACTGGCTAAAGGTTGTGTGGGGCGCACGCTACGGGGGACTGAGGAAGAGGAGGAACATGCTCGTTCTGGATGCGTTCCGCGGACATCTGACTGAGCCCGTGAAAAGTCAGGTGCGAGCAATGAACGGGGATCTTGTGATCATACCAGGGGGAATGACAAGCCAGCTACAGGTGTTGGACGTAGTTGTGAACAAGCCTTTCAAGGATAACCTGCGAAAAAAATACACAGAGTGGCTCCTGTCTGGCAACCACGCACTCACACCGACCGGGAAAATACAGAAGCCGTCAGTCCGTCTACTGTGTGAATGGATCCTGCATGCATGGGATGCTATTCCCTCACAGAGCATCATCGATGGCTTTAAAAAATGTTGCATCTCAAATGCATTGGACGGCAGCGAGGACGACGTGCTTTGGGAGGAGCCGGTGGAAGCGGAGCAGCTGGGGAGCGATGACAGCGAGAGCGAACACAGCGGGGCAGAGGACGTGTGTGAGGGATAGAGAGACATCGGAGGAGAAGTTTGGCGAATTTTTGTTAAGTTTAGTTAAATGTGTGGCCTGTATTTTCTCTGTTATTTAAAAATGTTGCTTTATTATTGCTTGATATTAATTTTGAATCATACTGTACATAGTTTGCCTTTGTGTTTAATTCACTGTGTTTTTAATATTGTTATTTTAAAATAAAATGAAGTTCTTTGTTCGGCAAATCTAGTCTGCAAATCTGTTTTTCTAAATGTTTGTGTTGAAAAACGGGGGGTCGTCTTATAATCAGGGTCGTCTTATATTCGGACCAATACGGTACATAGAGCAGGGTGGGCAGTCTCACCCTGTTAATACATACAGCAGGGTGGGCAGTCTCACCCTGTTAATACATAGAGCAGGGTGGGCAGTCTCACCCTGTTAATACATACAGCAAGATGGGCGGTCTCACCCTGTTAATACATAGAGCAGGGTGGGCAGTCTCACCCTGTTAATACATACAGCAGGGTGGGCAGTCTCACCCTGTTAATACATGCAGCAGGGTGGGCGGTCTCACCCTGTTAATACATACAGCAGGGTGGGCAGTCTCACCCTGTTAATACATACAGCAGGGTGGGCAGTCTCACCCTGTTAATACATACAGCAGGGTGGGCAGTCTCACCCTGTTAATACATACAGCAGGGTGGGCAGTCTCACCCTGTTAATACAGACAGCAGGGTGGGCAGTCTCACCCTGTTAATACAGACGGCAGGGTGGGCAGTCTCACCCTGTTAATACAGACGGCAGGGTGGGCGGTCTCACCCTGTTAATACATAGAGCAGGGTGGGCAGTATCACCCTGTTAATACATACAGCAGGGTGGGCAGTCTCACCCTGTTAATACATAGAGCAGGGTGGGCAGTCTCACCCTGTTAATACATACAGCAGGATGGGCGGTCTCACCCTGTTAATACATAGAGCAGGGTGGGCAGTCTCACCCTGTTAATACATACAGCAGGATGGGCAGTCTCACCCTGTTAATACATACAGCAGGATGGGCAGTCTCACCCTGTTAATACATACAGCAGGGTGGGCAGTCTCACCCTGTTAATACAGACGGCAGGGTGGGCGGTCTCACCCTGTTAATACATAGAGCAGGGTGGGCAGTATCACCCTGTTAATACATACAGCAGGGTGGGCAGTCTCACCCTGTTAATACATAGAGCAGGGTGGGCAGTCTCACCCTGTTAATACATGCAGCAGGGTGGGCAGTCTCACCCTGTTAATACATACAGCAGGATGGGCGGTCTCACCCTGTTAATACATAGAGCAGGGTGGGCAGTCTCACCCTGTTAATACATACAGCAGGATGGGCAGTCTCACCCTGTTAATACATACAGCAGGATGGGCAGTCTCACCCTGTTAATACATACAGCAGGGTGGGCAGTCTCACCCTGTTAATACATAGAGCAGGATGGGCAGTCTCACCCTGTTAATACATACAGCAGGATGGGCGGTCTCACCCTGTTAATACATACAGCAGGGTGGGCAGTCTCACCCTGTTAATACATACAGCAGGGTGGGCAGTCTCACCCTGTTAATACATACAGCAGGGTGGGCAGTCTCACCCTGTTAATACAGACAGCAGGGTGGGCAGTCTCACCCTGTTAATACATACAGCAGGGTGGGCAGTCTCACCCTGTTAATACAGACAGCAGGATGGGCAGTCTCACCCTGTTAATACATACAGCAGGGTGGGCAGTCTCACCCTGTTAATACAGACGGCAGGGTGGGCAGTCTCACCCTGTTAATACATAGAGCAGGGTGGGCAGTCTCACCCTGTTAATACATACAGCAGGGTGGGCAGTCTCACCCTGTTAATACATACAGCAGGGTGGGCAGTCTCACCCTGTTAATACAGACAGCAGGGTGGGCAGTCTCACCCTGTTAATACATACAGCAGGGTGGGCAGTCTCACCCTGTTAATACAGACAGCAGGGTGGGCAGTCTCACCCTGTTAATACATACAGCAGGGTGGGCAGTCTCACCCTGTTAATACATACAGCAGGGTGGGCAGTCTCACCCTGTTAATACATACAGCAGGGTGGGCAGTCTCACCCTGTTAATACATACAGCAGGGTGGGCAGTCTCACCCTGTTAATACATACAGCAGGGTGGGCAGTCTCACCCTGTTAATACATACAGCAGGGTGGGCAGTCTCACCCTGTTAATACATGCAGCAGGATGGGCGGTCTCACCCTGTTAATACATACAGCAGGGTGGGCAGTCTCACCCTGTTAATACATGCAGCAGGGTGGGCAGTCTCACCCTGTTAATACATGCAGCAGGGTGGGCGGTCTCACCCTGTTAACACATACAGCAGTCTCACCCTGCGAGGGCCGGAGTGGTCGCAGGCTTTTGTTCCAGCGGAGTAACAACACGTACCTACGGTTAGACTGCGGTTAGACTGCGGTTAGACTGCGGTTAGACTAAGCTTAGACTAAGGTTAGACTAAGGTTAGACTACGGTTAGACTAAGGTTAGACTAAGGTTAGACTACGGTTAGTAGTCCCCTGTAGCTCAGTTGGTAGAGCATGGCGCTTGCAACGCCAGGGTTGTGGGTTCGTTTCCCACAGGGGGGCCAGTATGAAAAATTTATGCACTCACTAAACTGTAAGTCGCTCTGGCTAAGAGCTTCTGCTAAATGACTAAAATGTAAAAATGTTAGTTGATTAGTAGAATCAAGCGTTCTACTGCTTGGCTGGAACAAAAGCCTGCACTCACACAGGACCTTGTTGATCCCCAGAGCTGAACAACAGTATGTTTGTATCTGTGTTGATATCCCACCTCACACCTTTCTCTCTCTCTCACACACACACACACACACACACACTCACACACACACACACACACACACACACACACACACACACACACACACACACACACACACACACACACACACACACAGGAAAACAGGAGTTCCCTTTCACAACTTCATCAGCTGGCAGGACCTGAGGGCAGTGGAGCTGGTGAGGTCATGGAACAACTCCTGCACCATGAAGGTTAGTCTGGGGTCATTCAAAGGTCACAGTGAGGTCACAGTTCAGCAGACCTTGTGATAATATGGTAGAGGTCATAGGTCAGCAGACCTTGTGATAATACAGTATAGGTCAGCAGACCTTGTGATAATACGGTGGAGGTCATAGGTCAGCAGACCTTGTGATAATACAGTATAGGTCATAGGTCAGCAGACCTTGGGATAATACAGTATAGGTCATAGGTCAGCAGACCTTGGGATAATACAGTATAGGTCATAGGTCAGCAGACCTTGGGATAATACAGTATAGGTCATAGGTCAGCAGACCTTGGGATAATACAGTATAGGTCATAGGTCAGCAGACCTTGGGATAATACAGTATAGGTCATAGGTCAGCAGACCTTGGGATAATACAGTATAGGTCATAGGTCAGCAGACCTTGGGATAATACAGTATAGGTCATAGGTCAGCAGACCTTGGGATGGTACAGTATAGGTCAGCAGACCTTGGGATAATACAGTATAGGTCATAGGTCAGCAGACCTTGGGATAATACAGTATAGGTCAGCAGACCTTGGGATAATACAGTATATGTCAGCAGACCTTGTGATAATACAGTATAGGTCATAGGTCAGCAGACCTTGGGATAATACAGTATAGGTCATAGGTCAGCAGACCTTGGGATAATACATTATAGGGGCCTCTATCTTTGGGCTCTGATTATTAATAATGATAACGATAACTTGCCTTGGAAAATGCGTTTCATGCATTTTGCTATACCAAACAAAATGCAAATTACATCAAAACATTGATTTGGATTTGTTGTTTGTTTGTACTTTTGTATATGCAATTCAGCTTTTAGATGACTATTTCTACAAAATAAAACTAAACTAAATAGGAATGATAAGAACTGTGGCTGTGTTGTGTCCGTGACAATGGCAGGCGATCCACAGCGTTATGATGGTGCTGCACTTCCTGTCCAAAAACAAGCGCTTCCAGGCGGCCAGCCTCATAGTCTTCTCCACCCAACACGTCACCTTCCGCCTGGCCTGGGCCCTCCAACACTGGAAACAGGTGTGTGTGTGTGTGGCAGAGAGGGAGTTCAAGTGTTTGGGAGGGGTGGGGGAGTGAGAGAGGCTGTGTATGAGACAGAGAGGGAGAACATGTGGGTCGGGGGAGAGTGAGAGAGGCAGGTTTGTGTGCACATTCTGTAGTCAGAAAATACATTCTGTAGTCAGAAACTACATTCTGTGGTCAGAAACTACATTCTGTGTTCAGAAACTACATTCTGTGGTCAGAAACTACATTCTGTGGTCAGAAAATACATTTTGTATTCAGAAAAGTCCTCTGCTGTTTCTACCAACAGTATGTCTGAATCACACAATAACGGGCCTCTATGAATGATCACACAATAACGGGCCTCTATGAATGATCACACAATAACGGGCCTCTGTGAATAATCACACAATAATGGGCCTCTATGAATGATCACACAATAATGGACCTCTATGAATGGGCTTTGGTATTATACCTTGACTCATAGCCTAGGTGTGTAGCATGACTTTTACCCCAGTTCTCCCTGACACAGAACCTGGCCTTCATGGACTCTGATTGGACGTACTGTGACTGACTGCTATAATAATATCACTGGCACACCGGCCAATTGTAGACGGAGAGAAACTTTTCCTAGAATCGCCCTACATTGAATTGTGTTGACCTGAATCTAACTATATAGGCTACTGATGGCAGATGCGTTGAAAAGCCTACCTGGCAACACTTCAAACACTAATGGCCCAAAGGCACACTGGGCTTTTCGATATGAATCATAATACACAAATATTGTAGTCCTTACAGAGCAAAGTCACTGGCCTCCAGTTCTTTTAGTAGCCTTGCATGTGATTATTGAGGAGCTGATTGGGAGCAAGAGAACAGGAGAGGGACAGCAGATGATATCTCATCCTCTTCTTCTTCTCTATATCTGCCCTCTCTCTCCTCCCTCTCTCCCTTCTCTCCCTTCCCTCTCCTCTCTCTCTCCCCTCTCTCCCCCCTCTCTCTCCCCCCTCTCTCTCCCCCTTCTCTCTCCTCCCTCTCTCCTCCCTCTCTCCCTTCTCTCTCCTCTCTCTCTCCCTTCCCTCTCCTCTCTCTCTCCCCTCTCTCTCTCCTCTCTCCTCCCTCTCTCTCCCCCCTCTCTCCTCCCTCTCTCCCTTCTCTCCTCTCTCTCCCCTCTCTCTCTCCCTTCTCTCTCCTCCCTCTCTCTCCCCCCTCTCTCCTCTCTCTCTCCCTTCTCTCTCCTCCCTCCCTCCCTCCCCTCTCTCTCCCCTCTCTCTCCTCCCTCTCTCTCTCCCCTCTCTCCCTCTCTCACCCCTCACAGTTAAGTCAAGCAGTAGCAGAGGGCAACTGCTACTTTGGGACAATAGACACCTGGTTGCTTTATAAACTCACAAAAGGTAGGTGGTATGTTTCCTTATTCTCGTGTGGGTGCATGTGTGTGTGTGTGTACAGTACGTGACTGGCCAAGCCTGTGTGTATCTTTTTAAGCTGTATTTATGATTAAGGACGGCACACACTCCAGGAAATTCAAGTATATTCTTTATTTGAATAAAAAAAATGTAATCTTGTACAAACAAACAGAAATACGCGTCCACCACTCCAGCTAGATACCTTTTTCTACAGCACCTGTCCAAATCCATATCTTCAAGCTTCCCAAAATACTGATATGTGTTAAAGGAAAAATTCCACCCAAACTACTTATTCCTATAATTTACAGTGTTAAATAACACTAGTATGTGAGATCAATATTTTTTGTGAACAAATGTTTCATTTTGTCGTTTATAATAAGGAAATAAAAATCTGTTGCAGCTCAAATCGACTACAAAACCCACAATGCAATGCTGTCTCTCTGGGCTGGATGGCTAGCTAGGTAGCTGGTTGGCAAACATACAGTGCCTTCGGAAAGTATTCAGACCCCTTGACTTCTTCCACATTTTGTTATGTTACAGCCTTATTCTAAAATGGATTTTGGAGAGAAAAAAAACTGTCCTCAGCAATCTACACACAATACATTTAGATTTACGTCATTTAGCAGACACTCTTATCCAGAGCCACTTACAAATTGGTGCATTCAACTTATACCCCATAATGACTGCAAATTTATTACAAATAAAAAACAGAAATACCTTATTTACATAAGTATTCAGACCCTTTGCTATGAGGCTCGAAATTGAGCTCAGGTGCATCCTGTTTCTATTGATCATCCTTGAGATGTTTCTACAACTTGATTGGAGTCCACCTGTGGACCAAAACATTTCTGCAGCATTGAAGGTCCCCAAGAATACAGTGGCCCCATCATTCTTAAGTGGAAGAAGTTTGGAACCACCAAGACTCTTCCTAGAGCTGTCCGCCCGGCCAAACTGGGAAATCGTGGGAGAACAGCCTTGGTCAGGGAGGTGACCAAGAACCCGATGGTCACTCTGACAGTGACCAGCCTGAATGCCAAGCATCATGTCTGGAGGAAACCTGTCACCATCCCTATGGTGAAGCATGATGGTGACAGCATCATGCTGTGGGGATGTTTTTCAGCGGCAGGGACGGAGACTAGTCAGGATCGAGGGAAAGATGAACGGAGCAAAGTACAGAGAGATCCTTGATGAAAACCTGCTCCAGAGCGCTCAGGACCTCAGACTGGGACGAAGGTTCACCTTCCAACAGGACAATGACCATAAGCACACAGCCAAGACAACGCAGGAGTGGCTTTGGGACAAGTCTCTGAATATCCTTGAGTGGCCCAGCCAGAGCCCGGACTTGAACCCGATCGAACATCTCTGGAGAGACCTGAAAATAGCTGTGCAGCAACACTCCCCATCCAACCTGACAGAGCTTGAGAGGATCTGCAGAGAAGAATGGGAGAAACTCCCCAAATACAGGTTTGCCAGGCTTGTAGCGTCATACCCAAGAAGACTCAAGGCTGTAATCGCTGCCAAAGGTGCTTCAACAAAGTGCTGAGTAAAGGGTCTGAATGCTTATGTAAATATGATATTTCTGTTTTTTATTTTGTATACATTTTCAAAAATGTCTAAAAACCTGTTTTTGCTTTGTCATTACGTGGTATTTTGTGTAGATTTAATCAACTTTAGAATAAGGCTGTAACGTAACAAAATGTGGAAAAAGTCAAGGGGTCTGAATACTTTCCGAATCCACTGTAGCTCCACACAATAACACCAAAGTAAACATCAGCAGCTACAGTTGAAGTCGGAAGTTTACATACACTTAGTTTGGAGTCATTAAAACTCGTTTTTCAACCACTCCACACATTTCTTGTTAACAAACTATAGTTTTGGCAAGTCGGTTTGGACATGTACTTTGTGCATGACACAAGTCATTTTTCCAACAATTGTTTAGACAGATTATTTCACTTATAATTCACTGTATCACAATTCCAGTGGGTCAGAAGTTTACATACACTAAGTTGACTGTGCCTTTTAAACAGCTTGGAAAATTCCAGAAAATGATGTCATGGCTTTAGAAGCTCCTGATAGGCTAATTGACATCATTTGAGTCAATTGGAGGTGTACCTGTGGATGTATTTCAAGGCCTACCTTCAAACTCAGTGCCTCTTTGCTTGACATCATGGGAAAATCGAAATAAATCAGCCAAGACCTCAGAAAAGAAATTGTAGACCTCCACAAGTCTGGTTCATCCTTGGGAGCAATATCCAAACGCCTGATGGTACCACGTTCATCTGTACAAACAATAGTACGCAAGTATAAACACCATGGGACCACGCAGCCGTCATACCGCTCAGGAAGGAGACGCGTTCTGTCTCCTAGAGATGAACGTACTTCGGTGCGAAAAGTGCAAATCAATCCCAGAACAACAGCAAAGGACCTTGTGAAGATGCTGGAGGAAACGGGTACAAAAGTATCAATATCCACAGTAAAACGAGTCCTATATCGACATAACCTGAAAGGCCGCTCAGCAAGGAAGAAGCCACTGCTCCAAAACTGCCATAAAAAAGCCAGACTACGGTTTGCAACTGCACATGGGGACAAAGATTGTACTTTTTGGAGAAATGTCCTCTGGTCTGATGAAACAAAAATAGAACTGTTTGGCCATAATGACCATTGTTATGTTTGGAGAAAAAAGGGGGTTGCTTGCAAGCCGAAGAACACCATCCCAACCGTGAAGCACGGGGGTGGCAGCATCATGCTGTGGGGGTGCTTTGCTGCAGGAGGGACTGGTGCACTTCACAAAATAGATGGCATCATGAGGAAGGAAAATTATGTGGATATATTGAAGCAACATCTCAAGACATCAGTCAGGAAGTTAAAGCTTGGTCGCAAATGGGTCTTCCAAATGGACAATGACCCCAAGCATACTACCAAAGTTGTGGCAAAATGGCTTAAGGACAACAAAGTCAAGGTATTGGAGTGGCCATCACAAAGCCCTGACCTCAATCCTATAGAACATTTGTGGGCAGAACTGAAAAGGCGTGTGTGAGCAAGGAGGCCTACAAACCTGACTCAGTTACACCAGCTCTGTCAGGAGGAATGGGTCAAAATTCACCCAACTTATTGTGGGAAGCTTGTGGAAGGCTACCTGAAATGTTTGACCCAAGTTAAACAATTTAAAGGCAATGCTACCAAATACTAATTGAGTGTATGTAAACTTCTGACCCACTGGGAATGTGATGAAAGAAATAAAAGCTGAAATAAATCACTCTCTACTATTATTCTGACATTTCACATTCTTAAAATAAAGTGGTATCCTTATTGACGTAGGACAGGAAATTTGTACTAGGATTAAATGTCAGGAATTGTGAAATAATCTGTCTGTAAACAGTTGTTGGAAAAATGACTTGTGTCATGCACAAAGTAGATGTCCTAACCGACTTGCCAAAACCTATAGTTTGTTAACAAGAAATTTGTGGAGTGGTTGAAAAACGAGTTTTAATGACTCCAACCTAAGTGTATGTAAACTTACGACTTCAACTGTATTTGGCTAAGGTGTATGTAAACCTCAGACTCTTAAATTGATAGTGCATTTTATTCAAGTGATTTTACAGCTATCAATTTAGGAGTCTACAATCTCACCATGTTCAACCAGCAGATCGATGTGCCTCAGAGTGGAGTCTAATATTTGCATTGGCACCATGCAATGCACCCTGGACTGAAGAGGCATACAAATAGGAAAAATGTGGTGGACCCTCTGTTAAATTACACATTTCTCGAGGTAGGAATATCGCAAAAAATATGATCAATGGTTAATTCGAGAGAAGACAACCTCCCACGCTATGACATCGGCCAGTATTGAAATCTGACATGTATGATAGACGTTTTCGCTATCTAAAAGTTGTATTCCTATTAACTTCCAGTGTAGTGAGAGCGGCTTTACGCAATGCCAAGGAAAACCGGCTGATTTTCTGCCTGCTTGAACGGCAATAGCTCAGATAAAAATGAAATGACACCTGGAATCGATAGATCACTCAGAGATGCACAAAAACAATATAGCATTCAAAATGGGTGAATCTTTCCTTTTAAGCTTGTGAGCATGTAAGCGTGTGTATTTCCATGTTAATGATGAATTGTCACGCGGTTTAGCCTAGTGCTGCTAAGGTTTTGGGTTTCCTTGTTTTCGCAATCCTACTGCAGTCCTGTTTCCTCTGAAATCCCTCCGACACGTTGCACGACACAGTCAAGCGGGAATATGAGCTAATGATAGAATGTTCTTGGACAAATTGTTCTTGGTTCAGTGTCAATTGTACATGGTACATGGTCCCTGCCAAATAAACAAATATAATCGATCTGTATCTCTTCTCTAACCGATTCCAGGATTGGTCCATGCCACAGACTACTCTAATGCCAGTGCCACTGGGATATTTGATTCGTACCAGGTCGGTTTTTCCTTGTGTAATAACTGTGTATCAGGGTGGGGTCAATTGCATTTAAATTAAGTCAATCCAGGAAGTAAACTGAAATTGCAATTGAAATGTATTCTCATAGAGAAGTATTGAATTTTAGTTTAATTACTGTGTGTCTTTGTGTATGTGTGTGCACACGTGTGCGTGCGTTCCCCACAGTTGTGCTGGAGTGAATTCCTGTGCTGTCTCATCTCGCTGCCTCTCTCCATCCTCCCCAAAGTACTGAACACTGGGTGAGTCACGTGATACTGGTCACATGACTCACACGTCTCTAGATTGCAGTCAGAATTGAGAGATCAGAGGAGAACAGGCCACTTAAATGGCAGTTAGAATCCAAAAAGAAGGCCTGTATAATGTAGAGATTAGAAAGGGAAAGGAAGGGGGGGATATCTAGTCAGTTGTAAAACTGAATGCATTTAACTGAAATGTGTCTTCCACATTTAACCCAACCCCTCTGAATCAGAGAGGTGCGGAGGGCTGCCTGAATCGACATCCACGTCATCGGCGATGATTTACTAAACTCTATTTGTTTAGTTTCTTATCACTTGTATAGTCCCTTCTTGTACAATGTATACTGTATACTGTCTGTTGTTTTAACTTAATGGCCTTTAGTTTTTATATAACGCAAAGCACATTTATGTGAAAAACAGACAATACAATTCTATGTTATCTTATATCTATTATGTAGAGGTAGGAGCCGATCAGCATAGCTACGTTACAGCAGGATACAGAGGCTACTGAGTTTCGTCCTGTTGTAACTGAGCTTTGCCGGGTTCAGTAAAATGTCTTCTCTGCAAGTCATGTCAGACATTTCTATCACACAGTGGAGGCCGCTGAGGGGAGGAAGGCTCATAACGGCTTGAACGGAGTCAATGGAATGGTATCAAACGCATCAAAGATGCGGTTTCCATGTGGTCGATACCATTCCATTGACTCCATTCCAGACATTATTATGAGCCATCCTCCCCTCAGCGGCCTTCACTGCTATCAATCATGGTCTATTTGTCCTCTTCGCCCTGATATCTAGTAACAGCGATAAAGCCATATTAGATGTTGATTATCATTGTCGTATTTAATACCTATTTATTCATACATTATCTCCTCTTCTCCCTCATGCTCCACCAGTCACCACTTTGGATTGACAGATCCCTCCGTCTTTGGGGTGTCGATCCCTATCATGTCTGTTGTGAGTATCTCGTCTTTGCATCGCTGTCTCCACATCTTGGAAAGCGTCTGTTATCTTTACGGGATTACAGTATCTTTGTTTTGTCACGTCACCAGCTGTGCTAGGTCGGTGTGTCTTCAGGTTATTCTGCTATCTTTGAGGGAATATGACCTTTCAAAAATATCCACTTGCCTCATTAATTCTTAGCATCAGCTGTTTATTGCATGTTTTTAGAAACATACAGGGGATACAGTGCCTTCGGAAAGTATTCAGACCCCTTGATTTCTTCCACATTTTGTTATGCTACAGCCTTATTCTAAAATGGATTTTAAAAGAATCCTCAGCAATCTATACACAATACCCCATAACGACAAAGTGAAAACAGGATGTATCCACCTAATGGTTAAGGTTAGGATGGATCCCCCCTAATGGTTAAGGTTAGGATGGATCCCCCTAATGGTTAAGGTTAGGATGGATCCCCCTAATGGTTAAGGTTAGGATGGATCCCCCTAATGGTTAAGGTTAGGATGTATCCCCCTAATGGTTAAGGTTAGGATGGATCCCCCTAATGGTTAAGGTTAGGATGGATCCCCCTAATGGTTAAGGTTAGGATGGATCCCCCTAATGGTTAAGGTTAGGATGGATCCACCTAATGGTTAAGGTTAGGATGGATCCCCCTAATGGTTAAGGTTAGGTTGTATCCCCCTAATGGTTAAGGTTAGGATGGATCCCCCTAATGGTTAAGGTTAGGATGGATCCCCCTAATGGTTAAGGTTAGGATGGATCCCCCTAATGGTTAAGGTTAGGATGGATCCCCCTAATGGTTAAGGTTAGGATGGATCCCCCTAATGGTTAAGGTTAGGATGGATCCCCCTAATGGTTAAGGTTAGGATGTATCCCCCTAATGGTTAAGGTTAGGATGTATCCCCCTAATGGTTAAGGTTAGGATGGATCCCCCTAATGGTTAAGGTTAGGATGGATCCCCCTAATGGTTAAGGTTAGGATGTATCCCCCTAATGGTTAAGGTTAGGATGGATCCCCCTAATGGTTAAGGTTAGGATGGATCCCCCTAATGGTTAAGGTTAGGATGGATCCCCCTAATGGTTAAGGTTAGGATGGATCCCCCTAATGGTTAAGGTTAGGATGGATCCCCCCTAATGGTTAAGGTTAGGATGGATCCCCCTAATGGTTAAGGTTAGGATGGATCCCCCTAATGGTTAAGGTTAGGATGGATCCCCCTAATGGTTAAGGTTAGGATGGATCCCCCTAATGGTTAAGGTTAGGATGGATCCCCCTAATGGTTAAGGTTAGGATGGATCCCCCTAATGGTTAAGGTTAGGATGTATCCCCCTAATGGTTAAGGTTAGGATGGATCCCCCTAATGGTTAAGGTTAGGATGGATCCCCCTAATGGTTAAGGTTAGGATGGATCCCCCTAATGGTTAAGGTTAGGATGGATCCCCCTAATGGTTAAGGTTAGGATGGATCCCCCTAATGGTTAAGGTTAGGATGGATCCCCCTAATGGTTAAGGTTAGGATGGATCCCCCTAATGGTTAAGGTTAGGATGTATCCCCCTAATGGTTAAGGTTAGGATGGATCCCCCCTAATGGTTAAGGTTAGGATGTATCCCCCTAATGGTTAAGGTTAGGATGGATCCCCCTAATGGTTAAGGTTAGGATGGATCCCCCTAATGGTTAAGGTTAGGATGTATCCCCCTAATGGTTAAGGTTAGGATGGATCCCCCTAATGGTTAAGGTTAGGATGGATCCCCCTAATGGTTAAGGTTAGGATGGATCCCCCTAATGGTTAAGGTTAGGGTTTGGGAACAGGATACTGATCATAAATATGTTACCTCTCACCCTGTAGATGGCAGACCAGCAGGCGGCCATGTTTGGTGAGTGCTGCTTCGACATCGGTGACGTGAAGATCACCATGGGAACGGGCACCTTCATGAACATCAATACTGGGAGCAAGCCACACACGTCTGTGGCCGGTACGTAGCTATAGTCTTCATCACAGATAGAAAATGAGACAGACATTTCACCGGATGTATAAATGTGGCTGACAATTCTGCACATTTTCTCATCGAAGGAAACATTTGATCTCAATACAGTTTTCTGTTTCCAAAACTAGAATCTGTTACGACTAAGCTTTGTAGACTTTACCCTTTGCCAAAGTTTCAAAACATGGCGTTGTTTAGAAGGAGTGAAAGGGCGGATTGACATATTACACACACACACACACACGCACTTCACAGAGTAGGCGTTCCCTAACGGAATTATGCAAATACATGCTAGAACGCGCCAATAGGCTCTCGCCAGCTCGTGCTTGGCTCTGCCCACCTCTTTGCTTGTTCTGCCCACTAGGATTAATTTGATGCCATTGGAAACGACAGGCTGTGTTCTATCTTGGGTTAGTTATAAAAAATCTTTGTTTTTCATCCTGACTCAGATATGGACATATTCCCACATATAGGCTACATCTTGACTCAGAGATGGACATAGTCCCACTTACAATCACCACATTATGAGAAGTATGCTTAACGGGGGAAATCTCCATTGAAATAGCTTTTTAGCCGAGGGCTAGGCTTAATCTGTGACTAGGAAACTGTCCCTCAAAGTCAACATGACATCAAGACCTACACATACACTCATTCATAGACACAAGGTCTAAGTCAGAGCTGTAAGAAGCAGCCTTAAGAGCTACTGGCTGGGCAGGCTTTTGTTCCATCCCTGCTCTAACACACCTGATCAGCAGGTGATTAGTAGAATCGGCTAGGTTAGAGCAGGAATGGAACAAAAGCCAGCACAAGGTTGACCACCCCTGCTCTGTGTAAACTTTTTAAAGGACTAAAACGTTTGTATGACCATACAATTAGCATATTTTATCGATAGGAGTGGTAAAAAAGGTGCTTGTGCATTGATAACCAAACCAAAGATGGAATTAACGATATGTAATAAAATAAAGACGGCACTTCTAAAAGCCTATTTCACACCACAGCCTGATGAATTTATTTTGATTTTGGCACAAATGACAATTTGGCACTGACTTGCCCATGGATTGATGTTTCAGCATTGTCTCAATGAAGAGTTTGGGGTTCGACTGGACACATTTTAGATTTACATCATTTAGCAGACGCTCTTATCCAGAGCGACTTACAAATTACGTGCGACATGCATGCACAGTTACAAGCCTGCTAGAGTTAGCGACAGGCGGACGAGCAATATTCACCATCGTAGTACAGAGGAAGCCTGAGAAGGAACAGGAAGCTAACTGAAGCTAACTGAAGCTAGCTAGCTTTAGAAAACCCTGAGTAGATCTAACCTGCTTCGTAGTATACCATATATATATCTGATTCCCAATTTTGTCTTAGTTTTTCTTTTCACAAATATTTTTGGGGGGGATCACCCCCCCCCCCCCCCCCCCCTAGCTCAGAGAACACCAATAACAATGAATAAGGCACTTTTACAAAACGTAAGCAGTTCAGACATTGTCCCAGATTGTCATGAAAATGTGTTGTGTTTGTGTAGGTCTCTACCCTGTTGTGGGCTGGAAGATCGGCCCAGAGGTGGTGTATCTAGCAGAGGGCAACGCAGCAGACACTGGCACAGCCATTAAATGGGCACAGGAACTGGGTGAGTCTGACCACTGGCGTGATACCTGTTTAGCAGTAATCCAGTAGAGTCCACATTTAAAAAGGAGCTCTGTAATTAGGATATTCTCACAAATAAGGGGAAAGAGACCAATGTAATGAGGTTTAGTACACACGTACCAATTCATATATTGCGTAATTCATATGTTGATATTTGATAGAAGAATGGTATGAATACACAATGTGCATA
The DNA here is from genome assembly GCF_964263955.1 of Coregonus lavaretus. Classification (NCBI taxonomy): domain Eukaryota; kingdom Metazoa; phylum Chordata; class Actinopteri; order Salmoniformes; family Salmonidae; genus Coregonus; species Coregonus lavaretus. The sequence continues at coordinate 41,907,553 of NC_140006.1, read as the reverse complement.
TAAGTAAGGTAGTATTTGGCCCATGTTTGGTGATGTCAGAGGAAGTGACATCAGTTGTGTCGTTCCAGAGCTGTTCTCAGACGTACGGGAGACAGATGCCATGGCCAGCAGTGTGGCCAACTCGGACGGAGTGTGCTTCGTTCCCTCATTTAGTGGCCTGCAGGTGAGTGAGTGAGTGTGTGTGTGTGTGTGTGTGTGTGTGTGTGTGTGTGCGTACAGGAATGATTTAAGCTTGTGTGTTCGCTTGCTCGCACAGACACACACAAGTATACTGTGTATTGCTTTGACAGTGAGATTATTAATGTCAGTTGGTGTGTCATCGGACTTTGAGTTTGTGGTTTTGTGGGTGTTATGGCATGCATTTGTTTCTGGGTGACCTTGGTAGTAGTGTCATCATTAATGTTAAGTGTCTACAGTGTTGTCATAACGTTGTCTTTTCCTTCTCTGCCTACGTTTGTGCAACCAGCTTTTGTAAGTTTTGTCTCTTCTTTAATTTCATGTGAGTTTACGCTCCCAAAACATGCTGGAATAATGTTGTGTTTGTGTATATGCCTTTGTTTACATGTGTGTGAAATTGTGTTTATATATGCTCTTGGGTTTTGTTATATATATATATATGTAGGGCCCTATAAAATCAGTTAAAATGTTTTGCCTGATTCCGTTTAGTGTTTTCCCAAATTCAGTTTTCTCAGTTTTGTATTTACAAGCTTCCATTTTCCCCATTATTTTCAGGTTTTCGCTCTCAAAATCACACTTTAAAAAAAATATAAAAACAACCAAATTGGATGTTCTAAGTCCACAACAATGCTTAAACGACATCAGGAGACCACTTGAGATCTGGGAAAAATCAGAGTAATTTAAATGTTTGTGTTTAGTTACCCACCCTTTTAATGCAAGTGTGCAGCAGCCGGAGACCGTTGTTTGGTTAACGATGTTTCTGTAGCGCTCATGTGATTGCAGATTTTGCAAAACAAATGGCCACTGGATTGATGCAAATAATCATGATATTATTCTGCCAGGTAGGCATAGGCTACGTTGCAGTTAAATTTTTACTGAGAAGGTTTTTGGGAAAGCCTTTCCATCTCTACCAGAAGAAGATTATCATTAGCATCATCGCTAACGGCTACATTAAGTGTAGACATATGCACACCACATGCACAGACAGGGGAATTCATATGCCGTTTCCAGAAAGTTGCAGGGCAATACCAATCACTGATGCATTTTGTTGATGGCTTATGATTAACTTGGGCAAATTTAATAAATGTTCTAAGTTCAATACATTTTTGAATATTGTTGAATTCCATTTTAATGTCTGGATTCCGTGATTCCGTCCGCGCTCTCCACATGGCAGATTTTCTAGGGCCTTGCCTACGGTGTGTTAGTGTTATGTCCTCTCTGTGGATGGTTAACGTGTTTGTGTGTTCACCAGGCTCCTTTAAACGATCCCAAAGCATGCGCCTCTTTCATGGGCCTAAAACCATCCACAAACAAGAGTCACCTGGTCCGAGCCATTCTGGAGTCTGTCGCATTTAGGTTAGTGTGATTTTACTTGAGAGTGCGTGCGTGGATGTGTGTAGGAGATATTGGTCAAGTTATAAATATAAGTTCTGAATGTATCTCTAAAGATGAATTAATGTGCTATGAATCAGGGCATAGGGGACAAAATGGTATTTTGAAGAAGACCGGACTTATGTTAATTGTAAGACCAAAATAGTGATAAGTGATCTATCTGAAGGTACAGTGCATTAGGAAAGTATTCAGAACCCTTCACTTTTTCCACATTTTGTTACGTTACAGCTTTATTCTAAAATGGATTAAATAAATATAAATCCACAGCAATCTACACACAATACCCCATAATGACAAAGCGAAAAACAGGTTTTTAAATATGTTTGCTAATTTATAAAAAAAAATAAAAACAGAAATACCTTATTTACATAAGTATTCAGACCCTTTGCTATGAGACTCGAAATTGAGCTCAGGTGCATCCTGTTTCCATTGATCAACCTTGAGATGTTTCTACAACTTGATTGGAGTCAACCTGTGGTAAATTCAATTAATTGGACATGATTTGGAATGGCACACATCTGTCTATATAAGGTTCCGCAGTTTGCAGTGCATGTCAGAGCAAAAACCAAGACATGAGGTCGAAGGAATTGTTCGTAATGAAGAGGGCACGACTGAAAATATTTGGCATGGGTCCTCAGATCCTCAAAAGGTTCTACAGCTGCACCATCGAGAGCATCCTGACTGGTTGCATCACTGCCTGGTATGGCAACTGCTCTGCCTCCGACCGCAAGACACTACAGAGGGTAGTGCTTACGGCCCAGTTCATCACTGGGGCCAAGCTTCCTGCCATCCAGGACCTCTATACCAGGCGGTGTCAGAGGAAGGCCCTAAAAACTGTCAGACTCCAGCCACCCTAGTCATAGACTGTTCTCTCTGCTACCCCATGGCAAATGGTACCGGAGTGCCAAGTCTAGGTCCAAAAAGCTTCTAAACAGCTTCTACCCCCAAGCCATAAGACTCCTGAACATCTAATCAAATGGCTACCCAGACTATTTGCATTGCCCCCCCCCCACCCCTCTTTTACGCTGCTGCTACTCTCTGTTTATTATCTATGCATAGTCACTTTAATAACTCTACATACATGTACATATTACCTCAATTACCTCGACTAACCTGTACCCCCGCACATTGACCCAGTACCGGTACCCCCTGTATATAGCCTCGCTATTGTTATTTAACTGCTGCTCTTTAATTATTTGTTACTTTTATTTCGTATTATTTGATATTGTATTTTTGTGTGATTTTTGGGGGGTATTCTTTCTTAAAACTGCATTGTTAGTTAAGGGCTTGTAAGTAAGCATTTCACTGTAAGGTCTACACTTGTTGTATTGAGCGCAAGTGACAAATAAAATTTGATTTGATTAGAGCTCTGATACAGGATTGTGTCGAGGCACAGATCTGGGGAAGGGTACCAAAAAATGTCTGCTGCATTGAAGGTCCTCAAGAACACAGTGGCCTCCATCATTCTTAAATGGAAGAAGTTTGGAACCACCAAGACTCTTCCTAGAGCTGGCTGGCAAGCAAAACTGAGCAATCGGGGGAGAAGGGCCTTGGTCAGGGAGGTGACCAAGAACCCGATGGTCACTCTGACAGAGCTCCAGATTTCCTCTGTGGAGATGGGAGAACCTTCCAGAAGGACAACCATCTCTGCAACACTCCACCAATCAGGCCTTTATGGTAGAGTGGCCAGATGGAAGCCACTCCTCAGCCACTCCTGGTCCTCTGTAGCTCAGCTGGTAGAGCACGGCGCTTGTAACGCCAAGGTAGTGGGTTCGATCCCCGGGACCACCCATACACAAAAAAATGTATGCATGCATGACTGTAAGTCGCTTTGGATAAAAGCGTCTGCTAAATGGCATATTATTATATTATAGTAAAAGGCACATGACAGCCCGCTTGGAGTTTGCTAAAAGGCACCTAAATGACTGACCATGAGAAAAAAGATTATCTGGTCTGATGAAACCAAGATTGAACTTTTTGACCTGAATACCAAGTGTCACGTCTGGAGGAAACCTGGCACCATCCCTACAGTGAAGCATGGTGGTGGTAGCATCATGCTGTGGGGATGTTTTTCAGCGGCAGAGACTGGGAGAAAACGCAGGAGTTGCTTCGGGACAAGTCTCTGAATGTCCTTGAGTGGCCCAACCAGAGCCCGGACTTGAACCTGATCGAACATCTCGGGGGAGACCTGAAAATAGCTGTGCAGTGATGCTCCCCATCCAACCTGACAGAGCTTGAGAGGATCTGCAGAGAAGAATGGGAGAAACTCCCCAAAAACAGGTGTGCCAAGCTTGTAGCGTCATACCCAAGAAGACTCAAGGCTGTAATCGCTGCCAAAGGTGCTTCAACAAAGTACTGAGTAAAGGGTCTGAATACTTATGTAAATGTGATATTTTTTATTCTACTTTTTCATACATTTGAAAAAATTGCTAAAAACCTGTTTTTGCTTTGTCATTATGGGTTACTGTGTGTAGATTGATGAGGAGAGGAAAAAAAACAATTTCACCCATTAGAATAAGGCTGTAACGTCACAAAATGTGGAAGAAGTCAAGGGCTCTGAATACTTTCTGAATACACTGATGAGCCTAATACCAGGGTGAGGAATTTGTACTGTTTTCTAGAGCTTGTTTTGTATCATAAACAAACAACAGGGACATGATATATTATCCCTTGTAACAACATACAAACATTACACAACATATCATTTTCAATAACCCCAACAATTTATCAGTCCTTCATGTTGGATGTGCTGTTAGGAAAGATTTTTAAGATGACATCTTGATCAGTAGGCCTTCTTTCTTAGAAAAAGTTGCAAAGAGGAAGTATGTGGATCTGGACTTTATTGCTCCGTCATGTACTGCAGCTAAAAAGCATTCCAGCTCATATGCATGGATTTCAGGCTGATTGGGGCAAGTGGGGGTCAATCAGGGTTCCTGGTGGGAAGAGAGTTGATAAGCCGCTGTCCAGAAAAGGGGGTTGTACTGATGTGACGTGTGTGTGTGTGTGTGTGTGTGTGTGTGTGTGTGTGTGTGTGTTTCACCGCACTAGTGTGTTTGGGCATATACACTCAGTGGCCAGTTTGTTAGGTACACCCGGTCGGACCCCTCTTTGCCTACAGTACAGCCTGAATTCTTCAGGGCATGGATTCTACAAGGTGTGGCGGTCAAACGTTGCTCAATTGGTATCAGCATGACGCAACAGGAACCGGGATTCGTCGGACCAGACAATGTTTTTTTCCACTCCTCAATTGTCTGGTGTTGGTGATCGCGTGCCCACTGGAGCCGCTTCTTCTTGTTTTTAGCTGATAGGAGTGGAACCCGGTGTGGACGTCTGCTGCAATAGCCCATCTGTGACGAGGACCGATGACTTGTGCATTCCCGAGATGCCGTTCTGCACACCACTGTTGTACTGCGCCGTTATTTGCCTGTTTGTGGCCCACCTGTTAGATTCTCAGTAAACCCTAGACACTGTCGTGCGTGAAAAGCCCAGGAGGCCAGCCGTTTCTGAGATGGTGGAACTGGCTAGCCTGGCTCCAACGATCATACCACGCTCAAAGACACTTAGGTCACTCATTTTGCCCATTCTAATGTTTCAAACGAACAGTAACTGGATGCCTGTCTGCCTTCGGCCACGTGACTCACTGTCTGTAGGAGCGATCCATTTTCTAATAAACTGGCCACTGCGTGTATATTTGAAGTTAGTATATACACTCTGATGTGTGTGTTTGTGTGTGTGTGTGCCATTTCGTAGGAACAAGCAGCTCTATGAGACGATGCTCAGAGAAACACACATTCCCATCAGGAAGATCAGGTAGGCCTACATTGGAGAACTCCTAGACATTTCAGATAATCTCAAACCAATATCTGGATGGTGTCGTTATTCTATTGTGGTTTATTTATGTATTTATTTATTTATTGATGCTATCGTTGATTGATACTGATTTTACTGATCTCTCTACAGTGCCGTGAAAAAGTATTTGCCCCCTTTCTAATCTTCTCTACTTTTGCATATTTTTGATACTGAATGTTATCAGATCTTCAACCAAAACCTAATATTAGGTAGATAAAGGGAACCTGAGTGAACAAATAACACAAGAATTACATACTTATTTCATTTATTTCACAAGCAAAGTTATGCAACACCCAATACCCCTGTGTGAAAAAGTAATTGCCCCCTTACACTCAATAACTGGTTGTGCCACCTTGAGCTGCAATGACTCAAATCAAATTGTATTTGTCACATGCGCCGAATACAACAGGTGTAGACCTTACAGTGAAATGCTTACTTACAAGCCCTTAATCAACAATGCAGTTTTAAGAAAAATAAGTGTTAAGTAAAAAAATAAAAAATAATAATAATTAAAGAGCAGCAGTAAAATAACAGTATCCAGGCTATATACAGGGGGTACCGATACAGAGTCAATGTGCGGGGGCACAGGTTAGTCGAGGTAATTGAGGTAATATGTACATGTAGGTAGAGTTAAAGTGACTATGCATACATATTAAACAGAGAGTAGCAGCTGCGTAAAAAGAGGGGGTGGGGGGGAACAATGCAAATAGTCCGGGTAGCCATTTGATTAGCTGTTCAGGAGTCTTATGGCTTGGGGGTAGAAGCTGTTAAGGAGCCTTTTGGTCCCAGACTTGGGGCTCCGATACCGCTTGCCGTGCAGTAGCAGAGAGAACAGTCTATGACTAGGGTGGCTGGAGTCTTTGACAATTTTTAGGGCCTTCCTCTGACACCGCCTGGTATAGAGGTCCTGGATGGCAGGAAGCTTGGCCCCAGTGATGTACTGGGCCGTACGCACTACCCTCTGTAGTGTCTTGCGGTCGGAGGCCGAGCAGTTGCCATACCAGGCAGTGATGGCACGGCAAGCGGTACCGGAGTGCCAAGTCTAGGTCCAAAAGACTTCTCAACAGCTTCTACCCCCAAGCCATAAGACTCCTGAACAGCTAATCATGGCTACCCGGACTATTTGCACTGCCCCCCCACCCCATCCTTTTTACGCTGCTGCTACTCTGTTAAGTATTTATGCATAGTCACTTTAACTCTACCCACATGTACATATTACCTCAACTACCTCAACTAGCCGGTGCCCCCGCACATTGACTATGCAACGGTACCCCCCTGTATATATAGCCTCCCTACTGTCACTTTATTTTACTGTATATATAGCCTCCCTACTGTCACTTTATTTTACTTCTGCTCTTTTTTTCTCAACACTTTTTTGTTGTTGTTTTATTCTTACTTTTTTTGTTTAAAATAAATGCACTGTTGGTTAAGGGCTGTAAGTAAGCATTTCACTGTAATGTCTGCACCTGTTGTATTCGGCGCATGTGACCAATAAAATTTGATTTGATTTGATGCAACCAGTCAGGATGCTCTCGAAGGTGCAGCTGTATAACTTTTTGAGGATCTGAGGACCCATGCCAAATCTTTTCAGTCTCCTTAGGGGGAATAGGCTTTGTCGTGCCCTCTTCACAACTGTCTTGGTGTGTTTGGACCATGATAGTTTGTTGGTGATGTGGACACCAAGGAACTTGAAGCTCTCAACCTGCTCCACTACAGCCCTGTCGATGAGAATGGAGGCATGCTCGGTCCTCTTCTTTTTCCTGTAGTCCACAATTATCTCCTTTGTCTTGATCACGTTATGGGAGAGGTTGTTATCCTGGCACCACACGGCCAGGTCTCTGACCTCCTCGTTGTCGGTGTTCAGGCCTACCACTGTTGTGTCGTCGGCAAACTTAATGATGGTGTTGGAGTCTTGCTTTGCCATGCAGTCATGGGTGAACAGGGAGTACAGGAGGGGACTGAGCACGCACCCCTGAGGGGCCCCCGTGTTGAGGATCAGCGTGGCAGATGTGTTGTTGCCTACCCTTACCACCTGGGGGCGGCCCGTCAGGAAGTCCAGGACTCAAAACAAACTCTTCCTGTAGTTGTTGATCAGATGTTGCTGTGGAGGAATTTTGACCCATTCTTCCATGCAAAACTGCTTTAACGCAACGACATTTGTGGGTTTTCAAGCATGAACTGCATGTTTCAAGTCCTGCCACAACATCTCAATTGGGATTAGGTCTGGACTTTGACTAGGCCATTCCAAAACTTCAAATGTGTTGCTTTTTAGCCATTTTCACGTAGACTTGATTGTGTGTTTTGGATCATTGTCTTGCTGCATGACCCAGCTGCGCTTCAGCTTCAGCTCACAGACGGATGGCCTGACATTCTCCTGTAGAACTCTCTAATACAGAGCAGAATTCATGGTTCCTTCTATTAAGGCAAGTCATCCAGGTCCTGAGGCAGCAAAGCATCCCCAAACCATCAAACTACCACCACCATGCTTGACCGTTGGTATAAGATTCTTACTAAATGCAGTGTTTGGTTTTCACCAGGCATAATGGGACCCATGTTGTCCAGAAAGTTATACTTTTGACTCATCTGTCCATAGAGCATTCTTCCAAGAGTCTTGATGATCTTCCAGGTGCTTTTTGGCAAACTTTTTGGAAGAGATGGGTCCCATTATGTCTGGCGAAAACCAAACACACACCTCATGCTGAAACAGGAAAGGGCCTTCCCCAAACTGTTGCCACAAAGTTGGAAGCACAGAGTAGTCTAGAATGTCATTGTATGCTGTAGCGTTAAGATTTCCTTCACTGGAACTAAGAGGCCTAGCCCAAACCATGAAAAACAGCCCCAGACCATTATTCCTCCTCCACCAAACTTTGCCGTTGGCACTATGCAATGGGGCAGGTAGCGTTCTCTTGGCATCCGCTACTTCAGCACTCGGCGGTCCCGTTCTGTGAGCTTGTGTGGCCTACCACTTCGCGGTTAAGCCGTTGTTGCTCCTAGACGTTTCCACTTCACAATAACAGCACTTACAGTTGACCGGGGCAGCTCTAGCAGGACGAACTGACTTGTTGGAAAGGTGGCATCCTATGACGGTGCCACGTTGAACGTCACTGAGCTCTTCAGTAAGGCCATTCTACTGCCAATGTTTGTCTATGGAGATTGCATGGCTGTGCGCTCGATTTGATACACCTGTCAGCAACGGGTGTGGCTGAAATGGCCAAATCCACTAATTTGAAGGGGTGTCCACATACTTTTGTGTGTATATATAGTGTATCTATCTATCAATCATGAATCCTCAATGTTTTGTGTGTGTGACTATCATGGCAGGAGTGTGAGGTATCTGTATATTCTGAGGTGTATGTGTGTGTGTCTGATATTATTTGTGTGTGCATGCAGGGCGGACGGTGGCGTTTGCACCAATGACTTTGTAATGCAGCTGACGGCGGACCTGTTTGGCAGGAAGGTCGCTCGGCCGACCCAACACGAAATGTCCTGCCTGGGGGCAGCCTTCGTCGCTGGACTGGGAGTTGGTACGACCCACACACACACACACATACATGCACATGCACACGCATGAGTCCTGCTGCTAATACAGTTAGGACTAGGTAGACAGAGGCTAACTGCTAATACAGTTAGGACTAGGTAGACAGAGGCTAACTGCTAATACAGTTAGAGGACTAGGTAGACAGAGGCTAACTGCTAATACAGTTAGGACTAGGTAGACAGAGGCTAACTGCTAATACAGTTAGGACTAGGTAGACAGAGGCTAACTGCTAATACAGTTAGGACTAGGTAGACAGAGGCTAACTGCTAATACAGTTAGGACTAGGTAGACAGAGGCTAGCTGCTAATACAGTTAGGACTAGGTAGACAGAGGCTAACTGCTAATACAGTTAGGACTAGGTAGACAGAGGCTAACTGCTAATACAGTTAGGACTAGGTAGACAGAGGCTAACTGCTAATACAGTTAGGACTAGGTAGACAGAGACTAGCTGCTAATACAGTTAGGACTAGGTAGACAGAGGCTAACTGCTAATACAGTTAGGACTAGGTAGACAGAGGCTAACTGCTAATACAGTTAGGACTAGGTAGACAGAGGCTAACTGCTAATACAGTTAGGACTAGGTAGACAGAGGCTAACTGCTAATACAGTTAGGACTAGGTAGACAGAGGCTAACTGCTAATACAGTTAGGACTAGGTAGACAGAGGCTAACTGCTAATACAGTTAGGACTAGGTAGACAGAGGCTAACTGCTAATACAGTTAGGACTAGGTAGACAGAGACTAGCTGCTAATACAGTTAGGACTAGGTAGACAGAGGCTAACTGCTAATACAGTTAGGACTAGGTAGACAGAGGCTAACTGCTAATACAGTTAGGACTAGGTAGACAGAGACTAGCTGCTAATACAGTTAGGACTAGGTAGACAGAGGCTAACTGCTAATACAGTTAGGACTAGGTAGACAGAGGCTAACTGCTAATACAGTTAGGACTAGGTAGACAGAGGCTAACTGCTAATACAGTTAGGACTAGGTAGACAGAGGCTAACTGCTAATACAGTTAGGACTAGGTAGACAGAGGCTAACTGCTAATACAGTTAGGACTAGGTAGACAGAGGCTAACTGCTAATACAGTTAGGACTAGGTAGACAGAGGCTAACTGCTAATACAGTTAGGACTAGGTAGACAGAGGCTAACTGCTAATACAGTTAGGACTAGGTAGACAGAGGCTTGCAGAATAAGGGGTGTGTTTGCATCAGCAGTCGTCTTTACAGACAAAGATACTGTAAATGTTGCTAGCTCTCGAATATATCAAATACATTGAATGGCTGGAGTCTAGAGGAGAGGTTTGGAATCACTGCAAAAGGAAACTCTGTCTCCCCTTGTTGACTCTCTCTCCCTCTCTCCTCTCTCTCTCTCTCTCTCTCTCTCTCTCTCTCTCTCTCTCTCTCTCTCTCTCTCTCTCTCTCTCTCTCTCTCTCTCTCTCTCTCGTGTGTGCAGGCTTCTGGAAGAGTCAGGAGGAGCTAAAGAGACTCCAGAGCACTGACCGAGTCTTCCTACCCCGGAATGGGTATGGATTGGGTGATGGGGGCACGGAGGGCGAGTACACACCCATTCTGCAGAGCTGGGAACGGGCGCTGAAACGCTCTATGAACTGGTATGGCAAGCACTGAGGCTCGTAGGACAGAGAGCCTTGACGTAGGCTTACTCTGTTGTACGGTGCTGCTGACCAAAACCCTAAGACTGCCTCTTTGATGTCTGACCTCTCAATAATATCTCGTTCTTTCTGTCCGGGGGTTGGACAGATGGGCAAATAGTTTTTTTCTGATCGTATTATTCGAAGGAAATCTGACATGACTGGATCTGTAAGATGTAGTAGAATCCAACTGTGTTATATTAGTGACTACATCAAGGAAGGGAGGAAGATGCATTTGAAAAGTATTGGAATTGGGTTTTAGGACTGAGTGGTGGAACTTTAATGCTGCTGAACCTTACGACCTTTGACCTTGAGCCACTGACCATGCACTCAAGATTATTTTGACCCCCAATACAACCTTACCTAACTCATTACAGCACACAAGGAAAACGTTTTATGAACGTTTCACAACGGAAAACTAAACTGTGAGTTTCTTATAGAAAGTCCCTCCCTGTTGCAGTGTTTTCATTTTGTCTGATGAACACCACCCAGGTGTGCCAGTACTGGAATAGATCAAATATATAGACTGTCTGGAGATGGGTTACTAGAGGAAACAGAACCAAACCATATGACCCCTGCTGGTTACTATCCAGCCATGCTAGAACCAATGGATTTCCATTGAGACCAATACTCTGTGGATTTCCATTGAGACCAATACTCTGTGGATTTCCATTGAGACCAATACTCTGTGGATTTCCATTGAGACCAATACTCTGTGCATTTCCATTGAGACCAATACTCCGTGGATTTCCATTGAGACCAATACTCTGTGGATTTCCACTGAGACCAATACTCTGTGGATTTCCATTGAGACCAATACTCGCTGTATTTCCATTGACCAATACTCTGTGTATTTCCATTGAGACCAATACTCTGTGTATTTCCATTGAGACCAATACTCTGTGGATTTCCATTGAGACCAATACTCTGTGGATTTCCATTGCTCCGGCCAAACGGTACGCTTAGTTTCTTCTCTGCAGTGAGTCTGGATCTGAGTACCTCCCTGACAATTTCTAGAACGCAAACACATTCATAACCGTTCTGTTCCTGAATAAAAACGTACTAGGACCTAAAAGCAACATAGAGAGAAATAACATATTGGAAGTCATCTTAAGGCATTATAAAGGCTCATGCATACTTATATGTTATAAAGCATTATACTGCAGGCTTTATGTAAAGCATTACACAATCTTCTAATCAGTCAGTGTTGGTAGCCAGTGTCCGTGCCTCATCTGGCAATCCTTGCAGTGCCCCCCATTGTCCAGAGGAGGGAGCTAGTCACTGCTTTTCAACAGGGTTCTGGAACACAATGGACAATTCTAGATATAGAATTCATATACTGTACACAGGATTGGCTCTCAAAAGGCTTTCTCTTCTTGTCTACTCTCCTCTGTCTCTGCACTAATATGAGGCTCATGTTCATTAGGGCATGCAGTGGAAAACATTCTAGAATGTTTTGAAACAGAAAAAGGAGATCAGTGTTTCTTTATTAATCCCCCAGAGGAGACATTTGATTGCACCAGCCAATACATACATGGACAAGGCCATGTAGTCCCCGCACTGTTTCTTCTTCTTCCATTTGAAGACTAATGAACGAAACGACCATGGCTAGATGAAAGCGATGTATGGCGGCAGGCCACCGGGGTACTTGTTTTCACTAATCCAGAACTATTTCAGAGCAGCGTAGTGAACGAAAGGAGACTATAGGATTTGATAGTATTACATATTATAATACTTTTGAGAATCAACCCTCATCTGCCTGGTTGCTTGAATCGGAAATGTATTTTTATAGTTGTTTTAATGTTCTTACAGACACAGTGATTATTGTGCTGCTTAATTGTGGCCCTTGGGGGCCACCATACCATAACTTACCATTGGATATTTGTGAAATTTGTATTAATTTATTTTGTATTGCTATCCATGGCGCTCTCTTCAGTTCTGTTGCCTGCCTGCCTTTTTTCCAAAGAACATCAAATGCAGGAGATGATATTTTAACCAATAGGATGCTGATGTTTTAACACTAGAACAAGACAATTTGACACCCTACTCTGTATGTATAACTGTTGTTAAAACTGTTGCCAAGTACTTACTTGTAAGCACGATAAAAGCTAAATTAGCTTGATTTGTCTATACATTGTTAGCCATTTGTCTGTGGATAAAATTGAGAAAATAGCATTGTGTAATAACGGTTACACGGTTAATAATAACATTAAAAACTTGAATGATCTAAATGATTGTACTTTGTGGTCTGTTACTAGCCTGTCCTGATTCCCTGTCTGTTTCTGCTTTAACTAACTTTCTTGTTTATGTCCTGCTAAACATTGGCGTATTGGCATGGAACACTTTGAAAATGCACTTCCCAGAGGAGACTCAGCCCCTAAAAACATGGGAAATGCAGTTCCTACTGGCTTAGAGCAGAGGTTTATGGGAAAAGCAGTTTTCCACTGACATTCACCTGCACCCAGAGACTTGTGGGAAATAGAGGCCTCAGATGGCGTTTAATTTTTACATTTACGTCATTTAGCAGACGCTCTTATCCAGAGCGACTTACAGTTAGTGAGTGCATACATTTTTTCATACTGACCCCCCTGTGGGAAACGAACCCATAACCCTGGCGTTGCAAGCGCCATGCTCTACCAACTGAGCTACTCGGGGACTAATGATTGGCTCTCGTCGACAGCAGTGATGCTGTCACTGTTGCCATGGCAATGGACGGTTGAATTGAGAACAGATCAACTGTATTCTTGCTCATTGTGCTGGTATGAGAGAGCGAGAGGAAACTAATTGGGCACACAGAGAAGGGCTCTGCAGACAATGAGAGGATTGTGATTGTGTGATATCTCTCACACACACACACACACACACACACACACACAGTTCCTGTGGGCTTGGCAGTGGGCTAATGTGGCATGGTGAATGTGTTAGAGTGAGGTAGAGATAGAACTGGGCCATGTGACAGGGTGAATGTGTTAGAGTGAGGTAGAGATAGAACTGGGCCATGTGACAGGGTGAATGTGTTAGAGTGAGGTAGAGATAGAACTGGGCCATGTGACAGGGTGAATGGGTTAGAGTGAGGTAGAGATAGAACTGGGCCATGTGACAGGGTGAATGGGTTAGAGTGAGGTAGAGATAGAACTGGGCCATGTGACAGGGTGAATGTGTTAGAGTGAGGTAGAGATAGAACTGGGCCATGAATCATTGCACTTTGTTCTCACTAATCACACTATGGCAAAACATATTTACTCTGTGTGCCAGAGAGTCAATTTGCTTGTGTGTGTGTGTGTGTGTGTGTGTGTGTGTGTGTGTGTGTGTGTGTGTGTGTGTGTGTGTGTGCTTGAATAATAAATATTAGGTGGTTGCTTATATTTGTCCTATTTCACACATATACATTAACACACTTATGATTTGGAAATGTGTTTTCTGCATATCCCAACTACCCCTTAGAATGAGGTAATGGCCAGCCATTATCAATGCCAACCCTGTAGCAATTAGGATTAAGTGCCTTGCTCAAGGGCATATCAACACATTTGTCGGCTCTGGGATTCAAACTAGCAACCTTTAGGTTACTGGCCCAATGCTTTAATCACTAGGCTACCTGCCTTGTGTGCATGCATGCCAGTGTGTTTCTAACTGACCTAAGTGTGTCTGTCATTTTCTTAGAAATGATTGTGTGTGCGCACGTGAGTGTGTGTATTGTATAGGATGGTTATAGTATGAACGCGTTCCGGTGGGCCCGGCATTGCAACACATTCATTCTGACAGGGGGGAACTGAATTCATTCTGACAGCAGGAACTGAATGCATAGCAACCTCCACTCCAGACCCTCCCCCGGCCCTCTCTCTCGCCACAGAACACGAAATCAATGACCGTTATATAACTCTCCATCTCGCTCTCCCTCTCTCTTTCTCTCTCTCTCACATACACACACACACACACACACACACACACACACACACACACACACTGTGATCTGCCATTGTGCATCAATGCATGCGGGTTGAGAGGTTGGAGTGTAGCGAGGTTGGAGTGTAGCGAGGTTGGAGTGTAGCGAGTTTGGAGTGTAGCGAGTTTGGAGTGTAGCGAGGTTGGAGTGTAGCGAGGTTGGAGTGTAGCGAGGTTGGAGTGTAGCGAGGTTGGAGTGTTGCGAGGTTGGAGTGTAGCGAGGTTGGAGTGTAGCGAGTTTGGAGTGTAGCGAGTTTGGAGTGTAGCGAGGTTGGAGTGTAGCGAGTTTGGAGTGTAGCGAGTTTGGAGTGTAGCGAGTTTGGAGTGTAGCGAGTTTGGAGTGTAGCGAGGTTGGAGTGTTGCGAGGTTGGAGTGTAGCGAGTTTGGAGTGTAGCGAGTTTGGAGTAGCGAGGTTGGAGTGTTGCGAGGTTGGAGTGTAGCGAGGTTGGAGTGTTGCGAGGTTGGAGTGTTGCGAGGTTGGAGTGTAGCGAGGTTGGAGTGTTGCGAGGTTGGAGTGTTGCGAGGTTGGAGTGTAGCGAGGTTGGAGTGTAGCGAGGTTGGAGTGTAGCGAGGTTGGAGTGTAGCGAGGTTGGAGTGTAGCGAGGTTGGAGTGTAGCGAGGTTGGAGTGTAGCGAGGTTGGAGTGTTGAGAGGTTGGAGTGTTGAGAGTGTGGCCTTGGTGGTAATTATTTTCTATATCTGTTCTTCACTCTCCCTTGGGTCAACAAATCCTACTGTGATAGTATTCTGTGCCATCTTTGTCTCTCTCTCCCTCGCTCTTACTCAGCCTGCTTGCATTGCATTTCAGTTATGCTGTATTTCCATGGCAACGGCGATTGTTAAAAGCACCAAATATGTATGTTTGTAGTCCACAATAGCACAGTATATAGTCCACAATAGCGTAGGCCTATAATGCGTTATTGTACAGTCACAATATGGGTGAAATGCTTCAGTTCAACCTGACCACATCCTAAAACCTGGTAACCAATAATATGGAATCTGTAGGGAATTTATGATTGTGCCCAATGGTTCACAAAGCCAATTAAGTTTTAGGAATAGTTCTCGCTAGTTTGAGTATGGAAAATAATAAATTAAATGTATGCACTCACTAACTGTAAGTCCCTCTGGATAAGAGCATCTGCTAAATGACTAAAATGTAAAAATGTAGTTTGACACCCCAGGCCTACATCTGGCCCAAATGTCCTAGCCTTACATGGGCCACTGCAACTGTGTGTGTGTGTGTGTGTGTGTGTGTGTGACTGGCAACCATAAGGTGTTCGTTTGGTTCACTTGCCCCGATATTGCAGTGAGACACACATTCCTTCCAGCAGTATTTCATTAAGGTTACCCTCTACAGTTATCATCCGGGTTTTCAAATCCGTTTATTTTAAAATGATATGGAAGTAGGTCACAACCATTGTGGTGTTAGGGGGTCCTCCCCACACACACACACACACACACACACACCAGATAGCAGATTGATCCCCTATGTGTTGCTCATTCTCAACACACCACACACATTTTTACCTGTAGCCAACTGAATACATGTTCAGGTGTGCTAGGCTACTTCAACCACAGACAGAATCATATGAATAGCATATTTACTCTATAGGAAGCCTACATATCATAATCTGTCGATATTTCCAGTTTTCGTCTTATTTGTTAGGTACACTGTTCTCTCATTTTCTCAGGCAATGATATCTGGATAAATACCGCGTTATATTATAGCGTTTTCGTTAGTGTCTACAAATGTAGTCTACACTGACCAAGCCGCTCTTCTATCGTGGCTCGTACCATTGAGTAGCGGAGCGAGGCTGCCGCTAGTGGCAGAAAACGTCACAGATTTTTCGCATGTTTTTTTTTTTAACAGAGCAATCTTGCCTCACTCTGCCGTCGACTCCATACCAACCACTGATCCAATCACATACCCCTTACATCCCTGATTTCGCTTCATTCTATCGCCCGCTGTTCCTCGTATCTTTAAGGAAAAATACATCCACAAATTTTCACCATGGCAAGCAACGAAGACAAACCGACGGTGAAAGAGGATGAGAATGCTGGAAGCTGGAAAGATTCCATCTTCAACCCAAGGACCGGGGAGTTTTGTGGGCGCACAGCGAAGAGCTGGGGTAAGAAAACCTGGACCGGGTCTGGGGGATAGCCCACTGTCGAAAACCACATTTTTATTATTTATCATATTGCAAGCTATTCCGTTTTGATGTGCATATTGTCACATATAGCCTAATATCGGATAGTACTATAATATTATATCCACCCATTCATTCGTGGTCTCCATCATCACAATCTATTTCTGTCTAGTTGGTTTTGTATGTGTGTGTGTGTTTGTGTGTATGTGTGTTCTTGCGTGCATGTGTGTTACAGCTTGTCCATTTCAGCACTGATTAGCTCAAGACAGATAAATGACACTAGCCCACCTGTATGAATAATAATTACAGACCAATACTCAGTGTAATTCCATTGAGACCACAAATGGACATATAGGCTACAACTGAAATATGAGATACAAGATGGGCTTAACTTTGTAAAAAAAAAAAAAACTAATTGGAATGATAAACTATAAGCAAATTATATTCATTCTTAAGATCATAAATTAAATTAATGGTCCCTTCTCAGAACAATGTTATCAGAAATTAGCTATATCTGCTCTGTAGTGTAGTGTACATCAGTGTAGTGTGCGCGTGTGTGTGTGCGCGTGTGTGCGTGTGCCTGTGCAGTTGTGTATGTGCATGTGAATCCTCTGGAGCAGACCAGTCCATGACTATCTAACAGTATGATTATATGAAGACCTTCACTTGTGTTACAGATGAGACACACTACCGACACACAAAGAGCATATGGAAATAAAATGTAGATTTCTCATTTATGGAATGTATATCCTCAATTTATAGCTGTAGTCTATGGTGTCTTTGAAGATGGTGAGCTGAGCTTGCTCTATCAATGGTAGCTAGCAGCTAGTATTGACCTTGTGCAGTGCTGTGGGATTCTCCTCTCTCACTGTCAGAACTCCTCCCACTGCTACGGATGCATGGCCGCCCACATTAGCATACTTGTCAAGGTCAAATGGGTTTCCCTGCAGGTGCATGATGGGAATGTATCGGAGGAGAGTGGAGGAGAGTAGGGAGACCTGACTGTCTGTAGGCTGTAGGTCTAGTGTGGTGAACAACCTGACTGTAGGCTGTAGGCTGTAGGTCTAGTGTGGTGAACAACCTGACTGTAGGCTGTAGGTCTAGTGTGGTGAACAACCTGACTGTCTGTAGGCTGTAGGTCTAGTGTGGTGAACAACCTGACTGTCTGTAGGCTGTAAGTCTAGTGTGGTGAACAACCTGACTGTAGGCTGTAGGTCTAGTGTGGTGAACAACCTGACTGTCTGTAGGCTGTAGGTCTAGTGTGGTGAACAACCTGACTGTCTGTAGGCTGTAGGTCTAGTTTGGTGAACAACCTGACTGTCTGTAGGCTGTAGGTCTAGTGTGGTGAACAACCTGACTGTCTGTAGGCTGTAGGTCTAGTGTGGTGAACAACCTGACTGTCAGTAGGCTGTAGGTCTAGTGTGGTGAACAACCTGACTGTCTGTAGGCTGTAGGTCTAGTGTGGTGAACAACCTGACTGTCTGTTGGCTGTAGGTCTAGTTTGGTGAACAACCTGACTGTCTGTAGGCTGTAGGTCTAGTGTGGTGAACAACCTGACTGTCTGTAGGCTGTAGGTCTAGTGTGGTGAACAACCTGACTGTCAGTAGGCTGTAGGTCTAGTGTGGTGAACAACCTGACTGTCTGTTGGCTGTAGGTCTAGTGTGGTGAACAACCTGACTGTCTGTAGGCTGTAGGTCTAGTTTGGTGAACAACCTGACTGTCTGTAGGCTGTAGGTCTAGTGTGGTGAACAACCTGACTGTCTGTAGGCTGTAGGTCTAGTGTGGTGAACAACCTGACTGTCAGTAGGCTGTAGGTCTAGTGTGGTGAACAACCTGACTGTCTGTAGGCTGTAGGTCTAGTGTGGTGAACAACCTGACTGTCTGTTGGCTGTAGGTCTAGTTTGGTGAACAACCTGACTGTCTGTAGGCTGTAGGTCTAGTGTGGTGAACAACCTGACTGTCTGTAGGCTGTAGGTCTAGTGTGGTGAACAACCTGACTGTCAGTAGGCTGTAGGTCTAGTGTGGTGAACAACCTGACTGTCTGTTGGCTGTAGGTCTAGTGTGGTGAACAACCTGACTGTCTGTAGGCTGTAGGTCTAGTGTGGTGAACAACCTGACTGTCTGTAGGCTGTAGGTCTAGTGTGGTGAACAACCTGACTGTCTGTAGGCTGTAGGTCTAGTGTGGTGAACAACCGGACTGTCTGTAGGCTGTAGGTCTAGTGTGGTGAACAACCTGACTGTCTGTAGGCTGTAGGTCTAGTGTGGTGAACAACCTGACTGTCTGTATTAATAAGGATGAATGAAGTAAAACACATTAATAAGGATGAATGATATAAAATACATTAATAAGGATGAATGATCTCTCTCTCTCTCTCTCTCTCTCTCTCTCTCTCTCTCTCTCTCTGTCTCTCTCTCTCTCTCTCTCTGTCTCTCTCTCTGTCTCTCTCTCTCTCTGTCTCTCTCTCTCTCTGTCTCTCTCTCCTCTCTCTCCTCTCTCTCTCTCTGTCTCTCTCCTCTCTCTCTCTCCTCTCTCTCCTCTCTCTCTCTCTCTCTCTCTCTCTCTCTCTGTCTCTGTCTCGCTCTCTCTCTCTCCTCTCTCTCTCTCTCTCTCTCTCTCTCCTCTCTCTTCTCTCTTTCTCTCTCTCTCTCTCTCTCTCTCTCTGTCTCTCTCTCTGTCTCTCTCTCTCTATCTCCTCTCTCTCTCTCTCTCTCTCTCTCTCTCTCTCTCTCCCCCCCCCCCCCCCCTCCAGGCCTCATCCTCCTGTTCTACTTGGTGTTCTATGCGTTCCTGGCTGGGATGTTCGTCCTCACCATTTGGGTCATGCTGCTGACGCTAGACGACTATGTGCCAAAGTACCGCGACCGGGTGCCACACCCAGGTAAGTAGCACCACAGGGAGATTATTTATTCAATCAACCAACCAATAAATCTAATAACCAATCAACTAACTAACTAACCAACCAACCATTCATTAAAATTAATCTTATCTCCCTCATTAACTTTAAGCATCAGTTGTCAGCGCAGCTTACCGATCACTGCACCTGTACACAGCCCATTTGTAATTAGCCCATCCAAGTACCTCATCCCCATATTGTTATTTACATTGTTATTTATTTTGCTCATTTGCACCCCAGTATCTCTATTTGCACATCTTCTGCACATCTATCACTCCAGTGTTAATACTAAATTGTAACTATTTTGCACTATGGCCTATTTATTGCCTTACCTCCATAACTTACTACATTTGCACACACTGTATATAGATTTTCTATTGTGTTATTGACTGTACGTTTTGTTTATTCCATATGTAACTCTGTGTTGTTGTTTTTATCGCACTGCTTTGCTTTATCTTGGCCAGGTCACAGTTGTAAATGAGAACTTGTTCTCAACTGGCTTACCTGGTTAAATAAAGGTTAAATAAAATAAATACAAAATAATAATCAGATTGGAAGATTATTGATTATTGGGAGATTATTAGAGCACAGGGTCGTTCTGAGGGAAAACGAATATCCAAGAAGTGCTGTATTTTGCAGATTTTGAGCACAAATTCTGTAGGTTCAGGACAGGTAGTCAGCTTTTTTCAAACCAGAGAATCCTCTGGACTACTATTGGTCAGTATTGCCCAGTAGGTACTATATGGCTGATGTTGAAAGGATTTCTTGTCTGAACGGTAATGCTAATGGTAATTGCCAGACTCTTTATATACTGTTTGTTTGGCAACACTTTATTTAAAGGCTACCTATATAAGGATGAATGTGGTATGTACGGGTTATGAATGGGTTATGTACGGGTTATGAATGGGTTATGTATGGGTCATGAATGTGGTATGGATTATGAATAGGTTATGTACAGGTTATGAATGGGTTATGAATGTGTTATGTATGGGTTATGAATGGGTTATGTATGGGTTATGAATGGGTTATGTATGGGTTATGAATGTGGTATGTATGGGTTATGAATGTGGTATGTATGGGTTATGAATGTGGTATATGTGGGTTATGAATGAGTTATGAAGCCCTTATGTAGGTATATTTCAAATGAAGTGTTACTGTATGTGTCTGAGTTTTACCACACAACACTGGTGACCCTGATTTCTTTGTTAGTGGATTTAATTTTTAAAAATGTAATATGCCATTTAGCAGACGCTTTTATCCAAAGCGACTTACAGTCATGCGTGCATACATTTTTGTGTATGGGTGGTCCCGGGGATCGAACCCACTACCTTGGCGTTACAAGCGCCGTGCTCTACCAACTGAGCTACAGAGGTTTGAACTATGTTTTACCATGTAGTTTTGATGATGTTAGTGGATTGAACTATGTTTTACCATGTCGTTTTGATGATGTTAGTGGATTGAACTATGTTTTACCATGTAGTTTTGATGATGTTAGTGGATTGAACTATGTTTTACCATGTAGTTTTGATGATGTTAGTGGATTGAACTATGTTTTACCATGTCGTTTTGATGATGTTAGTGGATTGAACTATGTTTTACCATGTCGTTTTGATGATGTTAGTGGATTGAACTATGTTTTACCATGTCGTTTTGATGATGTTAGTGGATTGAACTATGTTTTACCATGTAGTTTTGATGATGTTAGTGGATTGAACTATGTTTTACCATGTAGTTTTGATGATGTTAGTGGATTGAACTATGTTTTACCATGTAGTTTTGATGATGTTAATGGATTGAACTATGTTTTACCATGTAGTTTTGATGATGTTAGTGGATTGAACTATGTTTTACCATGTAGTTTTGATGATGTTAGTGGATTGAACTATGTTTTACCATGTCGTTTTGATGATGTTAGTGGATTGAACTATGTTTTACCATGTCGTTTTGATGATGTTAGTGGATTGAACTATGTTTTACCATGTCGTTTTGATGATGTTAGTGGATTGAACTATGTTTTACCATGTCGTTTTGATGACCCTGAAGGAAGTTGTGATCTCATACTGTACTCTCTGTCCCTTAGGGTTGGTCATCCGGCCAAAGCAGTTGGACATGCTGTTTAACAGATCACAGCGTCTCCAGTACGACCCATATGTCCAGACCTTAGAGTCTTTCCTGCAACGTGAGTATTAGTATTTTTATCTTGTCTCCTTGCAAAATATGTGCCCCTTCTCTCTCACTGTCTCTCTCTCTCTCACACCCTCTCTCTCTCTTTCTCTCTCTCTCACTCACTCTCTCTCTCTCACTCACTCTCTCTCTCCCTCTCCCACTCTCTCTCTCTCTCTCCCTCTCTCTCTCTCTCTCTCTCTCTAACTCACCTTCTTTCTCTCTCTATCTCTCTCTCTCTCTCTCTCTCTCTCTCTCTCTCTCTCTCTCTCTCTCTCTCTCTCTCTCTCTCTCTCACCTTCTTTCTCTCTCTCTCTAAATGTCCTTTTCAATAAGATATTTAAATGTTCAATAAGAGATACAGAGATACAGTGTTGCCATATAGTTCAGTGACAATTCAATCAAAGCATAGGGGGATGGTTAAAACTAGCATGAAATGATACGTTAACAATTACACACACAAATATCAGCCTGAGGTGAGTTTATCTTGTAGCCAATGTCTTATTTATCTCAACAACCCAGCTTCAATAGAGGAACAAACATCAAAATGTTTTAACAGTCAATCATCTGTGCATGAACTGGGTCGTTACCACGGTAACTACAGTGGGGAGAACAAGTTTTTGATACACTGCCGATTTTGCAGGTTTTCCTACTTACAAAGCATGTAGAGGTCTGTAATTTTTATCATAGGTACACTTCAACTGTGAGAGACGGAATCCAGAAAATCACATTGTATGATTTTTAAGTAATTAATTTGCATTTTATTGCATGACATAAGTATTTGATACATCAGAAAAGCAGAACTTAATATTTGGTACAGAAAACTTTGTTTGCAATTACAGAGATCATACGTTTCCTGTAGGTCTTGACCAGGTTTGCACACACTGCAGCAGGGATTTTGGCCCACTCCTCCATACAGACCTTCTCCAGATCCTTCAGGTTTCGGGGCTGTCGCTGGGCAATACAGACTTTCAGCTCACTCCAAAGATTTTCTATTGGGTTCAGGTCTGGAGACTGGCTAGGCCACTCCAGGACCTTGAGATGCTTCTTACGAAGCCACTCCTTAGTTGCCCTGGCTGTGTGTTTCGGGTCGTTGTCATGCTGGAAGACCCAGCCACGACCCATCTTCAATGCTCTTACTGAGGGCAGGAGGTAGTTGGCCAAGATCTCGCGATACATGGCCCCATCCATCCTCTCCTCAATACGGTGCAGTCGTCCTGTCCCCTTTGCAGAAAAGCATCCCCAAAGAATGATGTTTCCACCTCCATGCTTCACGGTTGGGATGGTGTTCTTGGGGTTGTACTCATCCTTCTTCTTCCTCCAAACACGGCGAGTGGAGTTTAGACCAAAAAGCTCAATTTTTGTCTCATCAGACCACATTACCTTCTCCCATTCCTCCTCTGGATCATCCAGATGGTCATTGGCAAACTTCAGACGGGCCTGGACATGCGCTGGCTTGAGCAGGGGGACCTTGAGTGCGCTGCAGGATTTTAATCCATGACGGCGTAGTGTGTTACTAATGGTTTTCTTTGAGACTGTGGTCCCAGCTCTCTTCAGGTCATTGACCAGGTCCTGCCGTGTAGTTCTGGGCTGATCCCTCACCTTCCTCATGATCATTGATGCCCCACGAGGTGAGATCTTGCATGGAGCCCCAGACTGAGGGTGATTGACCGTCATCTTGAACTTCTTCCATTTTCTAATAATTGCGCCAACAGTTGTTGCCTTCTCACCAAGCTGCTTGCCTATTGTCCTGTAGCCCATCCCAGCCTTGTGCAGGTCTACAATTTTATCCCTGATGTCCTTACACAGCTCTCTGGTCTTGGCCATTGTGGAGAGGTTGGAGTCTGTTTGATTGAGTGTGTGGACAGGTGTCTTTTATACAGGTAACGAGTTCAAACAGGTGCAGTTAATACAGGTAATGAGTGGAGAACAGGAGGGCTTCTTAAAGAAAAACTAACAGGTCTGTGAGAGACGGAATTCTTACTGGTTGGTAGGTGATCAAATACTTATGTCATGCAATAAAATGCAAATTAATTACTTAAAAATCATACAATGTGATTTTCTGGATTTTTGTTTTAGATTCCGTCTCTCACAGTTGAAGTGTACATATGATAAAAAATTACAGACCTCTACATGCTTTGTAAGTAGGAAAACCTGCAAAATCGGCAGTGTATCAAATACTTGTTCTCCCCACTGTAGCTCACCTCTGATGGTTCCGTCTTGTCATACAAATCTTTCGCTATTGTCTTTTGTCAGAGTACAACGACACGGAGCAGGAGAGGAACGAGGCATGCCTGGCGGGGGACTACTTTGAGCAGGAGGGCAAGGTGGGCGAGCAGAGGAAGGCGTGTCAGTTCAAGAGGAGTTCTCTGAGCCGCTGCTCCGGCCTGTCCGACTCCACCTTCGGTTACGCTGAGGGGAGACCATGTGTCCTCCTCAAAATGAATAGGGTACCTCCTCCTTTTCCCTCTTGTCTTTGGATACATGGTTGTGTCCTAATTATCTGCCTTTCCGAAGTGTGTACTGTACTTGCACACTGTCATGGATTAAAGCATTGGTTGGATGGAGTTCCTACCATTGTTCAATCCATGACGGGGAGTGTGCAAGGGCACATTTAGGGAAAATGGTAGAGAATTGGGACGAAGCCAAGACTCTTTCTTTGGATGCATGTAATTGACCTCAATACAGTTGGGTCCTGATGAGGTGCACATTGGATAAGTGCAGACTACAGGAGGTTGGTGGCACCTTAATTGGGGAGGACGGGCTCGTGGTAATGGCTGGAGTGGAATCAGTGGAATGGCATCAAATACATTCCATTCGTTCTGTTCCAGCCATTATTATGGGCCATCCTCCCCTCAGCAGCCTCCACTGGTGCAGACCGAATTAAATTCAGGGCAGTTCACCAGTCCCAATTCCAAATGCATTGTTCAGTGGACGCATTCACAAGAGCCTCGAGCTATTGCATGTATCAGTAGATGACATTAGCCCATAGTGGATTTCTCTCCTTCTTCTCAATCTAGATCTTTCCATTTGCCTCTCTTTGTTACCATTCTCTATTAGTGTGTTTTGCTGTCCTTCTCTATCCTTGTCTGTGTTTCGATATCATTGGATTACTCAGAGTAGACCACATTGATAATAATGGTGTTAACGAGACGATTGTCTGATTGCGGCTCTCTGATTTGGTTAATTGGTGTTCCATTCACAGATCATTGGGCTGAAGCCGCGTGGAGATCCCTATGTCAACTGCACGGCAAAGGTAAACGTCATCATGATTTCAGTATGTGTGTTTTTGTCTCTGTGTGTTTGAAGATAGTAAAATACTCTGGTTACATTTATATCGTTTTTAGTTATTTATTGTTTATCTTGATATTTGTGTGTTCTTTTTTTCCTGATTTGGTTGGGTTTTTGTTTTTCTGCATGCTTCCAGTTGAAGCTTTAGGGTAAGCTTAGCGATGTGTAAGTGTCTAACTTTATTTTCTAAGCTATTACATTGTGGAAATGACTTACAGGGTTGTTTTGTTATCTCTCTCTCTCTCCCCACCACCTTTTTTTTGCATTGTGTTATCTTCTTGATTCCCAGTCTCTTTTCCATCTTTTGGTCCAGTTTGATGCAGTACAGCAATGTTATTATAGGAAACTTATAGAACCTTTCAGTGTTATAATCAAACCAGTGTTAATATTATAAGAACTGGCCATTGAGTCTGACCTCTCATAGACCCCAGAAAGAGCAACTGTTGCTTAATGTAACAGCTAATGGCGTTAGAGTACAGTGTATGCAGCATAAGGAATATTTCCAATTCTTAGATAATATTTTATTCTTACATACTCATATGGACTTGTGTAGATCTGAAAAGATTGGATAGGTGTGAGCAATATGTAAAAAATGCCACATAATAGAGGGCAAAGTGGACCATAAGACCTACTATATACAGTATCAGTCAAGAGTTTGGACATAACCTACTCATTCAAGGGTTTGTCTTTATTTTTACTATTTTCTACATTGTAGAATAATAGTGAAGACATCAAAACTATGAAATAACACATATGGAATCATGTAGTAACCAAAAAAAAGTGTTAAACAAATCAAAATA
Organism: Coregonus lavaretus; assembly: GCF_964263955.1. NCBI lineage: Eukaryota > Metazoa > Chordata > Actinopteri > Salmoniformes > Salmonidae > Coregonus > Coregonus lavaretus. The sequence continues at coordinate 41,881,709 of NC_140006.1, read as the reverse complement.
TATTTTATATTTGAGATTCTTCAAAGTAGCCACCCTTTGCCTTGACGACAGCTTTGCACACTCTTGGCATTCTTTCAACCAGCTTCATGAGGAATGCTTTTCCAACAGTCTTGAAGGATTTCCCACATATGCTGAGCACTTGTTGGCTGCTTTTCCTTCACTCTGCCGTCCGACTCATCCCACACCATCACACCTCCTCCTCCATGCTTCACGGTGGGAACCACACATGCGGAGATCATCTGTTCACCTGAGAGAATGCCAAGAGTGTGCAAAGCTGTCATCAAGGCAAAGGGTGGCTACTTTGAAGAATCTCAAATATAAAATATATTTTGATTTGTTTAACACTTTTTTTTGGTTACTACATGATTCCATATGTGTTATTTCATAGTTTTGATGTCTTCACTATTATTGTACAATGGTGAAAATAGTAAAAATAAAGAAAAACCCTGGAATGAGTAGGTGTGTCCAAACTTTTGACTGGTACTGTATACTTATCCAACCCTATTACCATAATACCTCCTGTATATACATATCAGAGGAGACAGTCTTCCTAAAGCTCCTCCCACCAGCCTCCTCTGATACCTATGGAGCCCTTTCAGATCTACATAAAGTCCCAAGGCTGACGCCTGACGCCTGACGCCTGACGGTCCATTTGGGATAGGATAGACTTATTCTTCCTCTTCTAGCGTTCTCTTGAGTTTGACTATTATTGTTTCTGTTCCTTCTTCTCCTCTTCAGAGAGACACCCCCGTACAGATGCAGTACTTCCCCAGTGAGGGGCGCTTCGATAAAATGTATTTCCCTTACTACGGCAACAAACTTCATGTAAGTTTGGGGTCAAAGGTCAATATTTGTCAATTTCTGATGTCTTGTCGTACTGGTTGGTTGGCCTTGATGGGAAAGCATTACTGTACAATGATGCAAGAATTTGGAAGACTGTTGGATGGACGTATGAGATATTCAACAGTCCATGTTGGTGAGATATTCAACAGGCCATGTTGGTGAGATATTCAACAGGCCATGTTGGTGAGATATTCAACAGGCCATGTTGGTGAGATATTCAACAGTCCATGTTGGTGAGATATTCAACAGGCCGTGTTGGTGAGATATTCAACAGGCCGTGTTGGTGAGATATTCAACAGGCCGTGTTGGTGAGATATTCAACAGGCCATGTTGGTGAGATATTCAACAGGCCATGTTGGTGAGATATTCAACAGGCCATGTTGGTGAGATATTCAACAGGCCATGTTGGTGAGATATTAAACAGGCCATGTTGGTGAGATATTCAACAGGCCATGTTGGTGAGATATTCAACAGGCCATGTTGGTGAGATATTCAACAGGCCATGTTGGTGAGATATTCAACAGGCCGTGTTGGTGAGATATTCAACAGGCCGTGTTGGTGAGATATTCAACAGGCCGTGTTGGTGAGATATTCAACAGGCCGTGTTGGTGAGATATTCAACAGGCCATGTTGGTGAGATATTCAACAGGCCATGTTGGTCAGTGATCTTATTTTTTGCTTTGTCCTTCTTTCCTACCCTCTTTGTCTCTCTCTCTCCCCAACCCTCCCTTTGTCTCATTCTCTCTCTCTCTCTCTCTCTCTCTCTCTCTCTCTCTCTCTCTCTCTCTCTCTCTCTCTCTCTCCCCAACCCTCCCTTTGTCTCTCTCTCTCTCTCTCTCTCTCTCTCTCTCTCTCTCTCTCTCTCTCTCTCTCTCTCTCTCTCTCTCTCTCTCTCTCTCCCCCCAAACCTCCCTTGTCTCTCGCTCTCTCTCCCCTCTCCTTTCTCTCTGTCTCTTTCTACTCCCATTCTCTCCCCCACCTCTCTTCTCCCCCTCTACCCCCCCCCCCCACCTCTCTTCTCCCCCTCTACCCCCCCCCCCCACCTCTCTTCTCCCCCTCTACTCTCTGTCTACCCCCCACCTCTCTTCTCCCCCTCTACTCTCTGTCTACCCCCCCACCTCTCTTCTCCCCCTCTACTCTCTGTCTACCCCCCCACCTCTCTTCTCCCCCTCTACTCTCTGTCTACCCCCCCCCCCACACCTCTCTTCTTCTCCCCCTCTACCCCCCCCCACCTCTCTTCTCCCCCTCTACTCTCTGTCTACCCCCCCACCTCTCTTCTCCCCCTCTACCCCCCACCTCTCTTCTCCCCCTCTACTCTCTGTCTACCCCCCCACCTCTCTTCTCCCCCTCTACTCTCTGTCTACCCCCCCTCCCCACACCTCTCTTCTTCTCCCCCTCTACCCCCCCCCCACCTCTCTTCTCCCCCTCTACTCTCTGTCTACCCCCCCCCCCCCCCCCTCCCCCCACCTCTCTTCTTCTCCTCCTCTACTCTCTGTCTACAGGAGAGGTATGTGCAGCCCCTGGTTGCTGTTAAGCTGTTGCTGAACAAGGAGGACTACAACACGGAGCTGACCATAGAATGCCGGATCGAGGGATCCGACCTGCGCAACAACGACGACCGAGACAAGTTCCTGGGCCGCGTCACCTTCCGAATCACAGTCAAAGAGTAGGGAATAGTGAGGAGGAGGCTAGTGTGGAGAAATGTGGTTCTGACCTCCCCCGGAAGATTCCTGGTAGAATAAGATGGGCCTAATTACAAACCAATCCCTCCACCCTCACTCCATATCCTAGGCGAGGGACATTCAAACCTGGTATTTTTCACTTCACCTTGGTAGTTCATTGATTGGTCAGATAATCTACTCACCTGTTGTTATAGGTCAGTCTCTAGTTAGACAGGATGGGGAAGGATTCAAACCAGCAGTGCTGTGAACCCCGAATCCCAGATTTGAATACCCTTCTCTTAGGCTCTTGTTGACTCCATCTTGTATTTCTGATAGGGTTGGATATGTGTAAACATAGCACAAGTGCTAGATGAAGCAATTATCATATCATAGCTGATGCCAATCCATTCCTTTCAGATCTACAGTACATCACACCCAAAAAGGGCCTAGTGTAGTGCCTACAGATGTAGCATCTTAATTTGATCAGTCTTTCATTGCTGAGAATTTTCCTGCACAGCAGGAAATGCAAACTTGTAGTGTATTTTAAAAAGGCTTCTAAGGTTTGTCATTTACACTTGGAGATTTCAGACTTGATTTGCCCTAATGAAAAATGTATCAAGCCCTACAAAAATGCCATTAATTATAATTCCGCATAATAAATCACATTTCCTGTTGCTGCAGGATTATCTTCCTGCTGTAGCAAACTGGCTCAAATTAAGATCCCAGATCTGTAGTGGTGGGGGTTGAGAGATCGGTTTGGGATTGGATCAAAGAAGGATAGGGCGGTGATGTCATCAATTTTCAACTTTCTCCTGGAAAAGCGGTAATCGTGCCAAATTTAATGGAACATCTAGTTCCCTTGTTTACTTCTATGTTTACTCTAGTATGACATCATCTTTGTCTTCTCTTTCATTATGTCATTCTAGCAGGAGTCTTTTCATGACTCACCAACCCTAACGACCATCAGACCCTTCTATTAGTCGGCTTTTGTTGTCTGACCCAGTGCTCTAGTGTTGATCTAGGCTCAGATCTTATTTTCTATTCAACTGGTCTAGATTGGAGCTTAGATGTGGTAAGCTGAACCTAGATCTGGGCTTAGTACCAAGGGTTGGATCAACTGTCAGGAGTTGGCCTCAGTCAGTATTTCACTTTCAGTCATCCACTGTCAATACAACCATGTTTACAGTTGACCCTCTCATCTGAAAACAGAATAAATAATTATTCCTCAAAATCACATAGGGACCACTAAATCATGAGGTCAACCACATAGATAGTCAACCCCAGTTAAACACTGTCAAACCCAGATGCCCTCTACAATTCAATGTCATTTAGAACCCTTTTCCTCTTGGGACCACAATTTGAACCACATCATATTATAATAGAGAACTGTAGATATGTATGTGTGGTGTGGTCTGACCACAACCCAGTGCCGTCTGTCTGTCCGTCTGCATGTCTGTGTATCTGTTTACTCTACCCCTTACCTCGCCACTGTAATAGCCAATTTGTGGTGAGTGTTCGGATGCAAAATGGCTGCTGTGCATCACCCAGGTGCGTGCTACACATTGGTGGTTTATGAGGTGAGTTATCCTCCCTCAAACACACACACACACAAACACACCACATCACTCATTCACTTACAGTACCAGTCAAAAGTTTGGACACACCTACTCATTCAAGGGTTTTTCTTTATTTTTACTATTTTCTACATTGTAGATTAATAGTGAAGACATCAAAACTATGAAATAACACATATGGAATCATGTAGTAACCAAAAAAGTGTTAAATAAATCAAAATATATTTTCTATTTGAGATTCTTCAAATAGCCACCCTTTGCCTTGATGACAGCTTTGCACACTCTTGGCATTCTCTCAACCAGCTTCACCTGGAATGCTTTTCCAACAGTCTTGAAGGAGTTCCCACATATGCTGAGCACTTGTTGGCTGCTTTTCCTTCACTCTGCCGTCCGACTCATCCCAAACCATCTCAATTGGGTTGAGGTCGGGGGATTGTGGAGACCAGGTTATCAGATGCAGCACTCCATCACTCTCCTTCTTGGTAAAATAGCCCTTACACAGCCTGGAGGTGTGTTGGGTCACTGTCCTGTTGAAAAACAAATGATAGTCCCACTAAGCCCAAACCAGATGGGCGTATTGCCAAATTTCAACCGTTCTAATATCCATTGCTCGTGTTTCTTGGCCCAAGCAGGTCTCTTCTTATTATTGGTGTCCTTTAGTAGTGATTTCTTTGCAGCAATTCGACCATGAAGGCCTGATTCACACAGTCCCCTCTGAACAGTTGATGTTGAGATGTGTCTGTGACTTGAACTCTGTGAAGCATTTATTTGGGCTGCAATTTCTGCGGCTGGTAACTCTAATGAACTTATCCTCTGCAGCAGAGGTAACTCTGGGTCTTCCATTCCTGTGGCGGTCCTCATGAGAGCCAGTTTCATCATAGCGCTTGATGGATTTTGTGACTGCACTTGTAGAAACTTTCAAAGTTCTTGAAATGTTCCGTATTGGACTGTCATTGGACTGTTGTTTCTCTTTGCTTATTTGACCTATTCTTGCCATATTATGGACTTGGTCTTTTACCAAATACGGCTATCTTCTGTATACCCCCCTACCTTGTTACAAAACAACTGATTGGCTCAAACGCATTAAGAAGGAAAGAAATTCCACAAATTAACTTTTAAGAAGGCACACATGTTAATTGAAATTCATTCCAGGTGACTACCTCATGAAGCTGGTTGAGAGAATGCCAAGAGTGTGCAAAGCTGTCATCAAGGCAAAGGGTGGCTATTTGAAGAATCTCAAATATAACATATATTTTGATTTGTTTAACACTTTTTTGGTTACTACATGATTTCATATGTGTTATTTCATAGTTTTGATGCCTTCACTATTATTCTACAATGTAAAAAAAATAGTAAAAATTAAGAAAAACCCTTGAATGAGTAGGTGTGGCGATTGGAGACCTGCGAGAAAGCGCTGTAAATGCAATCCCATTGTATCTATGTACTGTATATACATATCTTTGGGTCGAAAGCTTGTCTGTTTGTCTATTACTCTTCATCTACCCCTCCGTCTGTCTTTCTCAATGTATATATTTAATGGATTCACACAGTATTTTTTTCTGTCACAGAACACAATGTCTGAGCCCTGTGTTGAAGAAACTATTTAAACGAAGATTTACAGATTTTCAAAGCTATGTTACAGTCTAAAATGGAACCTACATATTGAAGGAACAACTTGTTAACATCTGCAGGATGCCTCAAGACCTGTGCAACAATTGTTGATTAAAAGGTGATTTTGGAGAAAAAAAATCGAACCTGTGGTCTTATGTCTAGTAGCTCAGTTGGTAGAGCATGGCGCTTGCGACGCCAGGGTTGTGAGTTCGATTCCCACGGGGGGCCAGTATGAAAAATGTATGCACTCACTAACTGTAAGTCTCTCTGGATAAGAGCGTCTGCTAAATGACTAAAATGTAAATGTAATAATGATTGTCAAGGTTTGGCATTTGAGTAGCATGTGGTATTCTACCTTTGCCACAAGAGGGCAGCAGCATTAAGGCAAAGCTCCATTGACTGAAGAGCCTTCCTGGCTTGCTTTAAAGACGTCCTCCTGGGCCCCCCGAGTGGCGCAGCGGTCTAAGGCAATGCAGTGCTTGAGGCGTCACTACAGATTCGGGTTCGATCCCGGGCTGTGTCGCAGCCGGCCGCTACCGGGAGACCCATGAGGCGACGCACAATTGGCCCAGCATCGTTAGGGTTTGGCCGGCCGGGATGTCCTTGTCCCATCGAGCTCTAGTGACTCCTGTGGCGGGCCAGGCGCATGCAAGCTGACACGGTTGCCAGTTGTACGGTGTTTCCTCCGACACATTGGTGCGGCTGGTTAAGCAGTGCGGCATGGCTCTCGACCTTCGCCTCTCCTGAGTCCGTACGGGAGTTGCAGCGATGGGACAAGACTAACTACAAATTGGGGAGAAAAAGGGGTAAAAATAAATTTACAAAATATGCCCTCCATCAATTTGTTAACTTTTCCTGTTGAAAAGCGATATCAAATCAAATCAATTTGTATTTGTCACATACACGTGTTTAGCAGATGTTATTGCGGATGTAGTGAAATGCTTGTGCTTCTAGCTCCGACAGTGCAGTAATATCTAACAAGTAATATCTAACAATTTCACAACATATCCCCAATACACACAAATCTAAATAAGGAATGGAATTAAGAATATATACAGTGGGGGAAAAAAGTATTTAGTCAGCCACCAGTTGTGCAAGTTCTCCCACTTAAAAAGATGAGAGAAGCCTGTAATTTTCATCATAGGTACACGTCAACTATGACAGACAAATTGAGGGAAAATCCAGAAAAGCACATTGTAGGATTTTTTATGAATTTATTTGCAAATTATGGTGGAAAATAAGTATTTGGTCAATAACAAAAGTTTCTCAATACTTTGTTATATACCCTTTGTTGGCAATGACACAGGTCAAACGTTTTCTGTAAGTCTTCACAAGGTTTTCACACACTGTTGCTGGTATTTTGGCCCATTCCTCCATGCAGATCTCCTCTAGAGCAGTGATGTTTTGGGGCTGTCGCTGGGCAACACAGACTTTCAACTCCCTCCAAAGATTTTCTATGGGGTTGAGATCTGGAGACTGGCTAGGCCACTCCAGGACCTTGAAATGCTTCTTACGAAGCCACTCCTTCGTTGCCTGGGCGGTGTGTTTGGGATCATTGTCATGCTGAAAGACCCAGCCACGTTTCATCTTCAATGCCCTTGCTGATGGAAGGAGGTTTTCACTCAAAATCTCACGATACATAGCCCCATTCATTCTTTCCTTTACACGGATCAGTCGTCCTGGTCCCTTTGCAGAAAAACAGCCCCAAAGCATGATGTTTCCACCCCCATGCTTCACAGTAGGTATGGTGTTCTTTGGATGCAACTCAGCATTCTTTGTCCTCCAAACACAACGAGTTGAGTTTTTACCAAAAAGTTCTATTTTGGTTTCATCTGACCATATGACATTCTCCCTATCCTCTTCTGGATCATCCAAATGCACTCTAGCAAACTTCAGACGGGCCTGGACATGTACTGGCTTAAGCAGGGGGACACGTCTGGCACTGCAGGATTTGAGTCCCTGGCGGCGTAGTGTGTTACTGATGGTAGGCTTTGTTACTTTGGTCCCAGCTCTCTGCAGGTCATTCACTAGGTCCCCCTGTGTGGTTCTGGGATTTTTGCTCACCGTTCTTGTGATCATTTTGACCCCACGGGGTGAGATCTTGCGTGGAGCCCCAGATCGAGGGAGATTATCAGTGGTCTTGTATGTCTTCCATTTCCTAATAATTGCTCCCACAGTTGATTTCTTCAAACCAAGCTGCTTACCTATTGCAGATTCAGTCTTCCCAGCCTGGTGCAGGTCTACAATTTTGTTTCTGGTGTCCTTTGACAGCTCTTTGGTCTTGGCCATAGTGGAGTTTGGAGTGTGACTGTTTGAGGTTGTGGACAGGTGTCTTTTATACTGATAACAAGTTCAAACAGGTGCCATTAATACAGGTAACGAGTGGAGGACAGAGGAGCCTCTTAAAGAAGATGTTACAGGTCTGTGAGAGCCAGAAATCTTGCTTGTTTGTAGGTGACCAAATACTTATTTTCCACCATAATTTGCAAATAAATTCATAAAAAATCCTACAATGTGATTTTCTGAATTTTTTAAAATCCATTTGTCTGTCATAGTTGACGTGTACCTATGATGAAAATTACAGGCCTCTCTCATCTTTTTAAGTGGGAGAACTTGCACAATTGGTGGCTGACTAAATACTTTTTCTCCCCACTGTACATATGGACAAGCAATAACAGAGCGGCATGGACTAAGATACAGTCGAATATTATAGAATAGAATGCAGTATATACATATGAGATGAGTAATGTAAGATATGTAAACATTATTAAAGTGACTAGTGTTCCATTTCTTAAAGTGGCCAGTGATTTCAATAGGCAGCAGCAGCCTCTAATGTGCTAGTGATGGCTATTTAACAGTCTGATGGCCTTGAGATAGAAGCTGTTTTTCATTCTCTCGGTCCCAGCTTTGATGCACCTGTACTGACCTCGCCTTCTGGATGATAGCAGTGGCTCAGGTGGTTGATGTCTTGATGATCTTTTTGGCCTTCCTGTGACATCGGGTGATGTAGGTGTCCTGGAGGGCGGGTAGTTTGAGAAGCAATAGAGAACAAAAGAGGAAAGCCCCCCCCCTTGTGCCATGTCATGAGGATACCTGGAACACCTATTGAGATGCGCCTTTTGTTCAGTACATCAGCTGATAAATGAGGTGAAAAGGAGACAGGAGTAGGACTTTAACCCTTTGGGATGGTGATATCCAGTAGTGATATTTAACATAGTAGTAGCCTAATGGTTTGCAGTCAAGCAATAATTGCGTTTAAGCACCCAACATAACAATATTATATATTAGTAGTAGATAATAAGCATCATCTTAAATTAAAGGCGCTTGGTTGGCAATTACTTTGATTACCGTAAATAAACCGTGATATTTATTACCGTAAATAAACCGTGATATTTATTACCGTAAATAAACCGTGATATTTATTACCGTAAATAAACCGTGATATTTATTACCGTAAATAAACCGTGATATTTATTACCGTAAATAAACCGTGATATTTATTACCGTAAATAAACCGTGATATTTATTACCGTAAATAAACCGTGATATTTATTACCGTAAATAAACCGTGATATTTATTACCGTAAATAAACCGTGATATTTATTACCGTAAATAAACCGTGATATTTATTACCGTAAATAAACCGTGATATTTATTACCGTAAATAAACCGTGATATTTATTACCGTAAATAAACCGTGATATTTATTACCGTAAATAAACCGTGATATTTATTACCGTAAATAAACCGTGATATTTATTACCGTAAATAAACCGTGACCTTTTTGCCCCTTGTGCTGTCTGTGCCTAACAATGTTTGTGCTGCTGCCATGTTGTGTTGCTACCATGTTGTGTTGCTACCACGTTGTGTTGCTACCATGTTGTGTTGCTACCATGTTGTGTTGCTACCACGTTGTGTTGCTACCATGTTGTGTTGCTACCATGTTGTGCTGCTGCCATGTTGTGCTGCTGCCACGTTGTGTTGCTGCCATGTTGTGCTGCTGCCATGTTGTGCTGCTGCCATGTTGTGCTGCTGCCATGTTGTGCTGCTGCCACGTTGTGTTGCTACCATGTTGTGTTGCTGCCATGTTGTGCTGCTACCACGTTGTGCTGCTGCCACGTTGTGCTGCTGCCACGTTGTGTTGCTGCCATGTTGTGCTGCTACCACGTTGTGCTGCTGCCACGTTGTGCTGCTACCATGTTGTGCTGCTACCATGTTGTTCTGCTACCATGTTGTGCTGCTGCCATGTTGTGCTGCTGCCATGTTGTGCTGCTACCATGTTGTGCTGCTGCCATGTTGTGCTGCTACCATGTTGTGCTGCTGCCATGTTGTGCTGCTGCCATGTTGTGCTGCTACCATGTTGTGCTGCTGCCATGTTGTGTTGCTGCCACGTTGTGCTGCTACCATGTTGTGCTGCTGCCACGTTGTGCTGCTACCACGTTGTGCTGCTGCCACGTTGTGCTGCTGCCACGTTGTGCTGCTGCCACGTTGTGCTGCTGCCACGTTGTGCTGCTGCCACGTTGTGCTGCTACCACGTTGTGCTGCTGCCATGTTGTGCTGCTGCCATGTTGTGCTGCTGCCATGTTGTGTTGCTGCCATGTTGTGCTGCTACCACGTTGTGCTGCTGCCACTTTGTGCTGCTGCCATGTTGTGCTGCTGCCATGTTGTGTTGCTGCCATGTTGTGCTGCTACCGTGTTGTTGTCATGATGTGTTGCTACCATGCTGTGTTGTCATGTGTTGCTGCCATGCTATGTTGTTGTCTTAGGTCTCTCTTTATGTAATGTTGTGGTGTCGCTCTTGTCGTGATGTGTGTTTTGTCCTAAATTATTAATATGTTGGGTTTTTTGCCCCCTTCACCGCAGGAGGCCTTTTGCCTCATGGTAAGCCGTCATGTAAGAATTTGTTCTTAATTGACTTTCCTAGTTAAATAAATATAAAATATTTTGTTTTAAATATTCAATTTATGTTGAGAACTAAATGAATTTAAGGGGCTTGCTTGCTGAGAGAAGTATAATGTTTCTTTCTTGCTTGATGATCGTGACACACATATTGGAGCAAACTAATATGTTCAGAATATTACACACATAAGCCAGCGCTTACGAACTTAGCTACATGTTTAGCCAAGCACAGGTGGTCTGTGGCACCTTAATTGGGGAGGACGGGCTCGCGGTAATGGCTGGAGCGGAATCAGTGGAATGGCATCAAATACATCAAACACATGGTTTCCATGGTTTCCATGTGTTTGATGCCGTTCTATTTGCTCCGTTCCAGACCTTATTATGAACCGTCCTCCCCTCAGCAGCCTCCATTGTAGCTAAAGTATTATTACACTACTTATATAGTAGGCTTACAATATGTTCAAAGGCTGATGCAAGGATGTGATCAAAACAACATAGAAATTCAGGTAAAATGTGGGGGACAGTGGAGGCTCTCAGAGGAGGTAGGGGAGAACCATCCTACTTAGTGATTTTCAGAAAAATATAAAATAATAAAACATTAAAATAGTTATCCTTTTTAGATAAAACTATGCTAAATATATTTACGTCACCAAATACCTGATTAAAACCAGTGGAGGCTGCTAAGGGGAGGACGGCTCATAATAATGGCCGAACGGAGCAAATGGAATGGCATTAAATATGTGGAACCAGGGACCCTCTGCACACATCGACAACAGTCACCCTCGAAGCACCGTTACCCGTCGCGGCCCTTGCAGAGGAAGAGAAGCACCGTTACCCGTCGCGGCCCTTGCAGAGGAAGAGAAGCACCGTTACCCGTCGCGGCCCTTGCAGAGGAAGAGAAGCACCGTTACCCGTCGCGGCCCTTGCAGAGGAAGAGAACCACCGACCTCAAGGTCTCAGAGCGAGTGACGTCACCGATTGAAACTCTACTGGCGCGCGCCGCTAACTAGCGAGCCATTTCTCACCGGTTACACCGGTTACACCGGCCTTCTTTTTAGACAGAATATGAGGTGGTGTTCTATTAATGGCAGCACCGCTTTTATCAAATGTTCATATTGATATTTTAGGCTACGCTGTGAAAACGGTTTCCATGCATGGGCACACAAATCCAAAATGATTTATGCGATTGCGAAATCGAATGCTTCTAACGAAAGAGTCACCTAACTTGTGTGGTTCTTCTATAGGCTATGCATAGGCAAATATACGTACTTGTTGGATGCGCATTTGGTATCCAGCTGTGTAGTTAGGCCTAGTGATATTACATTTATATTTTAGTCATTTAGCAGACGCTCTTATCCAGAGCGACTTACAGTTAGTGAGTGCATACATTTTCATATTGTAGACCATCCTCAGCTGATCCAGGAAATATTTTTCTGAATGACAGTCAAGTCAGCTGTCATGATGTAGCGTGTGACGCAAAAACAGCCTGTGCGGAAAATGGTGTTTCGGAAAAATGTCCAGAATATGTTGTCTCCTTGTTCAGTGAAGTTGTGATCCACGTTGGAACCAACGCAATACCCCAACATTTATGTTGATTATCTGCTATTGTCTGCTTGATAGAAGTTTTAACAGAGAAAGCATCAAGGTAATTTTTCTGTTGAGTTGGATTGGACTTCGAGGTAGGCTTCAGCGCGCAATTGTGTAGGATAGTTTAGGCTATCGCGCGAACACCCAACGGTATTTTCCTTTCTATTATTCGGGACATTGAATGACATCAAATCAGATGCCTAGTGGGCTTATAAACACAATGATTTTGTGAATTTGAATGAAATAAATAATTATAATGATGATGGTGAGAGCCCAGTAACAGATGGACTCCAATCACTGGCACCGCGCAGTTTCTCTGGACCCCCTTCCCTAAAAACAATACTCTACTGCTCAAGGCTCTCGCTGTCTATGGTTCTGAAATTGCGAGGTATTTGCGGCTACCTATCCATAGGCTATCAGATTATGTAGTGCTAGTGCTTGTAGTAGTCTATAACTTTTGCTTTAATGGAAACATTTGTATTTGGTCGTCAAGGTTATGTTTCACGAAGCTATAGGCCTACGGTGTCGCAATGCTGCTATTTAGAATGCTGGCTGGTGGCAATAATGTACTTACTTGTTCAGTAATTAAAGCGGGACATTCAGACATTGCAGATAGCAAAATTAATGTTCGATGCAAGAGCATACTAATCTGTAAGCAATATTTTTTTTTTGAATATACAACTGTCCTGTAGGCCTATAGCCTAAATTTAGCCAGCCATGCTCTCTCTGGCAGCTTGCATAGAATGTTTGTGCTGCGTAAAACCAGTCTATTAATGCCAAATAATACAAACAGTCCACTGTCAAAACAATAGCTTACTAATAGGGTTGGTGCCAGGTTTCCTCCAGATGTGACGTTTAGCATTCAGGCCAACGAGTTCAATCTTGGTTTCATCAGACCAGAGAATCTTGTTTCTCATGGTCTGAGAGTCTTTAGGTGCCTTTTGGCAAACTCCAAGCGGGCTGTCATGTGCCTTTTTACTGAGGAGTGGCTTCCGTCTGGCCACTCTACCATAAAGGCCTGATTGGTGGAGTGCTGCAGAGATGGTGGTCCTTCTGGAAGGTTCTCCCATCTCCACAGAGGAACTCTGGAGCTCCTTCAGAGTGACCATCGGGTTCTTGGTAACCTCCCTGACCAAGGCCCTTCTCCCCCGATTGCTCAGTTTGGCCGGGCGGCCAGCTCTAGGAAGAGTCTTGGTGGTTCCAGACTTCTTCCATTTAAGAAAGATGGAGGCCAATGTGTTCTTGGGGACCTTCAACGCTGCAGAAATAGTTTGGTGTCCTTCCCCAGATCTGTGCCTCGACACAATCCTGTCTCGGAGCTCTACGGACAATTCCTTCAACCTCATGGCTTGGTTTTTGCTCTGACATGCACTGTCAACTGTGGGACCTTATATAGACAGGTGTGTGCCTTTCCAAATCATGTCCAATCAATTGAATTTACCACAGGTGGACTCCAATCAAGTTGTAGAAACATCTCAAGGATGATCAATGGAAACAGGATGCACCTGAGCTCAATTTCGAGTATCATAGCAAAGGGTCAGAATACTTGTGTAAATAAGGTATTTCTGTTTTTTCTTTTTAATAAATCTGCAAAAAATCTAAAAACCTGTTTTCGCTTTGTTATTATGGGGTATTGTGTGTAGATTGAGGAGGAAAAATATTTATTTAATCCATTTTAGAATAAGGCTGTAACGTAACAAAATGTGGAAAAATTCAAAGGGTCTGAATACTTTCCGAATGCACTGTATAATGGGAAGTTTTTGGATTGCGTAAATAACAACAGTAATTGTGTGATAGTGGGGATGGAGAGCTGTGTTCCTAAACAAAAAACTACAAGTGTGCTCGCTTCAGTTCCTCAATGGCAAAGCTAGGAGAGCTAAAAAAACAATCACCTTGTGGCTAGTCATAAAAGTGCATTGACGTTACTTAAGTGCTGCACACTTTGGAGAGCTGTGTGCCCACTTGGAGACACCAGTTAGACCTCTCACTCAAACCCTTGTAATATTTTTTTTCTTATCTTGCACCTACTCCAAAATTTCAATGAATATTCTTATTATGTTACTGAATGTATCTAGAGTATTTCCAAATTTCATTATTGACAAATGCTGTGAAAAATACAGTAAATGTAAAATGCACATAAAATCAACGGTGTAATGTTTGGATTCAGTCTTGTGTCAGGTGAACTGTTGTGTCCTCACCTTTGGTCTGATAATTTCCCCATAACATCCAAAGTATTCTCTTTCAATCGCTACCATGGTCATGCATGTGCTTTTTATAGTTCTTCTGTTAGAAACATTTCAATTTGCCTTATCGATATACAGTGCCTTCAGAAAGTATTTATACCCCTTGACTTACTCCACATTTTGTTGTGTTACAACCTGAATTCAAAATGCATTAAAAAAATAAAAAATTTACCCACACACAATACCCCATAATGGCAAGGTGCACACATGTTTTTAGAATTATTTGCTAATTTATTGAAAATTAAATACCGAAATATATAATTTACATAAATATTCACACCCCTGAGTGAATACATGTTAGAATTACCTTTGGCAGCGATTGCAACTGTGAGTCTTTCTGGGTAAGTCTGTAAGCTTTGCACACCTGGATTGTACACTATTTGCACATTATTCTTGAAAAAATTATTCAAGCTCTGTCAAGTTGGTTGTTGATCATTGCTAGACAGCCATTTTCAAGTCTTTCCATAGATTTTAAAGCCGATTTTAAGTCGAAACTGTAACTAGACCACTCAGGAACATTCAATGTCGTCTTGGTGAGCAACTCCAATGTATATTTGGCCTTGTGTTTTAGGTTATTGTCCTGCTGAAAGGTGGATTTTGCTCCCAGTGTCTGTAGGAAAGAAGACTGAACCAGGTTTTCCTCTAGGATTTTGCCTGTGCTTAGCTGTATTCTATTTCATTTTATGCTAAAAAACTCCCTAGTCCTTGCAGATGACAAGCATACCCATAACATGATGTAGCCACCACCATGCTTGAAATTATGAAGAATGGTACTCAGTGATGTGTTGTGTTGGATTTGCCCCAAGCATAACGCATAAAGTTAATTTCTTTGCCACATTTCTTGCAGTTTTACTTTAGTGCCTTGTTGCAAACAGGATGCATGTTTTGAAATATTTGTGTTCTGTACAGGCTTCCTTCTTTTCACTCTGTCATTTAGGTTAGTATTGTGGAGTAACTACAATGTTGTTGATCCAGCCTCAGTTTTCTCCAATCACAGCCATTAAACTCTGTAACTATTTTAAAGTCACCATTGGCGAAATCCCTGAGAGTTTTCCTTCCTCTCCAGCAACTGAGTTAGGAAAAAGGCCTGTATCTTTGTAGTGACTGGGTGTGTTGATACACCATCCAAAGGGTATTAATAACTTCACCATGCTCAAAGGGATATTCAATGTCTGCTTTTTTAACCATCTACCAATAGGTGCCCTTTGCGAGGCATTGAAAAACCTCCCTGGTCTTTACATTTTAGTCATTTAGCAGACGCTCTTATCCAGAGCGACTTACAGTTAGTGAGTGCATACATTATTTTTTTCATACTGGCCCCCCCGTGGGAATCGAACCCACAACCCTGGCGTTGCAAACACCATGCTCTACCAACTGAGCTACATCCCTGCTGGCCATTCCCTCCCCTACCCTGGACGACGCTGGGCCAATTGTGCGCTGCCCCATGGGTCTCCCGGTTGCGGCCGGCTACGACAGAGCCTGGATTCGAACCAGGATCTCTAGTGGCACAGCTAACACTGTGATGCAGTGCCTTAGACCACTGCGCCACTCGGGAGGTTGAATCTGTGTTTGAAATTCACTGCTTGACTGAGGGACCTTAAAGATAATTGTATGTGTGGGGTACAGAGATGAGGTAGGCATTCAAAAATCATGTTAAACACTATAATTGCACACTTATTATGTGACTTGTTTTTACTCCTGAACTTATTTAGGCTTGCCATAATAAATGGGTTGAATACTTATTGACTCAAGACATTTCAGCTTTTCATTTTTAATTAATTTGCAAACATTTCTACAAACATAATTCCACTTTGACATTATGGGGTAGTGTGTGTAGGCCAGTGACACAAAATCTCAATTTAATCAATTTAAAATTCAGGCTTTAACACAAAATGTGGAAAAAGTCAAGGGGTGTGAATACTTTCTGAAACCACTGTAGGCCAATTTCCATGAGTGTAAGGGGTTCAAATAAGTTGTCTTTGATGGTCTTTTAAACACGTTTTGTCCTCCTCAATTTTTCAAGTCACCAGCTTTCCCTGATGGAGGATAATGTCATGATCAGAAAAGCTTGAATTTCTAATTAATCGGGAAAATCCCTACAACTGGCTATGGCCATGCTATGTTTAACTCTAGGATCCAACAGGTTGTGGCAAGGTTCTTTAGGGAGCGCTGCCCTTCACCACCAATAGCTGTCAATACCTGAGTCCCACTCTTTAACAGATAATCTCTCTTCTTTTGGCTCTAGTAGCTTTGGTCTACCTTCGTCACTCCCCTCACAGCCCTTAAGCCTTGACCTTGGAACATCGTCTCTGCATCAAGCGAGCTAAAAGTCAGGAATGTCCCCTCCGCCCATTCTGTTTCACTCCAACACTGATTTGTAAACTAAAAAAACACACTGTTTTCTCTTTTATACGTCTCTTGCTCTGCCTCCTCTCCTCTCTCCTCTCTCCTCTCTCCTCTCTCCTCTCTCCTCTCTCCTCTCTCCTCCCTCCTCTCTCCTCTCTCCCATTCTTTCTTTCCTTTTCCGTGTCTCTTTCACCATGTGTTTATTCCTCTCCAGTAGGCTATTGAACTTTTCACCTAAACAAACATTCCTAATGATTTATCAGGTTTGAGCTCTATTTTCCCCACCAATTTTTTTTAGTAGCTAAACGCCATTTTGTAAGGAACGGTAGTGTATCTATCCTCCTGAGGCTTCCCTTTAGATCCTGGGAGATTAGAGGTTGATTTCAGTACGCTGGGGGTAAGGCCGATTATCATCTTATCAGCTAAGAGTAGCACACTGAAATCTGCTCTGGGCCGCACACATCCTGCTTGTGATCTCTACCTAATGGGATTACTGCGGTCCAATTTTTTTTTTACAGTGAGATGTTTTCTTCGTCATACTCGTATTCGTAATTGTATCCGTTTTATCACACTTTAGCACATTTACTTGTGATCGGAAAAACTGGAATTGCGCTTTAAAAGCCTTTAAGCCTATACCCAGGGCTCTTCGACCAATTCGCATATGCAATTTTTTTCTTCTTCTGTGCGACCAGTACTTTTATTTTGGGAGCACCGTGCGACAAAAATACTATCCAATAAAATACTAAATATGACTCGCCACGACACTCTACTCTTCACTGCTGTAACAAGACAGGCTCAAACAAGACAGGCTCAAACAAGACAGGCTGATGGATTGTTTACAAATCATAACCAATCATAATGCTACAAATGTGTAAATGTAGCTAATTAAACCAATCAAACTTTCGCTCAGAACTGTGCTGCCCGTTTGGTCAGCTAAGTATTGGCATTAGCATTAGCAAGCTAGCTAGCAAGAACAACAACTGTAAATGCGGCGGAATTGAAGCTTTCTTTAACAAAAAAACAAATTATGAAAATGATCAACCACAACCAGAAGAAGATTATGTTGAGGACACTGTCGGAGATGCTGCAACTACCGCTCCTCCTCCTTAGAAAAATAAAAAAGATCAACATGTTTTGAGGGTTGGGCTTTACGAATTTAAGTGGCTAAGGAGGGACAAAACCGTCGAAAGTGTGGAGTAATAGCAGCAGGAATACTTATTTTGCCACTGGGTCCAGCAACCTAAAACACCAGTCGTTGCTAAAACAATAACTTAAGCCAAAAGCACATCAAGTGCATCGGGGCAGGGGCGGGGGCAACATCACTAGGTCTACCACCAGGCAGCCGCATTTGACAGGCAACAGGTGGCAACCCAAGCCGATCAACAGCATAGCTGCAGGAAGTAGGGGTGCTGAGGGTGCTGCAGGAAGTAGGGGTGCTGAGGGTGCTGCAGGAAGTAGGGGTGCTGAGGGTGCTGCAGGAAGTAGGGGTGCTGAGGGTGCTGCAGGAAGTAGGGGTGCTGAGGGTGCTGCAGGAAGTAGGGGTGCTGAGGGTGCTGCAGGAAGTAGGGCTGCTGCAGAAAGTAGGGGTGCTGAGGGTGCTGCAGGAAGTAGGGATGCTGAGGGTGCTGCAGGAAGTAGGGGTGCTGAGGGTGCTGCAGGAAGTAGGGGTGCTGAGGGTGCTGCAGGAAGTAGGGGTGCTGAGGGTGCTGCAGGAAGTAGGGGTGCTGAGGGTGCTGCAGGAAGTAGGGGTGCTGAGGGGGCTGCAGGAAGTAGGGGTGCTGAGGGTGCTGCAGGAAGTAGGGTTGCTGAGGGTGCTGCAGGAAGTAGGGGTGCTGAGGGTGCTGCAGGAAGTAGGGGTGCTGAGGGTGCTGCAGGAAGTAGGGGTGCTGAGGGTGCTGCAGGAAGTAGGGGTGCTGAGGGTGCTGCAGGAAGTAGGGCTGCTGAGGGTGCTGCAGGAAGTAGGGGTGCTGAGGGTGCTGCAGGAAGTAGGGGTGCTGAGGGTGCTGCAGGAAGTAGGGGTGCTGAGGGTGCTGCAGGAAGTAGGGGTGCTGAGGGTGCTGCAGGAAGTAGGGGTGCTGAGGGTGCTGCAGGAAGTAGGGGTGCTGAGGGTGCTGCAGGAAGTAGGGGTGCTGAGGGTGCTGCAGGAAGTAGGGGTGCTGAGGGTGCTGCAGGAAGTAGGGGTGCTGAGGGTGCTGCAGGAAGTAGGGCTGCTGAGGGTGCTGCAGCACCCCCTGACTAATGAAAAAAAAAAAAAAAAGTATATTAAAAAAAGGCCTTTATTACACCTGTATGAGCGGAGAAATACTCCTCAGCACCCCCCTCCTCCCCCTCAACAAAAATGATCTGCAGCACCTACCCTAAACCCTAGCCCTAAAAACAAGTAGAATTATTAGCAACATTTTACATCAAAAAAATGTATTAGTTATTGTGAAAGGAGACTAAACATTTATTTCATTATCCAAGTATCAGATCATAGTCATCATGTTGCATGGTTACAACATCAATATTATTATTATTATTATTATTATTATTATTATTATTATTATTATTATTATTACTACTATTATCTGTTAGCTGATTGCAGTAATGGATAACAGTTTACAGTTGCACAACAAAGCTTCTTTTTTAATCACCTATGTAAATATGTTTGCAGTCACACTTTTGTCAAGGTAACAACTGGTGATTAAGAACGATAGGACAGTCATTTGCAGTCAAATAAATATGTTTTTTTTCTGGTGCTCCTAAATTTTGTCTGGTGCTCCATACTTTTTGAAATTAGGAGCACCTGTGCTACCAATTTAAAAAAGGTGCGCAAGCCAATCGTTGCAGCTGGTTCAACCTACACCCCGCCCATTTATTGTCAGACAGCTGAACTAGCCAATGTAGTTATTTAGAGCCCACAGCCCTTCACGCTGTCTGACTGACATGACAGTGATGCGTGCTGGCATCTTAAAAAATACGTTTTATTGTAAAAAATACTTTGTATCATAATCGTATTCGGAAAGTTCTCCATATCCGTTACGATACTCGTTTTGTCTGAGTACTCGGCACACCCCGAGTTCTGAGGTCGATAGACACTGTGGGACTATGAGTCTCTTAGAACAAGGGGGATCTTTTCATGTTCATGAGGGGCATCGCTTAACATGCTGACCACACCGCTCGCGTTGCAAAATAAAATGTACACATACATGTTATTCAATAATTTCATCCAAACTGTTTGCGCGCGTCAACGAACGTCTGCGTAGCCAGGCGCTAAAATAGAACTTGGTTAAATTTTTTTATGCTTGACGCACTGCAAGTCCCGCCTCTCCCATCTCCTCATTGATTTTTAGAAGCATATACCCAAGTGGGTGATTGAAAGATGAACTGAGGTCCACACTCCAGTCCTGTTG
Organism: Coregonus lavaretus; assembly: GCF_964263955.1. Lineage (NCBI taxonomy): Eukaryota > Metazoa > Chordata > Actinopteri > Salmoniformes > Salmonidae > Coregonus > Coregonus lavaretus. The sequence goes on along the minus strand of NC_140006.1, from coordinate 41,861,552 downwards.
GTGGTGGTAATGCACCTTAAAGTTGGTTGCCAACCGCCATATAAAGTCTGAAGGAGGAGAGATTACTAGAAACTAACTAGGTTTCCCCTTTTATCTGTGGATTAATTGTCGGAGTAGAGAACACATGATTTTGTGTGACTCAAAATAGGTCAGAATTCTACAAAGATCCAGAAAAAAAGGAGCATATGCATTTCAAGGTAAAATAACAACCCAATGTTTATATCCCAGGACAAATTAGCTAGCAACAGCAAGCTAGCTAGCTAAATGGCCATGAATGTTTCATATGTTTCGACCTGTCCCCAAATGTGTATATAGTTGGTTCAGAGTTCATTTGGATATTTCAACTTGCGTGTCCTGATTGTGTCTGGTGTGGATGGACAAAATAAACATGCGCGCGATGGCGGACGCACGCACGTGCCCGGTCTAGACAGCATGTCAATCTTATGTTCAGCTGTTTAATTCCTAATGCAGCAACCTGAGCGAAATGAATGAAAAGTGCTTTCACACAAGAGCAAACACACACACACACACACACACAAACACACACACAGAAACACACACGCACAAGTACAATAGTGAAGTACCATCGGAGGTAGTAAGAAAAACACAAGCTTTAAAATACATATATTTTTATTTCTTCAAATAACTCAAGATTCAAGCAAATCCCTGATAAATGTCAGATGTTCCTACAGTAGCATACGTAATGTTTTCCTCTCAAATTATATTTACAAGTATGTTTATCATATTTATATTCATAATATAATAAAGTTAGTCAATTTAAAGTTATATAATAATAATAATATATTATTATTATTATTATTATATGAAATAAGTCTTAGCCCTGAGACAACAAACAAGGGAACTGTGATTTTTTGGTTAAACGTTTTGAAAGCTAACTAGATTCTAACTTCAGATTTGTACACGTATCTCGAACTTCAGACAAATCACATGCATGGAAGCAATTTTCCAGTTAAAGTTGGGGGGGCAAATAGATATTCCTGGTACAGGAACACATTGTTGGCCTAGCCCAACTCTTCTCAATGTTCAATCATAGAGTCCTACTGGCTTTTCCTGAGAAACCAGGGCATAGAACCTTCACAGCCCACGAGAGTTGAGCATTCATCCAGTCATGACTAGCACTTAATCTGTGGATTTCTCCCCTGTCAATGCATAGATATACATATTTATATACAACGCCGTTTATATTTTAGTCATTTAGCAGATGCTCTTATCCAGAGTGACTTACAGTTAGTGAGTGCATACATTATTTTTTATTATTTTTATATTATTTTTATACTGGCCCCCATGGGAATCGAACCCACAACCCTGGAGTTGCAAACACCATGCTCAACCAACTGAGCTACATCCCTGCCGGCCATTCCCTCCCATAACCTGGACGACGCCGGGCCAATTGTGCGCTGCCCCATGGGTCTCCCAGTTGCGGCCGGCTACGACAGAGCCTGGATTCGAACCAGGATCTCTAGTGACACAGCTTAGACCACTGCGCCACTCGGGAGGCCTTTATAATAGTGTTTACAAATAGAACTAGATGCTGGATTGGAAAGTCCACCTGCTTGGAAATTTAGTGATCGACTTCAATCGGTTTAGTCACTATAGGTAAATAAATCTCTGTCACATTTAGTTAGAAATGTCCATAGAGACATTGATCTCATGAAATATTTGACCCAAAAAAGTTAGCACCTCTGCCTTTAGGGGGGGGGGGGGGGGGTTGAAAAAAACCTGGCCTCTATCACATTCAATTAATGGAACACAATCAAGAACGAGATCCCAACCATATTCCCAAACTAGTAAATGTAGCATACTGTGCTCCATTGTGGCCAATGGCTAGGGTTAGCACTAATCTTCTGGTGCAAGCTGTATGTAAACAGAGGCCTGTATTTATCCATTAATCATTTTAAAAATGTTTTATCCACAACATGAATTTGTTATATTCTACTCTTACGACCCCTGTTGGCCAGGAGGGCACTACTACATCATGAGAAACATCTGGGAGTAGCTGCAATCTGAATTGACAATACAAATCTTGGTAGTCACCTTTTACCCTCCTATTTGCTTGGAAGCTCAGGGAACTTTCGACCCATATTACTAAAATCAATGGCAACTGACCCGGTCCAGTGAAGGATACCTCATCTCTCTCTGTCTCCTGCTGCTCTCCTCCCTTGTGTAAAATAATGCATTTTGTTCAATTATTTCTGTGTGTAATGTTTCACAAGAATTTGACAGAACATGAGCGAATCAATTGATGTATTGGTGCCATGTATTGGTGTATATACTGGTGTTTATATGTGCCAGCTTTGGCTGCTCACAGCAACGTGCATGTGCCAGACTTCCCCTCCCCGTCACCACCCCCAGCAGACTCTTTCCTGTTGGGGTCGTTCAGCTCGTCAAACAGGTTCGTATCGATCATCTCCTGTTGCCATGGAATGGCCACGGCTCCCGTGCCAATCTCCTTGAAGAACTTCTCGTCATTGGCGTCGAACACAATGCCCTTGATCTCGGAGAACTCAGCAATGTCGCCAGTGTCCTTGGCATAGACCACGTTGGGCTTGGGCACCCAAGGGGGGTCGATCAAACCAGCCTCCAGACGAGGAAAGTTGATGGCCTTGAACCATTCGTGCTTACGGGGGTCCTCACCTCCTCCCCTGTGGAGGAAAGTTTTTTGACACATCCGTATGAGCATCATACTGGCAGGTGAAGGCTAACTAGCTAACTAGGCTAACGTCACAGTTAACTCAGCAATAAATACAGTTGAACAAACAAACTCAAATACTGTGTTCTGAAAAATGTATTAAACCAGTTGTTTGCGGAGTACATTGGATACTATTGATACTGCCTTGATCAACTGTAATGTAGGTAGTTGACTGACAACTGAGTTGAAAATCTATGTTGCATCAGCATGCTCGCATGTTAGCCAACAACAGGTTTGGGGTCAATTCTATTATAATTCCTGTCAATTCAGGAAGTACATTCACATTCCAATTCTCTGCAATGCTTTTCAATTAAGAAAATGTGGAATTGGAATTTGGTTTACTTTCTGAATTGACTGTAATTGAAAAGGAATTGACCCCAACCCTGGTCATCAAGCTAGCAAAATGCTTTTATCAAATCAAATCAAACTGTATTTGTCGCATGTGCCGAATACAACAGGTGTAGACCTTACAGTGAAATGCTTACTTACAAACCCTTAACTAACAATGCAGTTTTAAGAAAAATAAGTGTTAAGTAAAAAATAGATAACTACAAAATACGGTACAGAGTCAATGTGCACAGGTTAGTCGAGGTAATTGAGGTATTATGCCAGCTATGGTGAGCTACCTGACTTGAAAGGGCTGTTTCTTCATAAATGACAGCATCAGTAGAGAATAGAGAATTGCTATTATTGCGTATATTATATTATTAATGGTAGCCTGGATGGACTGATGCTCTTACTTGCAGCCCAGGCGTTCGTCGATATTCTTCTTGAGGAACTCCTGGATGATGGCCTTGGTGGGCGCGTCGAAGTTCTTGTGCTCCCATGGCGGTTCCTCTTTGCAGATGCGACGCTGCACCTCCTCCTTCTCCACCTTCTGCTTCCCGGATTCGGGACCCTTGAACGGAGTGTAGGCGGCCACCATCTCGTAAATACTGCAGCCCAGCGCCCACCAGTCCACTGATGTCCTGTAGGGAACTTCGTTCAGGATCTCAGGGGCCATGTACGCTCCGGTTCCAGCCTGGGACGGTGTAGGGGAGGCAGAAGAGAGATTCAGGAAGAATGGAAGAAAGATGGAAACAATTAGAGGACAACTCATCATCCTACAGTATGTTTGAAATATCAGCTCATTTGTTCCTGTCATGATATCAGATCCATCACATGGTATGGGTAACATGGTTTTAGAAGTGATACTAACCATCACTACAGTTCCTTCTCTACTGTATCTGTTTCCTGTTTCCCAAAAGTCAAAATGTATCTTAAAGCATGACAGATAATGAGAGCATGCCGATGCCAGTTATAATGGGTTATCGGGAAGCTGATGCACATGATGAGGAAGGAACAGCCTGAGTGAAATTCTACTTGCCAGGGGTCTATACCATGAGATGTGATTAGACATAAATTATGTTTTAGTGTTAGTTTGGCACATTTTCTACTAGCCTGGTCTGAGAAGTGCTAGCCTTGGACTAGCGAAGATGAGACCAGGTGAGACCTAGTGAGGATGAGACCAGGTGAGACCTAGGGAGGATAAGACCAGGAACATGAGGTTAGGAAGGATCTTAGGAATGACTAGAGAGCGACAGAGAGAGAGGGACAGGGAGGGCTTATATAAAACAGGAACTATGAACACAGCCATTTGCTGTTTTATATAAGCCCTCTTCTTCCTGTCTCTCTCTAGTTCCTCCTATGCTCCTTCCTGACTTCAGCCATAGCTTGGGACAAGTAGCTTAATGCTAATCTCTCTCTACCTGTCAAGAGTCATGTGTGCATCCATGGTGACGGATCTCTCCTTCTGCTTACATAAAGGATGTCAATCCATGGACTCTAGTGAGCAACCACATGCAGCATATACTGTAACACATCTATATGCATAACCATGCACAAACATTGCATTACAAATGTGCATAGCGATACATCCTGGAGATCCCTGTGGTCCTGTATTCTAGAGGATGACACTAACACAGCACTATACATTAGATCTTTAGCATGATTTCAAGGGCTTTTCACCTTGGCTGACTGGTATCAGGTGTCTATTTAAGCAATAAGGCCAGAGGGGGTGTGGTATATGGCCAATATACCACGGGTAAGATCTGTTCTTAGGTGCCTATTAGCATTTATCCTACATGAGCTAAAGCAGGACTGCTTGCCAGATTTATCCTTGTACACAGAAATGGACGTGGCACTCCCATCTTTCGGTTGACTTTTGACCCGCGCTTAAATGCTAACTACATTGAAAACACCTCTCCAAAAGAGGACAGCTATGGACTACTCCCTGTGACTGGTCAAATCAAAGCTCTCCAAACACCTGATTGGTCCAGCATGGACGCAGTAAGGACATTGGCCAAACAGCTGGTGCAAACTTTGACCTCTAATTCCGTAGATCTAAGGCCTCATGAATACACTGCATTGGCAAAAATTAAAACTAGACCACCAAAAGGATGCCACTATACAGACATTCATTAATACACACAAACTGTGCCTAAGGTTAACCTGGTTTTGCTAGTCTGATCAGGGGACTGATTTGTGTAATGCCTGCTAAGTAAGAGGCTTAGAAAGCCAAAGCCAGCCATGCCTAAGTCCAGGCTCCCCGGTCTGCCGAGGAGGACAAGAGAAGAGCTCTGGATAATGAGCTTACTGGGCTTCTGTAGAGCCTGCATCTTACTCTTCATTGGCCTTTTAGAGATGCCCCAATCTGCAAAACTCTGTGACAAATCATTTTACAGGAAAGCTAATGGTAGACTGGTTCACAGGATTTATAGACATACACACAGCATCTTAAGAACATGTAAAAGTCTTCCTAAGATGCATTTTTCATCAAGTATCAGTCAAACACCCAGGTAACAACACAATTAACACAATTAGCCTTGTCTTCCCTGAATGAAATGGTTGACTTAACCAAGGGAGATGCTTCTAAAGTATCTGTTTCTCTGGTTTGTTGACTTGCAAACTCCTGTCCTGTGTCTTTGATTGGTCAGATTTGGTTTTGATGACCAATTGTTTTTATCCTGGTTGGGCAAACAGACACCCCACATAGAGACCTTAGAATAGTCCCGTGTAGCTCAGTTGGTAGAGCATGGCGCTTGCAACAGCAGGGTTGTGGGTCCGATTCCCACTGGGGACCAGGTATGAAGAAAAATAATGTATGCACTCACTAACTGTAAGTCGCTCTGGATAAGAGCGTCTGCTAAATGACTGAAATGTAAATGTAGACTGTTCTACGGTCTCAAGAGGCTACATACATCTTGCCTGTCTTTATATAGCACAAAGATGCTGTTCCCATGAGTTTAGGCAGTCTCCAAGGAGTTTAGGGGCTGGACATAATAATCTCCTTGTCACTGTAGAGATCAAGAGGACACCTCTGACACACCCAACCCAACCCCCAACTCTACTTACAACGCAGTCACTCAGCCCCCAAAATGGTCGTCCTATAATTGTCTGGGCTAAAATAACCACCCACTAAGGATCAAATCGGTTATATCAAGGATGGGCAACTGGCAATTTCCAAAGATAAATAACTTTTTTTGGGGGGAATACACTAAATGCAATTTTGACATTTGGTTGTGCATCAGCAGTTTCTCTATTGTTATGTCACTGATAGTCACTCAATTAGCGTATGTCAGCAAAACATTTTTAGATTGCTAAGTTAGTCTAGCCAGCTATCTTGTAGTAATCATTGTCGATTTACCGACTGGGGCGCCCCCATTGATTCTGTTGGTCACTCTCTCTCAGATATCATATTAAAAACGGCAAACATTTCTCTCCACCCTATGGCAAAATGAGTAGAATTGCAGGAAATGAGTTATAAAATTGCAAAATCTTCTCTACAGGAAAGATGTATTTTTCTCTCCGTTGTCAAGAGAGGGGGGCCGCTAAAATGTTTTGCTCGCAAGGTGAGGGGGGCCCCCCGACCAAATTTCACTTAAGGCTCCAAAAAGGCTAGGGCATGCTCTGACTGCATGTGTGGGTACGCAGACCCAGGACCCACTGCGGCCCCTTGGGTACTGATGTGGGTACGCAGACCCAGGACCCACTGCGGCCCCTCATGATGAGTTCAGATTTTTCGTGGTCCCCACCCCCATCAAAGTTGCCCATCCCTGGTGTAGATCAATGATTTATATATACACTAGATGACTGACGGGGGGGCACGTTTTTAAAGCCACCGCGCCTCCATCTTGCCCATCCCTGAGTTATATAATGGAGGCAGAGACTCCTCTTGGACAGATCCTGAACAATCCAGTAACCATCCAAATTGTCACGCTATGTTGAAAAGGTCAACGCTGCAAGCTTGCTATCAGATCGTAATCATAAAGGAACCTTTCACGTCATCAACTCTCTGTCTTCATTGTCATGACATCATCATCATCATCTCTTCATACTCATTCTCCACCATCCCTACTGCTCCCGACTTTCGATAGTTTCCCAAAGCCACAGTCAACTACAAGTTCTTGAAAACCCAACTTCAACAGGCTTACCTTCTGGGAGATTGTCTTTCCAGCGGGCAGCTCCACGGCCAGACCCAGATCAGAGAGTCGGCACTGGCCAAAGCTGTCCAGCAGCACGTTCTCGGGCTTCATGTCACGGTATATGATATCCATTTCATGCAGGTGAAGAATGCCTGTGCAGATCTGCGCTGTGTAGTAGATGATGCGTGGCATCTCGATACCTTTGGTCTTCTCACTGACGTAATAGATGTGGTACCTGAGGTCTCCGCCGTTCATCAGGGTCATGACGAGGCACAGGTGGGTCTTGGTGTCGTAGGCATAGGCCAGGTTGACAAGGAACAGGCTGTTGACCTTTTCCAGGATTTGCTTCTCCAGCAGGGCCATCTTCTCACCATGTTTCTTCTTCAGGCGCTTCTTGCACAGCTTCTTGCAGGCGTACATCTGGCCTGTGTTCTTCACCTGTACGGCACATACCTGGACAGAGGGAGACCGTGGGTTAAAAGGACTCCTGAATACCTCAGCAAAGTTCCCTGAGGGTTTTATAAATGGCACCTCATGACGCTCAGATTTGATACTGACACAGTGCTTTCATTGACAATATTCATCTTGCAGAACAACTCGATAATGATACAAGCTTGAAAGTATGCATAGAGTAGTAAAGATGTGATGAAACTGATTCTGTGCTTAAGAACCGCGGGTCATCTCTGGTGGGGGATTAGCGAGAGATTAGCTCTTTGCAAGTTAACTGAGGTGTACTTTGTACTTATAGACACTGCATCAGTGAAACTATGGGAACGACAACATGGTATTAATCATTGATTCTGTGCATAATTTTTTCTTTTGTGAATTGTCCTGTTGCCACATTTTTTTTTTTTTTTTTTACATTCATTAAAGAGATAATATTGCAGATACATATTACTGACACGTAGTCATTTTGCCGGTATTGCAAAGACATGATGCTGCTGTATTGGTTTCTGAATGCTTACCTCTCCGAAACCTCCCTTGCCCAGAGTTCTGAACTCATAAAAGGTTTTATCACTGATGGGCTGCTTCTCGTACTCCTTCCACTGCAGGAATTTGTCAAAGAAGGGGCTAGTTTGGTAGTCCGTGAAGGGCTTGTCTTTCAGAAACTCTCGTGTAGCTTCCTTCACCTTGACGTTCATCACTTCGTCAAAGTCCTTGTCCGTCACTGCCTTACACTTGTCGGCTACCTCCCCGGTGAGGTAAGTCAGAAAGTTCTTGGAGTCGGCCTTGCAAAACTTTGTCATCATGTTCGCCCTCTGCTTTTCCTTATCAGCGCCTTCCGCCAGATCCCAGTCATTCAGCTCGTCCAGGTACTCAGCGGCATTGATGTACTCTGGGGTAGCAGCCAGGAACTGCCGGAAAAACTTCTTGCCGATTGGCTGCCTCTCACAGAGCGACTCAAAGTTCTTATCAATGGTGGTCCGGATGGCGGCACACTGCTCGGCCGGGGGCAGTGACAAACTCCGGCGACGCTTCTTCATCTCCTTGTCATCGCCACCCTGGGCTTTCAGGTAGGCCGTGTTGGCCACCAGGTTATCCAATCCCCCCATGTCACACATCTTGGTGGCTTCGTCTGGTCTGTCCCCCCCTACGTGACTGGGTTCTTCAGCAGTTCCTTAGGATCCCTTGCTTCGTGCAGTGTGTTTCTGAGTGAGCGTGTCTGTGTGAATGTGCAACTCGCTCCAAAGCTAGGGCGCGAATGAGCGACAACACCACACGTACCTGCAGACCTAAGACACACCCAGTAATTACTCCTTTAGAATTAAATACCTGGGAGGGATTTTGGCTTAAGGATCTTTGTGTGGTCTATTTACAGATGTTGTTCAAGGAAAGGGAATTGTAAGAAGGTTCTCTCCTAAGAGGCTTTATGGCTCTCCAAATTTGGCCCGGTGTCAACCTGTGACTATTGGAGGCCCATTGGGTTCTGTTGACTAAACACTTAGGTTGAGATGATGAGAGGAGAGAAGAGGATCTGTCTGCACATACTCATGCAACAGACACACTCATACAACACACACACTCACTCAAACATATCCTCATACCTTTTGTTTTCATTATTACAAACCCCAAATTATTAAAAACAGTTACATCTACAATTCCCGTCTACTATGAAGTCCTAGAGATCTCTGAAACATTCAGATTAGCCAGTATAGATTTTATTGGATTATGGGTCAGAGCCGTAAATTGGCAGATAACTTGTTGATATATATCAAGCTTTATCCCATCTCTGAATGGTTTCTGAACAGTTGATGAACAAGTTGTGAGAAGACACAGGATTCACAGGTTATTTATTTTTATAATATTCAGATATAACTGATTCCTGCTGTATGCTGCATGTAAGACAGCACTAAGATGTCAGAGGTTATAGGGGCGGCAGGTAGCGTAGTGGTTAAGAGCGTTGTGCCAGTAACCGAAAGGTCGCTGGTTCTAATCCCCGAGCCGACTAGGTGAAAAATCTGTCGATGTGCCCTTGAGCAAGGCACTTAACCCTAATTGCTCTGGATAAGAGCGCCTGCTAAATGACTAAAATGTTATTGGCGCAAAGGCTGCACAAGTGGTATATTTGCTTTACATCAAGAGTTGTAAGCAGTAGAGTAAACAATCATCTTGCAACGAGCCAGGGCCCAGTTTACCAAGAGCATAGTAAGGCTAAGTTCATCATTATAACCATAGGAGCTCTCTTTCTCTCTCTCGCTCGCTCGCTCTCTCTCTCTCTCTCGCTCTCTCTCTCTCTCCCAGTATCAGCAGGTCACTTCAGACAGTTTACTCATAATCTGTCTGCCTCTCCCTCCTCCCACCTGTGTATCTCTCTCTCTCTCTCACACACACACGGACACACACACGGACACACACACACACACACACACACACACACACACAAAACTCAGAGCACAGAGACACATTGTTGACTGCATGGGACACCTTATTCTTCATTTGAGCTAACATACAGAACCATGACATTACATTTTACATTTACATTTTAGTCATTTAGCAGACGCTCTTATCCAGAGCGACTTACAGTTAGTGAGTGCATACATTATTTGCATCTGTTTCTTAAAACTCCTCACATTGTTTAACACTTTTAAAACGTTATATCTATCTTATAATATATATCTGATTTCCCATATTTAACCTGAAAATCTACTGTCAATCTGCCTGAATATGACATTTTCTCCTCTTATGAAAACTCTAATAGTAAATGTTAAACATTGAGCACTTTGTAACATGCTCAATCTCTCACCCCTCCTTTAATCACTCTTCTCCATCCTCTTCTCCATTTTCTACTTTCCCCTGACCTCTTGGATATGAAACATCAATGCTGTATACAATGGATGACATCATACATGACTAAATGTTTACCATTGAGAAGCAAGTATCAGCGTTAGTGAGTGAGACAACCAGGGCTCTATTTTAACAAAACCTAACACAATGGTAAATCTGGAGGTAGGGCTGTTGGTCAAAGGCTGTGTCCAAAATATTTTGTATATTTTTCACAGCGGGAATTATGTGCGCAATAGCTGGCGGTGGCGCGAAAGGGCTGGGGTTTTGATGAATAAATAAGTTGTAGGTGTGACGAGGGCTTGGCCACTCACTGGCCAATGAATGTGTTCCATGGCCTAATACTGCATGTATTTGTTGGGGGCACGGAATATTGATACCAAATACTAATTGAGTGTATGTAAACTTCTGACCCACTGGGAATGTGATGAAAGAAGTAAAAGCTGAAATAAATCATTCTCTCTACTATTATTCTGACATTTCACATTCTTAAAATAAAGTGGTGATCCTAACTGACCTGAGACAGGGAATTATTGCTAGGATTAAATGTCAAGAATTGTGAAAAACAGAGTTTAAATGTATTTGGCTAAGGTGTATGTAAACTCCTTCACGGCGTAGTGTGTTACCAATTGTTTTCTTGGTGACTATGGCCCCAGCTGCCTTGAGATCATTGACAAGATCCTCCCGTGTAGTTCTGGGCTGATTCCTCACCGTTCTCATGATCATTGCATGGAGCCCCAGGCCGAGGGAGATTGACAGGTCTTTTGTGTTTCTTCCATTTGCAAATAATCACACCAACTGTTGTCACCTTCTCACCAAGCTGCTTGGCGATGGTCTTATAGCCCATTCCAGCCTTGTGTAGGTCTACAATCTTGTCCCTGACATCCTTGGAGAGCTCTTTGGTCTTGGCCATGGTGGAGAGTTTGGAATCTGATTGATTGATTGCTTCTGTGGACAGGTGTCTTTTATACAGGTAACAAGCTGAGATTAGGAGCACTCCCTTTAAGAGTGTGCTCCTAATCTCAGCTCGTTACCTGTATAAAATATACCTGGGAGCCAGAAATCTTTCTGATTGAGAGGGGGTCAAATACTTATTTCCCTCATTAAAATGCAAATCAATTTATAACATTTTTGACATGCGTTTTTCTGGATTTTTTTGTTGTTATTCTGTCTCTCACTGTTCAAATAAACCTACCATTAAAATTATAGACTGATAATTTCTTTGTCAGTGGGCAAACGTACAAAATCAGCAGGGATCAAATACTTTTTGTCCCTCACTGTAGATGGTTTTTAAGTAAAATTGTGGGACTTGCTTTATCTGTTTAAAGGAATTTTTGTGGTAGTTGAAGAAGTTAAAAACGTTTTACTTAAACAAAGCAGTTAAATATAGTCAAAGTTAAATGTAGGTCTGATTAATTGGTCTGATTACTTTTATATATTACTATATAAACCTTACTACTTTATGTTGTGGGGCAGTTAGATCACATATTTAATCAGAAACACTGTAATTACACTCGGACTACTACACTTTTATACACTCTCTACTAGAATACCACAGTATAGAATACCACAGTATAGAATACCACAGTATAGGATACCACAGTATAGGATACCACAGTATAGAATACCACAGTATAGGATAACAGTATAGGATACCACAGTATAGGATACCACAGTATAGGATACCACAGTATAGGATACCACAGTATAGGATACCACAGTATAGGATAACAGTATAGGATACCACAGTATAGGATACCACAGTATAGGATACCACAGTATAGGATACCACAGTATAGGATACCACAGTATAGAATACCACAGTATAGGATACCACAGTATAGGATACCACAGCATAGGATACCACAGTATAGGATACCACAGTATAGAATACCACAGTATAGGATACCACAGCATAGGATACCACAGTATAGGATACCACAGTATAGGATACCACAGTATAGGATACCACAGTATAGAATACCACAGTATAGGATACCACAGTATAGGATACCACAGTATAGGATACCACAGTATAGAATACCACAGTATAGGATACCACAGTATAGGATACCACAGTATAGGATACCACAGTATAGAATACCACAGTATAGGATACCACAGTATAGGATACCACAGTATAGGATACCACAGTATAGGATACCACAGTATAGAATACCACAGTATAGGATACCACAGTATAGGATACCACAGCATAGGATACCACAGTATAGAATACCACAGTATAGGATACCACAGCATAGGATACCACAGCATAGGATACCACAGCATAGAATACCACAGTATAGGATACCACAGTATAGAATACCACAGTATAGGATACCACAGTATAGGATACCACAGTATAGAATACCACAGTATAGGATACCACAGCATAGGATACCACAGTATAGGATACCACAGTATAGAATAACACAGTATAGGATACCACAGTATAGGATACCACAGTATAGGATACCACAGTATAGAATACCACAGTATAGGATACCACAGTATTACTGTTATAATAGAGCACAGAAGACAAGGGCATTGTTGAAGTTTTAAATAAATAAAACACTCTTTTTTTTTACAACATACAGTGGGGGAAAAAAGTATTTAGTCAGCCACCAATTGTGCAAGTTCTCCCACTTAAAAAGATGAGAGAGGCCTGTAATTTTCATCATAGGTACACGTCAACTATGACAGACAAATTGAGAAAAAAATTTCCAGAAAATCACATTGTAGGATTTTTAATGAATTTATTTGCAAATTATGGTGGAAAATAAGTATTTGGTCACCTACAAACAAGCAATATTTCTGGCTCTCACAGACCTGTAACTTCTTCTTTAAGAGGCTCCTCTGTCCTCCACTCTTTACCTGTAATAATGGCACCTGTTTGAACTTGTTATCAGTATAAAAGACACCTGTCCACAACCTCAAACAGTCACATTCCAAACTCCACTATGGCCAAGACCAAATAGCTGTCAAAGGACACCAGAAACAAAATTGTAGACCTGCACCAGGCTGGGAAGACTGAATATGCAATAGGTAAGCAGCTTGGTTTGAAGAAATCAACTGTGGGAGCAATTATTAGGAAATGGAAGACATACAAGACCTCTGATAATCTCCTTCGATCTGGGGCTCCACGCAAGATCTCACCCCGTGGGGTCAAAATGATCACAAGGACGGTGAGCAAAAATCCGAGAACCACACGGGGGGACCTAGTGAATTACCTGCAGAGAGCTGGGACCAAAGTAACAAAGCCTACCATCAGTAACACACTACGCCGCCAGGGACTCAAATCCTGCAGTGCCAGACGTGTCCCCCTGCTTCAGCCAGTACATGTCCAGGCCCGTCTGAAGTTTGCTAGAGTGCATTTGGATGATCCAGAAGAGGATTGGGAGAATGTCATATGGTCAGATGAAACCAAAATATAACTTTTTGGTAAAAACTCAACTCGTCGTGTTTGGAGGACAAAGAATGTTGAGTTGCATCCAAAGAACACCATACCTACTGTGAAGCATGGGGGTGGAAACATCATGCTTTGGGGCAGTTTTTCTGCAAAGGGACCAGGACGACTGATCCGTGTAAAGGAAAGAATGAATGGGGCCATGTATCGTGAGATTTTGAGTGAAAACCTCCTTCCATCAGCAAGGGCATTGAAGATGAAACGTGGCTGGGTCTTTCAGCATGACAATGATCCCAAACACACCGCCCGGGCAACGAAGGAGTGGCTTCGTAAGAATCATTTCAAGGTCCTGGAGTGGCCTAGCCAGTCTCCAGATCTCAACCCCATAGAAAATCTTTGGAGGGAGTTGAAAGTCCGTGTTGCCCAGCAACAACCCCAAAACATCACTGCTCTAGAGGAGATCTGCATGGAGGAATGGGCCAAAATACCAGCAACAGTGTGTGAAAACCTTGTGAAGACTTACAGAAAACGTTTGACCTGTTTCATTGCCAACAAAGGGTATATAACAAAGTATTGAGAAACTTTTGTTATTGACCATATACTTATTTTCCACCATAATTTGCAAATAAATTCATAAAAAATCCTACAATGTGATTTTCTGCATTTCTTTTTCTCATTTTGTCTGTCATAGTTGACGTGTACCTATGATGAAAATTACAGGCCTCTCATCTTTTTAAGTGGGAGAACTTGCACAATTGGTGGCTGACTAAATACTTTTTTCCCCCACTGTATACCCTTTGTTGGCAATGACACAGGTCAAACGTTCTTGTGATCATTTTGACCCCACGGGGTGAGATCTTGCGTGGAGCCCCAGATCGAGGGAGATTATCAGTGGTCTTGTATGTCTTCCATTTCCTAATAATTGCTCCCACAGTTGATTTCTTCAAACCAAGCTGCTTACCTATTGCATATTCAGTCTTCCCAGCCTGGTGCAGGTCTACAATTTTGTTGCTGGTGTCCTTTGACAGCTCTTTGGTCTTGGCCATAGTGGAGTTTGGAGTGTGACTGTTTGAGGTTGTGGACAGGTGTCTTTTATACTGATAACAAGTTCAAACAGGTGCCATTAATACAGGTAACGAGTGGAGGACAGAGGAGCCTCTTAAAGAAGAAGTAACAGGTCTGTGAGAGCCAGAAATCTTGCTTGTTTGTAGGTGACCAAATACTTATTTTCCACCATAATTTGCAAATAAATTCATTAAAAATCCTACAATGTGATTTTCTGGATTTTTTTCTCTCTCAATTTGTCTGTCATAGTTGACGTGTACCTATGATGAAAATTACAGGCCTCTCTCATCTTTTTAAGTGGGAGAACTTGCACAATTGGTGGCTGACTAAATACTTTTTTTCCCCACTGTACCTGCAGATATGTGCACCACGTCATTGCTCTCTCTATCTCTCTTGCTCTGCTGTTTGTGCATCTTGCTAGCTGTCACTCAAATGGTGAGGGGCTGAGGGGGGGGGGGGGGGGGGGGGGGGGGGGGTAGAAGGATTACTTTATCCTATCCCAGGTATTCCTTAAAGAGGTGTCAAATGTCTCCGGAAGGTGGTGAGTGACTCCGCTGTCCTGGCGTCGTGATGGAGCTTGTTCCACCATTGGGGTGCCAGAGCAGCGAACAGTTTTGACTGGGCTGAGCGGGAACTATGCTTTCGCAGAGGAAGGGGAGCCAGCAGGCCAGAGGTGGATGAACGCAATGCCCTCGTTTGGGTGTAGGGACTGATCAGAGCCTGAAGGTACAGAGGTGCCGATCCCCTCACAGCTCCATAGGCAAGCACCATGGTCTTGTAACAGATGTGAGCTTCAACTGGAAGCCAGTGGAGTGTGCGGAGGAGCGGGGTGACGTGAGAGAACTTGGGAAGGTTGAACACCAGACGGGCTGCGGCATTCTGGATGAGTTGTAGGGGTTTAATGGCACAGGCAGGGAGCCCAGCCAACAGCGAGTTGCAGTAATCCAGACGGGAGATGACAAGTGCCTGGATTAGGACCTGTGCCGCTTCCTGTGTAAGGCAGGGTCGTACTCTCCGAATGTTGTAGAGCATGAACCTGCAGGCTGGATAGGTTGCGCTTCCGCAATCAAAATCCATACCATTACCAACTGGTTACCGCTAAGACCTTCATTTCGTTGGTCTTAAATGTTATCATTTGTGCTGCATGAAATGGTCACTTTTGCGCTTGTTTTTAATTAACCTAAATTAAAAAATGTGCCACCCCTCCCACCTCAGCGCAAGTGAGCTGGTGTTAGACAGGTGAATTGCTGAACCTGGCGCATGTGGTTGAAAATGCCAACTAACGTGCGTTTGACACTTGCGCCGCCTTAGCGCCTGCCGAAAAATAGAGGCAGATAAAAATGGCCACCACTGGCCTGCTCTAACTCTCAGGGCGTCCATGACCTCAGACATGTGACAGGATTGAGGCTAAATGGGGGACATCAGATCGCCAACAGATCAGAACGATTTACATCGTTTGGGAATGATTGGATATTTTTACTGTGGAGCCAGAACAGATTGATCTCTGAATGATCCCAATTAAATCACCAAGGCCCAGGGCCTTAAGTGGTCACTTAGGGCCACCGTCCACTGGGGGGAGGGGGGGGGGGGGGTCATGACCGAATACCGACCGGCCCTGACCTCCAAGGGGCCCCCATTGATTTTGTTAGTCATTCGCACTCAGATATCATATTAACGTGGCATAATTCATTACAAAATGTGTAGAATTGAACGAAATTAGCTGTAAAACTGAAAAAAATTTATCTCTGCCCCATGGCGAAATTAGTAGAATTGAATGAAATTTGTTATGACATTTTTGTTTTCTCTCTGCCCCCATGACAAAATGTGTAGAATTGCAGGAAATAAACTTCAAAACTCTCCACCACAAAGAGGGTGTTTGTGTGAAAATTCACCAGCTTGCTTTGTCATCCTCGGCATCTCAGTTCTCTCACTCCGTCTGTATTCTTACAGGTGCAACTCCAGCTGTAAGTGGCCACACAAAAGCTGACATGGCAGGCCCCATAGTTACAACGGGTCCATGGCAGGGCCCATAGTTACAACGGGTCCATGTTGCAATGCTTTGATTCAATGCTCTGATCCAAACTCAATCAGTTGATCAGTCATTAAGATGTCACAGCCCATTATCCTCCTACATGGGATTTCATTTCTTACCCCTGTGACCAGGGGGCAAGTGACGGAGCAAATTACATCATCCCGACCATTACTGGTTCCGTTGGTTGGCAGAAACCTCAACCTAAGGCTATGAAGCTATATAGGCTAATTCAGTCCGATAAACCTAAGCTAATATGAGCTTATCCAAGCCCAAAGAATCCCCAGCTCCCAGAGCAGTGTGTAAGAGCAGGGGGGGTAAACGACTTGTCCATGGCTCGAACGCTCTAGCTAAGAGCTACGGCCCCAGTTCTCTCCAGTGTCACGTTGTACTCAAGCAGATCACTCACCCACGCTGCACGTAAGTGGGGGTAGCAGGGGAGAGGGTCTAAGGTTACACTGTTGTATCGGACATTAAAGCTACTGTGGATGCATTCAAATTTGACGTTTGCATAGACTTGAGCAGATGTCCTTTTTATGCTGATTTAGCGTTCAAGTTTTAATACGCGGGACGCAAATCCCTGCAGAAAATCTGATATTCTCTTAGTGGTTTATCATGTAATATTATGTAATATTCTAGAAGTGGTATGTTATTTATGATATTAAAACTATTGCTGTCATGAATATAACTACAGGTGCTAAGAAGTCAGATAATGCCTTTTCAATGCAAATGGGGGTGTGTCAGGTGAAGTGGCGTGAGGTAAGCAGCCACTGAAGCTCTGCCGCAGGTCACCACATGGAGAATCTCATTCAGACTCCTTTGGGATCCCTGCGGCGCACCACTACACTCCCTGACATGGATCCCTAGATCAACTTGTGTCCTCTGTGGCTTAGTTAGTAGAGCATGGCGCTTACAACGCCAAGGTAGTGGGTTCGATCCCCGGGACCACCCATACACAAAAAAAATGTATGCACGCATGACTGTAAGTCGCTTTGGATAAAAGCGTCTGCTAAATGGCATATTATTATTAAATATATTATTAAAGGTTGTGGGTTTGATTCCCACTGGGGCCACCCGTATAATATATGCATATGCACGATTGTTAACCTTTTAGGATAAAAGCATCAGCTAAATGGCATTATTATTATATTACTAACCCACAGACACCTACACAACAAACTAATTCACCTACAGGGACTCCTCGACAACAATGAAATGTACTCGCAGTAACACACACACACACACACACACAGGTACACAAACACACATTTAACTTTTTATACATTTGTGAAGTGCATGGAGACTTTCTAAATACTGTATAGTAAATCAGTAATATATACTCAATAGATAATAATGTAAATATAATTTAAATCCACCATGACAAATGAAGAACTATAAATAGCACATATTTCAGTGCTCTCGCATACAACCACTAATGCATTGTAAGCATCATGCAAAGGTAAATACTTTGGTTGCTCTCCCTCTCACTCTTCTTAACGGTATGCTTAGTACTGACCTGTCATCTCAGCTGACCTGCCCTAACCTTGCTTGCTGATTGGGGGGGGGGATTAGTTGGGGGTAGGGGAGTTAAGAATCAGACCAACAATCCCCCATCTGCTTCATGGCCTGGAGTGCCCTCCAGCAACCCCTCCCAACACGGCAGAGCTGAGTTGGAGGCCTCCGGTCTACCAGAGTTTCATAAACGTAAAGTTTTGAATAAGCACAGCACTGGTCTTTCTCTTTCACTCTGCACACATTACACACACACACACACACACACACACACACACACACACAAATCCAATCTCACTATTTCAAACACTTTATAGATCCACAAGTATTTGGTCACACACACACACACACACACACACACACACCTGCACAGTCACTTTATAAGCCATGAATGGTCCCTCATCACAAAAGCTACATTATCTGATAAGTGCGTGGTGACATCAGACAGCTCTCATAATGCTCTAACAACTAATTCCTGTACGACAGCGCCTGTCAGAGCCCACTACTACAGTATACTGCATTGTGCCTCCCATCATGGCTCTAATACATTCTGATTATGTTGTCCAAACACCATGGCTATGGATCCTATAGATGCTAGTCTTTGGCTGAAAGTGTTTGCCCTCCAGTGGCCGGTTTGCAGTCCGGGGTACTCTCATTAACCCGAAGTAGCAATCATAATCCTATGTCACAAGTGAGACAGATTAGCTAATGCTAAAAGGAACGGGAATACAGGGTATTTATCACTAGGCTTGTAAACAGATCCAGGACACAACCAAATAGAGAAGAGACGATCTGATGGACACGTTTTATGGCTGGCCTAGCTGACAGAGGTTCATGGTACTATTAGATCACTTCAAGATAATGATGATACAAGCCATCCACTCTCTCATGGACACAGTGTGCATATTAGTCCCACTGTATCAGGTTCACTTAAGACTTTTAAAAGTGTTGACATATGAACACTGAAGGCAGTGCTATTTTCTTCTTGTTAACTGAATTAGTGGGACTCATATACACTTTCTGAGTTAAACGTACACTGGGTGAATTTGCTGTGCACGTTTGTCATCTACTTCCTGTGCAACCTCCTTTGGCCTCCTTTACGCTTTCTCAAGTTGAAATGTCCCAGCTAACACTTCTAGGGAGGCAGACCATTTTTGTTGTGTTACCTGTACTGTTCCCCTGATGTTTGAGTGTTCAGTTTTCTGTTAGTTAGGGAGACATTCTATGTATGTTAGCAAAAACCTCCTTGGAACCTACGCTACATGACCAAAAGTATGTGGACATCTGCACATCGAACATCTCATTCCAAAATCATGGGCATTAATATGGAGTTGGTCCCCCCTTTGCTGCTATAACAGCCTCTATTCTTCTGGGAAGGCTTTCCACTAGATGTTGAAACATTGCTGAGGGGACTTGCTTCCATTTAGCCACAAGAGTATTAGTGAGGTCAGGCACTGATGTTGGGCGATTAGGCCTGGCTCGCAGTCGGCGTTCCAATTCATCCCAAAGGTGTTCGATGGGGTTGAGGTCAGGGCTCTGTGCAGGCCAGTCAAGTTCTTCCACACCGATCTCGACAAACCATTTCTGTATGGACCTCGATTTGTGCACGAGGGCATTGTCATGCTGAAACAGGAAGGGGCCTTCCCCAAACTGTTGCCACAAAGTTGGAAGCACAGAATTGCCTAGAATGCATTGTATGCTGCAGCGTTAAAGATTTTCCTTCACTGGAACTAAGGGGCCTAGCCCGAACCATGAAAAACAGCCCCAGACCATTATTCCTCCTCCACCAAACTTTACAGTTGGCACTATGTATTGGGGCAGGTAGCGTTCTTCTGGCATCCGCCAAACCCAGATTTGTCTGTCGGACTGCCAGATGGTGACGCCTGATTCATCACTCCAGAGAAAGCGTTTCCAATGCTCCAGAGTCCAATAGCGTCGAGCTTTACACCACTCCAGCCGACGCTTGGCATTGCGCATGGGGATCTTAGGCTTGTGTGCGTCTGCTCGGCCATGGAAACCCATTTCATGAAGCTCCCGACGAACAGTTCTTGTGCTGACGTTGCTTCCAGAGGCCAGTGGTGGAAAAAGTACCCAATTGTCATACTTCAGTAAAAGTAAATAATAATAATAATAAATAATAAAGATAGGTTAATAGAAAATGACTCAAGTAAAAGTGAAAGCCACCCAGTAAAATACTACTTGAGTAAAAGTTTGAAATATAGTTAAGTATCAAAAGTAAACGTAAAAGTATAAATCATTTCAAATTCCTTATATTAAGCAAAACAGACGGCACCATTTTTTTTTTTTTTTACATTTATGGATAATCATGGGCTATCTTCAACACTCAGACATAATTTATAAATGAAGCATGTGTTTAGTGAGTCCGCCAGATCAGAGGCAGTAGGGAAGACCAGGGATGTTCTCTTGATAAGTGTGTGAATTGGACCATTTTCTTGTCCTGCTAAGCATTCAAAATGTAACAAATACTTTTGGGTGTCAGGGAAAATGTATGGAGTAAAAAGTACATGATTTTCTTTAGGAATGTAGTGAAGTAAAAGTAAAAGTAGTCAAAAATATAAATAGTAAAGTACAGATACCCCCAAAAACGAATAAAGTAGTACTTTAAAGTAATTTTACTTAAGTACTTTACACCACTGCCAGAGGCATTTTGGAACTCGGTAGTGAGTGTTGCAACTGAGGACAGACAATTTTTACGCGCTTCAGCACTCGGCGGTCCCGTTCTGTGGCCTTGTGTGGCCTATCACTTCACGGCTGAGCCATTGTTGTTCCTAGACGTTTCCACTTCACAATAACAGCACTTACAGTTGACCGGGGCAGCTCTAGCAGGGCAGAAATTTTACGAACTGACTTGTTGGAAAGGTGGCATCCTATGACGGTGCCACTGAGCTCTTCAGTAAGGCCATTCTACTGCCAATGTTTGTCTATGGAGATTGCATGGCTGTGTGCTCGATGTTATACACCTGTCAGCAGAATCCACTAATTTGAAGGGGTGCCCACATACTTTTGTATATATAGTGTATTTAGCATGTTTTGGTGTTTGAGTTAGGAGAACACTCCCTTAACGTCAAACAGAACTTAGCCAGACACATTTCATGGGACATTGCAAGAAGATTCATGTGTCCAGTTTTCTTTGTTAGGAGAATATTACATCAACATCACACTAAACATACACAGAACATGATTGCCATGTTCTCAGAATATAAGATACGAATGTTCTAGACACGTTTCATTGGAATGTTTTAAGAACATTCCTCTGTCCGAGGACATTTAAAACATAGGACATTCTGCTATTGTCCCCTGGAGGTTTTTGTGTAGTTCCAGGCTTGTTCTGGGGACGTCCCTAAAGACGTTTTTAGGACGTCGCCTGATGGTCCCGAAGAAACATTCTCCCCCCCCAAAAAACGTGTTTCATTACACATCATCTCTTGTTCAGCTGCGAAGCCCATTCGGGCGAACCACTGATCCATTCAACACTCTTTGTCTGTTGGCAAGGTTAGGGACACCCACACACAGTGTTTTCCATTTTAATATTTGACATACATGACTATATTGTGCATGTTTATTTATACAGTAACTATTATTCGACATGTCTTCACCTGGGATTTGAACTCATAACCTCTCCGTTCAGGGCATTCTGATCTTCCTGCTACGCCGCAATGTCTGTGTCAATATTGAACTTCACCTGTATTGCTAAACTTTGCACTTCGAGGTAAATCCCAGCTCTGTTAAAAGTACACTCAATAAAAACTGTTATTTATCATTAACCAGGTTTCCATCCAACCGTTTTCTGCGAGTAAAGTACATGTCGGATAAAAAATGTCATGACAGGCCTCATGAATACAGAAAATGTGTCGGTAACAAAATACACTAGATGAGGTGGGATCTTTTTGTGTCGGTAAAATTCATTATGCGAGAAATGGCAGGGGAAGCTTTTATGCGCTAATTTATTAGGCTACAGATTAAATCAATTATGATGAACTTCACAGGGTGCTGAAAGTGCAAGGTGATGAGCTTGATGCTCCTTTCCAATAAATATCGAGGGTCTTATTCTGGTGACATGAATCATGATCCACGATGCTTGTCTGTTTGACAAATAAAAATAATCTCGCTCTTTTGTCCATAATGATCTCATCATGTAGGCTATACCCACAGTGTATCTGCAAGCTGTTGGCTAGAGCGCACATGCCAATAACAGAGTGAGCACACTCACAATATAACGCAACATTCTTTGTGACAAAACCGTCACAACCATCAGTAGAGTTGAAAATGTGATGGAAACCCATTTAACTTGTATTTTTTTATTCGGTACATGGGAATTTAACCACAAAATGTATTTTTATGTGCGCTACGTCATCACGCACATATTTTTATTCCCAACAAGTCAATTTGTTGGAAACATCTCTCTGGTGGGAAAATGTGCATATCGTTTTTATGCGGATTTTAGAATATTCACATGAAAATCTGTCACCATTTGGATGGAAACATAGCTATTGTGATTACGGAGTAACATTAAAACAGACTAATATGCCCCACCAACATTAGACAACTATACAGAAAACCCTCAAATTGCTGAAATAAATAAACCAAATCAATGATGAGAGAATAGTCTGATTAACTGATAACCGACACAGACATGGTGGCGTGGCAGGAAGATTGGAATACCGTTAACCAAGAGATTGTAAATTCAAATCCCAGGTGAGGACATGTTAAATAATCATTCCTGTATAAATGAACTTGAATCATGTATGTCAAATATTTAAGTTGAAACAGGATGACATTGCTCGTCCTAATATTTATATAGTTCTTAATTCCATTCTTTTACTTTTAGATTTGTGTATTGTTGTGATTTGTTAGATACTACTGCACTCTTGGGGCACAAGCGTTTCCCTACACCCGCAATAACATCTGCTAAATATGTGTATGTGACCAATACAATTTGATTTGATGTTAAAAAGCACTGTTTGTGTGGTTGTCCCTGACCTTGCCAACAGACAAAGAGCTGTGAGTGGATCAGTGGTTCACCAATCAGGGCCTTGATGGGCTTGGCAACAGTAACAAGACGTAGTGTGTACACTTTTATTTTTATTGGAGAACGTTTCTTTGAGACCATCAGGCGACGTCCTAAAAAACGTCTTTAGGGACGTCCCTGGAAACAAGCTGGGAACTAGACGAAAACCTCCAGGGGACCATGACAGAACGTCCTATGTTTTAAACGTCATTGGACGCAAGAATGTTCTTGCAACATTCCCATGAAACGTGTCTAGAAGATTAATATCTAATATTTAGAAAAACATGGCAACTATGTTCTGTGTATGTTTGGCGTGACGTTAATGGAATATTCTCCTTACCCTCAGAAAACTGGACTATTCTTGCTACGTTCCAATGAAACGTGTCTAGAACATTCATATTAAATATTCTGAGATCATGGTAACCATGTGTTGGGTAAATTCTGTTTTGACATGAAGGGAATGGTCTTTTGGAAACGGTCCTTGCAGTATCACTGGAACATTCCCACGTTTGGCAATGACCTAATGAGACTCTCCAAAGTTGTGGGAACGTTTTTTTTCTTGTTAGCTGGGGTCATTCAATGAATATATGACACACACCCACTCAGGGACCTTTTTAGATACTGTGTATGAGATGTAACGTAGTTTCTATTTATACATAAAAATATCGTGTTACTCCCTTATGGAGATTGGAAGAGTGGGCCACCTGGTCAGCCCAGCCAGGACACCTGGCCACACACAGCGATGCATATAATGATGTCCAGGGAGGAGAGGGTCACTGGAGTGAATAAGAAAATAGTAATCTTTTAAACTCAAGGCCTTAGATTTATAGTTAGACAGGCTGTTCAAATGAAAGTCAGGTGTATCGAGTGTTACCCGGTGCTGTCGAGAGTTTGGGACTATAATGTACTATCTGCAAAATGTAGTTTATTGACAGAGCCTTGTTCTGTTAAACGTTCTCTACCCGTATAGTACTCTAAATACCCCAATTCATGTTGTTAAGTTCAAAATAATACAATATAAAAATTGCTGACACCATTCAAACCAATGAGGGTTCGTAAAAAATGTAAAGCCAATTATCTCAGAATCATCGTTTTGCAGATAGAACCTTATAGTCAACTCACGATGAATATGCAAATCTGCTAATTATGTTGTGTCAGCATTATTTCACTATAGTTGCTGGTTGAAAATACAATCTATACAGGACCTTTTTTTTTCAGCAGATTTTGCATGGGTGGAGTTTTTGCTTCTCACATGACATTAAATGAGGGAATCATTTTACAGATCAATAACAAAAGCCTAGATTCAATCCAGACTGCGTGCACCGCGTTATAGCGCGATTTAAACATTTAAAGGCAATGTTCCTGCGTTTGCGGAGACTGCATTCACAGTAAACGCAGCATACAGTACGCCGGCTCAATCGAAAAATCACCTTTACATTTCAAACGCGCTATAGTGCGGATCTTCCGCAGTCCGGATTGAATCTAGCCTAAAGAGACTTTAAAACCTCCCTGCCAATAACCACCTTTCAGTTGACTAATCCTGCCCATTACACCACCCCCAACCCATCCATAATCCTAACAGAAATCCTTCCCTTTACACCCACCCCTTCCATAATCCTAACTGTGGTCCCCTCTCCACTCCACTCAGACCACTTCCAGACAAAAAAACTACTGTTTTTGTTTATTTTGTACCATTTTAACTTAAAACTATTGTAGTTAGTAACTTTATTGTTACCCAGAAATGATTTAATATGAAGCTCAAGATGGCTCTGATGGGCCTTTTAAATGAATCAAAAATAATTTTCAATGGTGCCCTGAGAAAGATTTTACAAAATATATAAAAAATGGATGGAGCCTAGTAGTTAGAGGGGGTGGCTAGTCTTGCAAATGTATTTTGGATGATGTGTAATTTGTGTAGGTAGGAAGCATATGTACTGGCCCAGACAATATTTGAAGTAAATGAAGCTGTAGTATAGTTTGGAAGCAAGCTTGATGAACCAAACCACTAATCTTTCTGAAGATACCAATGGACTTTACTACAAAGTGAATGTGATCTTTCCAGCACTTTTCATTAACTAAAACTGCAAGAAATCTAGTGGATGAAACATGATCAATTTCATTCCCACCAATTGAGATTCTGGCAAAAAAAAATTCTACAATATTTCTTATTTTTACCACCAGTGAATACAAGAAAGTAGTAAAAAAAAAGATTTGTTTATCTGGAACCATTCAGACAATTTGGCTATGCCTGTGTAGGCTTCATTGATTAGTGAATCGAAATGCTTGTGTGATGAAATCAAGTTGGTATCATCAGCAAAAAGTATGGGAAGTAAGGTAGAAGACACATCAGCAAGGTCATTGATACAGTGGCTTGCGAAAGTATTCACCCCCCTTGGCATTTTTCCTATTTTGTTGCCTTACAACCTGGAATTAAAATTTATTTTTGGGGGGTTTGTATCATTTGATTTACACAACATGCCTACCACTTTGAAGATGCAAAATATTTTTTATTGTGAAACAAACAAGAAATATGACAAAAAAACAGAACACTTGAGCTTGCATAACTATTCACCCCCCCCAAAGTCAATACTTTGTAGAGCCACCTTTTGCAGCAATTACAGCTGCAAGTCTCTTGGGGTATGTCTCTATAAGCTTGGCACATCTAGCCACTGGGATTTATGCCCATTCTTCAAGGCAAAACTGCTCCAGCTCCTTCAAATTGGATGGGTTCCGCTGGTGTACAGCAATCTTTAAGTCATACCACAGATTCTCAATTGGATTGAGGTCTGGGCTTTGACTAGGCCATTCCAAGACATTTAAATGTTTCCCCTTAAACCAATCGAGTGTTGCTTTAGCTGTATGCTTAGGGTCATTGTCCTGCTGAAAGGTGAACCTCCGTCCCAGTCTCAAATCTCTGGAAGACTGAAACAGGCTTCCCTCAAGAATTTCCCTGTATTTAACGCATCCATCATTCCTTCCATTCTGACCAGTTTCCCAGTCCCTGCCGATGAAAAAATCCCCACAGCATGATGCTGCCACCACCATGCTTCACTGTGGGGATGGTGTTCTCGGGGTGATGAGAGGTGTTGGGTTTGCACCAGACATAGCGTTTTCCTTGATGGCCAAAAAGCTAAATTTTAGTCTCATCTGACCAGAGTACCTTCTTCCATATGTTTGGGGAGTCTCCCACATGCCTTTTGGCGAACACCAAACGTGTTTGCTTAATTTTTTCTTTAAGCAATGGCTTTTTTCTGGCCACTCTTCCGTAAAGTCCAGCTCTGTGGAGTGTACGGCTTAAAGTGGTCCTATGGACAGATACTCCAATCTCCGCAGTGGAGCTTTGCAGCTCCTTCAGGGTTATCTTTGGTCTCTTTGTTGCCTCTCTGATTAATGCCCTCCTTGCCTGGTCCGTGAGTTTTGGTGGGTGGCCCTCTCTTGGCAGGTTTGTTGTGGTGCCATATTCTTTCCCTTTTTTAATAATGGATTTAATGGTGCTCCGTGGGATGTTCAAAGTTTCGGATATTTTCTTATAACCCAACCCTGATCTGTACTTCTCCACAACTTTGTCCCTGACCTGTTTGGAGAGCTCCTTGGTCTTCATGGTGACGCTTGCTTGGTGGTGCCCCTTGCTTAGTGGTGTTGCAGACTCTAGGGCCTTTCAGACAGGTGTATATATACTGAGATCATGTGACAGATCATGTGACACTTAGATTACACACAGGTGGACTTTATTTAACTAATTATGTGACTTCTGAAGGTAATTGGTTAAACCAGATCTTATTTAGGGGCTTCATAGCAAAGGGTGTGAATACATATGCACGCAACACTTTTCCGTTATTTATTTTGTATACTTTTTTGAAATAAGTTATTTTTTTCATTTCACTTCACGAATTTGGACTATTTTGTGTATGTCCATTTCATGAAATCCAAATAAAAATCAATTTAATTACATGTTGTAATGCAACAAAATAGGAAAAATGCCAAGGGGGATGAATACTTTTGCAAGGCACTGTATAAATGAGGAATATCAAAGGTCCAAGGAAACATCCTTGTGGGACGCCACAGGTAGACGCAAAACAATTTGCATGTACAAATTGTTCTCTATCATATACAGTGCCTTCAGAAAGTATTCACAACCCTTGACTTTTTCCACATGTTTTTGTGTTACAGCCTGAATTTAAAATTGATTAAATTGAGATGTTTTGTCACTGGCCTACACACAATACCCCATAATGTCAAAGTGGAATTATGTTTTCCGAAATGTTTAAAAATTCATTAAAATTAAAAAGCTGAAATGTCTTGAGTCTATAAATATTCAACCCCTTTGTTATGGCAAGCCTAAATGAGTAAAACTTTGCTTAACAAGTCACATAATAAGTTGCATGAATCACTCTGTGTGCAATAATAGTGTTTAACATGATTTTTGAATAACTATTTTTGAATAACTATATAATCTCTGTACCCCACACATACAATTATCTGTAAGATCCCTCATTCGACGAGTGAATTTCAATCACAGATTCAACCACAAAGACCAGAGAGGTTTTCCAAAGCCTCGCAAAGAAGGGCACCTATTGGTAGATGAGTAAACAAAAACCAAAAAAAGCAGACATTGAATATCCGTTTGAGAATGGTGAAGTTATTACACTTTGAATGGTGTATCAATACACCCAGTCACTACAAAGATACAGGCGTCCTTCCTAACTCAGTTGCCAGAGAGGAAGGAAACCGCTCAGGGATTTCACCATGAGGCCAATGGTGACTTTAAAACAGTTACAGAGTTTAATGACTGTGAAAGGAGAAAACTGAGGATGGATCAACAACATTGTAATTACTCCACAATACTAACCTAATTGACAGAGTGAAAATAAGTAAAAATATTCCAAAACATGCATCCTGTTTGCAACAAGGCACTAAAGTAAAACTGCTAAAATATTGGCAAAGCAATTAACTTTTTGTCCTGAATACAAAGTATTATGTTTGGGGCAAATCCAATACAACACATTACTGAGTACCACTCTCCATATTTTCAAGCATAGTTGTGGCTGCATCATGTCGTGGGTATGCTTGTAATCATTAAGGACTGGGACATTTTTCAGGATAAAAAATAAATGGAATGGAGCTAATCACAGGCAAAATCCTAGAGGAAAACCTGGTTAAGTCTGCTTTCCACCAGACACTGGGAGATGAATTCACCTTTCAGCAGGACAATAACCTAAAACACAAGGCCAAATCTACACTGGAGTTGCTTACCAAGAAGACAGTGAATGCTCCTGAGTGGCCGAGTTACAGTTATGACTTAAATCTGCTTGAAAATATATGAGAAAACCTGAAAATGGTTGTCTAGCAATGATCAACAACCAATTTGACAGAGCTTGAAGAATTCTGAAAATAATAATGGGCAAATGTTGCACAATCCAGGTGTGGAACGGTCTTAGAGACTTACCCACAGTGGCGATTTTAGCATGTAAATCTTGGTGGGGCAAACTCCCCAACAGTTTTTTAGATGCATGCCAGCAAAGCCACTACACAACACAACACAACATTATACAATACATTAATTGCACTATAACGGTGACTGACGGTGCCCACAAACTGTTAGGGCCTACATAAAGCTGTCCCAACAGCAGAGCTTTCTTTTCAGCACCATGGAGTGAATCCTTACCACCGCTACACCTGGCTATCAGCGGAGCATTGTCTGGCAGCAAAACAGTTCATTCAGCCTCATTTACTGCCTTTTTAAAAAACATAGCTGATATGGCTGACTTGCTTAAACAAATGTGGTTTCTACTGACAATTGAGATGTTCAAGGGAACGATGAGCGGATAAGAGGCAATCTGTAATTTCGATTAAGACAATGAGCGAGCTAAGACAGACATAGTCAATATAACTATCTGTTCAGCACTTTTGAAATGTACAGCGACAGAATTCAGAACACGGGCCATTCTTACAGTATTCTCCCTGTACACCAAGTCAGAACCGTAGGATAAATACGGCGGTCCTTCTTGTGGGCAAATTTTGTCATTAAACTTTGTCATCAAAGTCTGGCATTCTAATCCAATATGGATGGTGTTAAGAGATAGATGGGAGGGGTTGAATGGAGCTGAAAGTTGGGACTAATAACAACTAATAACAAGATAACTAATGTAAAACATACTGTGTCCGTAAAAACGTATATAGGTTATAGGTTAATAACTTTTATGAAAGAGCACAGTTTAAAAGATATGGCAAATAGAAATCAAACTGGATGGACATCAGAAATAGATGGGAGAGGTTGTGGGTAGAGGAAGGGCAGGAGTAAAAACAAACCAAATAGAACCATTGTAAAATTGACTGTGTCCATAAAATGTATATAGTATGTATAAGCTGGAAGTAGAGGCCTAAGCGTTGTTGTTCACTAGTTTACTCTAATTAGGGAAAGGGTGGTGGGGTTGGAAGATAATAAAGGGAAATATATTTTTAAAACTAAATATGTATATATGTATGTATATGTATTTATATGTATGTATGTATGTATGTATGTATGTATGTATGTATGTACAGTGGGGAAAAAAAGTATTTAGTCAGCCACCAATTGTGCAAGTTCTCCCACTTAAAAAGATGAGAGAGGCCTGTAATTTTCATCATAGGTACACGTCAACTATGACAGACAAAATGAGAAAAAAAAATCCAGAAAATCACATTGTAGGATTTTTAATGAATTTATTGGCATATGATGGTGGAAAATAAGTATTTGGTCAATAACAAAAGTTTCTCAATACTTTTGTTATATACCCTTTGTTGGCAATGACACAGGTCAAACGTTTTCTGTAAGTCTTCACAAGGTTTTCACACACTGTTGCTGGTATTTTGGCCCATTCCTCCATGCAGATCTCCTCTAGAGCAGTGATGTTTTGGGGCTGTCGCTGGGCAACACAGACTTTCAACTCCCTCCAAAGATTTTCTATGGGGTTGAGATCTGGAGACTGGCTAGGCCACTCCAGGACCTTGAAATGCTTCTTACGAAGCCACTCCTTCGTTGCCCGGGCGGTGTGTTTGGGATCATTGTCATGCTGAAAGACCCAGCCACGTTTCATCTTCAATGCCCTTGCTGATGGAAGGAGGGTTTCACTCAAAATCTCACGATACATGGCCCCATTCATTCTTTCCTTTACACGGATCAGTCGTCCTGGTCCCTTTGCAGAAAAACAGCCCCAAAGCATGATGTTTCCAACCCCATGCTTCACAGTAGGTATGGTGTTCTTTGGATGCAACTCAGCATTCTTTGTCCTCCAAACATGACGAGTTGAGTTTTTACCAAAAAGTTATATTTTGGTTTCATCTGACCATATGACATTCTCCCAATCCTCTTCTGGATCATCCAAATGCACTTCAGACGGGCCTGGACATGTACTGGCTTAAGCAGGGGGACACGTCTGGCACTGCAGGATTTGAGTCCCTGGCGGCGTAGTGTGTTACTGATGGTAGGCTTTGTTACTTTGTTCCCAGCTCTCTGCAGGTCATTCACTAGGTCCCCCCGTGTGGTTCTGGGATTTTTGCTCACCGTTCTTGTGATCATTTTGACCCCACGGGGTGAGATCTTGCGTGGAGCCCCAGATCGAGTGAGATTATCAGTGGTCTTGTATGTCTTCCATTTCCTAATAATTGCTCCCACAGTTGATTTATTCAAACCAAGCTGCTTACCTATTGCAGATTCAGTCTTCCCAGCCTGGTGCTGGTCTACAATTTTGTTTTTGGTGTCCTTTGACAGCTCTTTGGTCTTGGCCATTGTGGAGTTTGGAGTGTGACTGTTTGAGGTTGTGGACAGGTGTCTTTTATACTGATAACAAGTTCAAACAGGTGCCATTAATACAGGTAACGAGTGGAGGACAGAGGAGCCTCTTAAAGAAGAAGTTACAGGTCTGTGAGAGCCAGAAATCTTGCTTGTTTGTAGGTGACCAAATACTTATTTTCCACCATAATTTGCAAATAAATTCATTAAAAATCCTACAATGGGATTTTCTGGATTTTTTTTTCTCAATTTGTCTGTCATAGTTGACGTGTACCTATGATGAAAATTACAGGCCTCTCTCATCTTTTTAAGTGGGAGAATTTGCACAATTGGTGGCTGACTAAATACTTTTTTTCCCCACTGTATGTATGTATATGTATGTGTATATGTATGTATTTATATGTATATGTGTGTATGTATGTATGTGTGTGTCAAATCAATCAATGTATAAAAAAATTTGACATGCGTTTTTCTGGATTTTTTTGTTGTTATTCTGCCTCTCACTGTTCAAATAAACCTACCATTAAAATTATAGACTGATAATTTCTTTGTCAGTGGGCAAACATACAAAATCAGCAGGGGATCAAATACTTTTTTCCCTCACTGTATATACAGTGGGGAGAACAAGTATTTGATACACTGCCGATTTTGCAGGTTTTCCTACTTACAAAGCATGTAGAGGTCTGTAATTTTTATCATAGGTACACTTCAACTGTGAGAGACGGAATCTAAAACAAAAATCCAGAAATTCACATTGTATGATTTTTAAGTAATTAATTTGCATTTTATTGCATGACATAAGTATTTGATCACCTACCAACCAGTAAGAATTCCGGCTCTGTCACGCCCTGGCTCTGGGGACTCTAATATGTTGAGCCAGGGTGTGTAAAGTCTATGTGTGTTGTCCTAGGTTTCACATTCTGGTATTGTGGTTCTATGTTGGCCAGTGTGGTTCTCAATCAGAGGCAACGTGATTCAGCTGTTGCTTGTTGACTCTGATTGAGAACCATACTTTAGCAGCCTGTTTCCCCACAGAGTTTGTGGGATCTTGTTTCAAGTCTGTTTATGTTAGACCGTGAACTGTCACGTATCGTTTGTTGTTTTTGATCGTGTCTCTAATTAAAGAGTATGTTTGCCTGCAACGCTGCGCCTTGGTCCTCATCTCTGTTCGACGAGCGTG
Organism: Coregonus lavaretus; assembly: GCF_964263955.1. Taxonomy (NCBI): domain Eukaryota; kingdom Metazoa; phylum Chordata; class Actinopteri; order Salmoniformes; family Salmonidae; genus Coregonus; species Coregonus lavaretus. The sequence continues at coordinate 41,829,102 of NC_140006.1, read as the reverse complement.
ACAGGCTCTCACAGACCTGTTAGTTTTTCTTTAAGAAGCCCTCCTGTTCTCCACTCATTACCTGTATTAACTGCACCTGTTTGAACTCGTTACCTGTATAAAAGACACCTGTCCACACACTCAATCAACAGACTCCAACCTCTCCACAATGGCCAAGACCAGAGAGCTGTGTAAGGACATCAGGGATAAAATTGTAGACCTGCACAAGGCTGAGATGGGCTACAGGACAATAGGCAAGCAGCTTGGTGAGAAGGCGACAACTGTTGGCGCAATTATTAGAAAATGGAAGAAGTTCAAGATGACGGTCAATCACCCTCGGTCTGGGGCTCCATGCAAGATCTCACCTCATGGGGCATCAATGATCATGAGGAAGGTGAGGGATCAGCCCAGAACTACACGGCAGGACCTGGTCAATGACCTGAAGAGAGCTGGGACCACAGTCACCAAGAAAACCATTAGTAACACACTACGGCGTCATGGATTAAAATCCTGCAGCGCACGCAAGGTCCCCCTGCTCAAGCCAGCGCATGTCCAGGCCCGTCTGAAGTTTGCCAATGACCATCTGGTTTAATCCAGAGGAGGAATGGGAGAAGGTCATGTGGTCTGATGAGACAAAAATAGAGCTTTTTGGTCTAAACTCCACTCGCCGTGTTTGGAGGAAGAAGAAGGATGAGTACAACCCCAAGAACACCATCCCAACCGTGAAGTATGGAGGTGGAAACATCATTCTTTGGGGATGCTTTTCTGCAAAGGGGACAGGACGACTGCACCGTATTGAGGGGAGGATGGATGGGGCCATGTATCGCGAGATCTTGGCCAACAACGTCCTTCCCTCAGTAAGAGCATTGAAGGTGGGTCGTGGCTGGGTCTTCCAGCATGACAATGACCCGAAACACACAGCCAGGGCAACTAAGGAGTGGCTCCGTAAGAAGCATCTCAAGGTTCTGGAGTGGCCTAGCCAGTCTCCAGACCTGAACCGAATAGAAAATCTTTGGAGGGAGCTGAAAGTCCGTATTGCCCAGCGACAGCCCCGAAACCTGAAGGATCTGGAGAAGGTCTGTATGGAGGAGTGGGCCAAAATCCCTGCTGCAGTGTGTGCAAACCTGGTCAAGACCTACAGGAAACGTATGATCTCTGTAATTGCAAACAAAGGTTTCTGTACCAAATATTACGTTCTGCTTTTCTGATGTATCAAATACTTATGTCATGCAATAAAATGCAAATTAATTACTTAAAAATCATACAATGTGATTTTCTGGATTTTTGTTTTAGATTCCGTCTCTCACAGTTGAAGTGTACCTATGATAAAAATTACAGACCTCTACATGCTTTGTAAGTAGGAAAACCTGCAAAATCGGCAGTGTATCAAATACTTGTTCTCCCCACTGTATCTATATTTGCAAAAACATATATGGGGGATTGGAAGTGATGCAGACAATTACATTGATGGAAGCTACCTGCAATATTAAAGCTGATCTACCGCCTAAAAATAAATTAAAATAAATAAAAAACTCGGAAAAAAACAAGGTTGAATCATGACGTCGGTGATCTTCAGGTTGGAGCTCTAAAAAGAGGCCCGAGTTCCCGACTTGGAATTCTGAGTTGGATGACCGTTCAAAACGTATTTTCCCAGTCGGAGCTCATTTTTTTCAGAGTTCAAAAGCATCTTGAACTCACTGAAGTCTGAAATTTCCCAGTTCCGAGTTTCCAGTTGTTTTGAACGCGGCAGAAGTCATGCTGGATTGACTGCATGCCCAATGTATTCAACCTTTTTTGGCCAATGGTGTTGCGTGTGAATGTTTATCATTTTAAGCTTGGAAAAGAGGCCCTTAAGCCCAGACTTGGACCACACACCCTTTCCACCAAATAGCAGGGGAAGCAAAATAGTGATTGCTTTGCAATGTTTGCAGTTAGCCACTGATTCCTTCCAAACCACACCTTCTTGAATTTGTGATTTCCAACTTCTTGTGTAATGTTTATGTCCAATGGCCGATGAGCACCGATACGTTTTATCTATAATTTCTCTTCATATGACAATGTTTGAAAAGGATTTGCCAGTAGATTGCCGACGTGATTCATGATGATGACTGCTAGCTAAGATTTTGAAAGTATGATGTTGACATGATCAGTCCAATCAAAGCTACTGTAGCTATAACGTGATTTGACGTCATTTTATCTGTGGCCAATGACCTTGAGCCTTCTTGGATGAGCACTTCTAATGTTAATCTGTGGTAGCAGCCAAGGGGGCTTGAACTTTCTAGCTCTCCCTGTAGATTTTGCGGAGACTTAGTGTCCCCATGAGTGACAGAACACTGAGCCAATCACGGCGCAACTAGAGAAGATTACCAACCCCTACGCCCTTTCTGCTGGCTGCCCCTCCCCCACAGAAAGCACTGAGCTGCCTTACTCAAGAAAGCACTGAGCTGCCTTACTCAAGAAAGCACTGAGCTGCCTTACTCAAGAAAGCACTGAGCTGCCTTACTCAAGAAAGCACTGAGCTGCCTTACTCAAGAAAGCACTGAGCTGCCTTACTCAAGAAAGCACTGAGCTGCCTTACTCAAGAAAGCAAAAAAGAGACCATGTTTTTATGCGGCTTTATTAACTCAATACAGTTTTTATTACATTGTTTGCAAACTGAAATGTGACACGTATTAATGCCAAAAATAACATGGAACAGGTGGGGATCTGCCTGCCCTGAATGATTGGTCACCACAGCTTACCCAGACCACTATTTATCACTGCAAAAGGTGCTTCTACAAAGTATTGACTCAGGGGTGTGAATACTTACACTCGCATGGAATAGCCTTCATTTCTTAGAACAAGAATAGACTGACGAGTTTCAGAAAAAAGTTATTTGTTTCTGGCCATTTTGAGCCTGTAATCGAACCCACAATTGCTGATGCTCCAGATACACAACTAGTCTCAAGAAGGCCAGTTTTATTGCTTCTTTAAATCAGCACAACAGTTTTCAGCTGTGCTAACATAATTGCAAAAGGGTTTTCTAATGATCAATTAGCCTTTTAAAATGATAAACTTGGATTAGCGAACACAACGTGCCATTGGAACACAGGACTGAAGGTTGCTGATAATGGGCCTCTGTACGCCTATGTAGATATTCCATAAAAAATTTGCCGTTTCCAGCTACAATAGCCATTTACAACATTAACAATGTCTACACTGTATTTCTGATCAATTTGATGTTATTTTAATGGACAAAAAAAAAGGTTTTCTTTCGAAAACAAGGAAATTTCTAAGTGACCCGAAACTTTTGAACGGTAGTGTATGTAAATGAGATGTGTCTGTATTTACTTTTCAATAAATTTGCGAACATATCTAAAAAACATGTTTTTCACTTTGTCATTATGGGGTATATTTAATGCATTTTGAATTCAGGCTGTAACACAACAAAATGTGGAATTAGTCGAGGGGTATGAATACTTTCTGAAGGCACTGTACATAATTATATAGGCATTTATATGTACATTCATGAAAACGGTAATAATGCAATTCAGCAAGTAATATTTCATTATCAAACGCTTTGGATAAATCTAGACGACTGCCAAGAGCGTTGTTGTTGAGGGCTGAAAAAGATTTTATACACAAGTTGTAAAAGAGCCATATCTGTGGAGTAGTTTTTACGAAAACCATATTGGTGCTCATATAAAATACTGTCTTGGTTTAAATGTTTCAACATTATTATTTTACACCAGTTTCTCTGAGACTCATGAAAAACATGGTAGTACAGATATAATTAGTAAAAGATCTTGGATCCCCAGGTTTAAAGAGGGGGATAGCATTGGCAACTTTAAAATATTTAGGTACAATACCAGTTGGCATAGATTTGGTGAATATATCTACATTAGAGGGTATATCATCGAGGAAGACACCGATTTCACCAAAGAGGCACCAATTTCATCATGACCTGCTGCTGATACCTTTAAGTTACCAATGACCTCCATCACCTCCATCACATCAGGTGGATCAAACTGAAGGAGAGAAGGGACATTTCCCTTAATGTAATCCAAAGGATTTCCATCAGTTTTTGCCTGGTCTTAAAATCATGGATACCATTTTTATGTCTCTGCATCCAGTATGAAAGAAGTTAAGAGTTTGTTTTGCGAGTCAACGCTAACTAGCGTTAGCGCAATGACTGGAAGTCTATGGTATTTACTAACAGTTACCATAGACTTCCAGTCATTGCGCTAACGCTAGTTAGCGACTTCCTTTAAACTGCATGCAGAGACATAAAAAATGGTATCCACGGCACCTTAATTGAGGAGGACGGGCTCGTGGTAATGGCTGGAGCGGAAGAATGGTATCAAATACATTTTATTTAGCAGACGCTCTTATCCAGAGCGACTTACAGGAGCAATTAGGGTTAAGTGCCTTGCTCAAGGGCACATCGACAGATTTTTCACCTAGTCAGCTCGGTGATTAGAACCAGCAACCTTTCGGTTACTAGCACAACGCTCTTAACCACTAAGCTACCTGCCGCCCTACAAACACATGGTTTGATGCCATTCCATTTGCTCCGTTCCAGCCATTATTATGAACCATCCTCCCCTCAACAGCCTCCACTGATCCACAGGTTCATCTGACTCTGGGGAAGCAGATAAAGGAAAGGACTTCATTGCCAAAATCCTGAAGTGTCCTTTTAAAAGAGAGGAACGGACTATGGGAGACAGTACTACATAGAGCCATGACCACATGGAACTCTATTCCACATCAGGTAACTGATGCAAGCAGTAGAATCTGATTTAAAAAAACAGGTAAAAATACACTTTGTGGAACAGCTGGGACTGTGAAGAGACACACACACACACACAGGCACATACACACGTACATATAGACACTCACTCTACACACACGTACACATGGATGTTGTATTGTAAATATGTGATAGTGGAGTAGTGGCCTGAGGGAACACACTAAATGTATTTGGTAAAGTGTTATGAAATATAATGTAATGTAATATTTTAAATGGTATATAACTGCCTTAATGTTGCAGGACCCCATGAAGAGTATGGGGATCCTTAATAAATACAAATACACAATGACAAAAAAAGTTATTAAATACAAGTAAAATAACATAAGGATCACTATAGGTCTTCCAACATTAAATTGAGATGTGAGAGCCATAGAAGCCTTTTTCCTGTTCAACAGTTGATTGATAATTGTCCATGTTGACTTGATATTGTTTGAAGATTCTTGGAATTTGCTAGTAAATCTTTTTTGTGGTATCCGAAGTAGATGGCTAAATCTGTTCTCATACTTTTTGTAATTGGCACAATTCCGGGTGGGATTAGTGAGAAACCTTGATGTAAGTAGTTTTGTTTTAAGTGAGGATTTAGTGATGATTTAGTGAGGATTTTATAGAGAGGTCTGACTGAGGGAAAGTAGTGGTGAAATATCATGAAATATCATCAATCAACATCTTAAAGCACTCATTATTACTTTAGTTAAATATTCTACATGTAACGCTACTATCCATTTCCACCTGTTCTTTTCCAGCCGACAAAGAGAAGTGGAATATTGGAAAGTGGTCAGAAACGAGTATTTAAATAACAAATACTTGAATACGGATGTAGTTCAATCAGACAACACGCAATACCAATACAATGTGTTTTTAATTTTTTACATTTTATTGCATTTTTTATTGGGCCATCCACCCTCTTCAGAGAACAAAAGTAACTTTGTTTTACTTTTTTACAACTATTTTGTTACATATACAGTGCCTTTCGGAAAGTATTCAGACCCCTTGACTTTTTCCACATATTGTTAGGTTACAGCCTTATTCTAAAATTGATTAAATTGTTTTTTTCCCCCCTCATCAATCTACACACAATACCCCATAATGACAAAGCAAAAACAGGTTCTTAGAAATGAAAATTGAAATATTAAATTTACATAAGTATTTCAGACCCTTTACTCAGTATTTTGTTGAAGCACCTTTCGCATTACGGCCTCAAGTCTTCTTGGGTATGACGCTACAAGCGTGGCACACCTGTATTTGGGGAGTTTCTCCCATTCTTCTCTGCAGATCCTCTTAAGCTCTGTCAGGTTGGATGGAGAGTTATTTTCAGGTCTCTCCAGAGATGTTTGATCAGGTTTAAGTCCGGGCTCTGGCTGGGCCACTCAAGGACATTCAGAGACTTGTCCCGAAACCACTCCTGCTTTGTCTTGGCTGTGTGCTTAGGGTCGTTGTCCTGTTGGAAGGTGAACGTTCGCCCCAGTCTGAGGTCTTGAGCGCTCTGGAGCAGGTTTTCATCAAGGATCTCTCTGTACTTTACTCCGTTCATCTTTCCCTCGATCCTGACTAGTCTCCCAGTCCCTCCCGCTGAAAAACATCCCCACAGCATGATTCTGCCACCACCATGCTTAACCATAGGGATGGTGCCAGGTTTCCTCCAGACGTGATGCTTGGCATTCAGGCCAAAGAGTTCAATCTTGGTTTCATCAGACCAGAGAATCTTGTTTCTCATGGTCTGAGAGTCTTTAGGTGCCTTTTGGCAAACTCCAAGCTGGCTGTCATGTGCCTTTTACTGAGGAGTGGCTTCCGTCTGGCCACTCAACCATAAAGGCCTGATTGGTAGAGTGCTGCAGAGATGGTTGTCCTTCTGGAAGTTTCTCCCATCTCCACAGAGGAACTCTAGAGCTCTGTCAGAGTGACCATCGGGTTCTTGGTCACCTCCCTGACCAAGGCCATTATCCCCCGATTGCTCAGTTTTGGCTGGGCGTTCAGCTCTAGGAAGAGTCTTGGTGGTTCCAAACTTCTTCCATTTAAGAATGATGGAGGTCAATGTGTTCTTGGGCATCTTCAATGCTGCATAACATTTTTGTTACCCTTCCACAGATCTGTGCCTCGACACAATCCTGTCTCGGCGCTCTACGGACAATTCCTTCGACCTCATGGCTTGGTTTTTGCTCTGACATACACTGTCAACTGTGGGACCTTATATAGACAGGTGTGTGCCTTTCCAATCATGTCCAATCAATTATATTTACCACAGGTGGACTCCAATCAAGTGGTAGAAACATCTCAAGGATGATCAATGGAAACAGGATGCACCTGAGCTCAATTTCGAGTCTCATAGCAAAGGGTCTGAATACTTATGTAAATAAGGTATTTCTTTTTAATACATTTGCAAACATTTCTAAAAACCTGTTTTCGCTTTGTCATTATGGGGTATTGTGTGTAGATTGCTGAGGATTTGTATTTATTTAATACATTTTAGAATAAGGCTGTAACGTAACAAAATGTGAAAAAAGTAAAGGGGTCTGAATACTTTCCGACTGCACTGTACATTATACATTATTGATACATATCACATACATGGTACTTCTATACACAGTATTACATGAAATAAAATATAGTTTGATTTACACATTACACATCTGGCTGCTTGGTATACTGAAAATGTTCCATCTTCCTCTAAAGGACAGACCAACATGTATGTTGGCGGTGCACAGCGGGTGGCCTTCCTATCTCCTCTGACCACAGACCATCGACCATCTTTATCGGTTCTTTTCCCGACGATTCTACATGTTCAATCGCCACCATTGTCTACAGCAGGTTCAGTAATCCTCATACGATTGCACTTCACTTGTCTCTGGTTTCAGTTACGTCACTGGCTTCAGTCCCTATACTAGTTTCAGTCAGTCCACTGATTTCAGTTACGTCACTGGCTTCAGTCCCTATACTAGTTTCAGTCAGTCCACTGATTTCAGTTACGTCACTGGCTTCAGTCCCTATACTAGTTTCAGTCAGTCCACTGATTTCAGTTACGTCACTGGCTTCAGTCTCTATACTGGTCCATGTGCACACTGTGGTTTCTGTATTTGCTGGGCTCTCTAGGTTTATTCCAGGTCCTTCACTTGATGCAGACTCTATACTGGCTTCAGTCTCTATTGTAGCACAGGTTCCAATGCTAAGTGCAGACTCTGCGCTGGTTACAGTCTCTGTACTAGTCGCAGTTCTGGAGATCATTGCGGTCCCTGTCCCAGAGCAGTCTGTGATGCCACTGTGACCCCTGCTGGTCTGGAACACTGTTGTCCAGCGGGGGAGGAAGCGGGGAAGCTGCTTCCGGAGTTCCCGGCTGCGTAGGCCGTACACCACGGGGCTGAGCCCTTGCCCCACTAAGAACACCACGTAGTTGGTCACTGTGGCGGCCATATTGTGCTTCAACCTGGCGATGATGGGCACCAGAGGGAGAAGGTACAGGATCATCTGCAGCATGTGGATCAGGATGGTGCGGCGCCCGTAGCTGTTGGAGCGTGAGAAATGCCCCGCCCGGCAGCCCTCCATGTAGATGAGCACATAGCTGGTCATGATGAGCAGTAGCAGGAACGCCACCAGCGCCAGGCTGCTGAACCGAGACGCTGGACTCTCCAGCGTGGTGGAGCACACGGGGTCCAGCTCCACCACATAGGCCCAAGAGGACTGGGCGCAAGCCAGGACAGTGAACAGAACCGGGTTGAGCAGGGCCACGAACCAAGCCAGAGCTATGACGGAAGCCCGAATGCGACGCACCAGCTTCGGGTAGTGGAGCGGCCGCAGAATGGAAAGGCAGGTGTTGATGGCCATGAGGGTGAGGGTGATGCCCATGCCACGGCCCAGAGCCACCTGGAAGTCAAAGAGGAGCCAACAGGTCAGGCGGCTGATGGGCAGGCGGAGGGCGCGGAGGCCGTGCAGGACGGTGCCCACGGCGTTGAAGCTGGTCACACAGGCACAGTGATGGCACAGCAGGATGAAGCGGACGTTGCGGCGCAGCTCGGCCGTGTGGCACACTGTCACCACAATGAGGTAGGTCAAGAAGAAGGTGGTCAGGAAGATGGCCCCGTGGATACATACTTTCACTGTGTCCAGCAGCCATATGTCATCCCCAGATATAGTAGCATTTAAAAGGCCTGAGTAGAGGAAAGACACGACTACAGTAAAGCAACAGATAACGGGAATAGGAAATAACATGTGAAGTTAAACCACATAAAGGCAAGGGTGAGATTATTTAGATACTTCGATAAACCACATTATTTATTATTATTATTTATTACATATAACGTCAACGACAAAACATTGACTGTAAACCCAAGATCGAGCACTCATAGGTTGAGACAAAAAAAAAGATTAAAAAAAAAACAGCAGAAAAAAATTCTCTCTATGTCCTTACCCATATTCTGTTCCACTGCCACATCATAGTTGGAGTCATTGGACATCGCTTCTGCTGATTCTGGCAGGTCGCAGGGGTGAAAACTAAATTCGGAATTTGCCAAACCAAGAATTCACAAAACCAAGTTAATGGTGCCAACAGCTATGGGTGTCTATCTGCTGTGGTAGGTAGCCCTTTGCTTCGGGTAACGGTTGCCTTCTCCATCCTTCTCCCACTCTTTCCTTGTATTTTCTGTCACGTGTCACCCCCGCCATGCATTTAGTTATATATTCTTTATCGACTGCCTCCTAATCCGTGGGTTTAGTGGAATAGATTGTTCTGAGAGTCAACACCTGCCTCTCAGCATAGCAAAATTCTATATTTAACAGTAAGTCGTGCAAGTTCTTGTGCTCCTAGGTGTGTGTGTGTGCTGTGCTGAGTGTGTGTGTGTGTGTGTGTGTGGACATCCGACCTGCATCAGGAGGGTTTGCCGCTACTGAATATGAATAACACTCTCCCTATTATGAACGACTTTTTTTTACATGTTCATGATGAATACAAATATAAGGATGTTAAAATGATTGGACCCCTTGGTCGTTAAGTTATTTAGCCGAGATAAGGATTTAAGATATAATATAGGTTTAAGTCATGAGCATGTTTAAAATATTGTTATATTTTAAACATTGTAAACATACATAATATACACTACCAGTCAAAAGTTTGGACACACCTACTCATTCAAGGGTTTTTCTTTATTTTTAATATTTTTTACATTGTAGAATAATAGTGAAAACATCAAAACTATGAAATAACACATATGGAATCATGTAGTAACCAAAAAAGTGTTAAACAAATCAAAATATATTTTATATTTGAGAATCTTCAAATAGCCACCCTTTGCCTTGATGACAGCTTTGCACACTCTTGGCATTCTCTCAACCAGCTTCATGAGATAGTCACCTGGAATGCATTTCAATTAACAGGTGTGCCTTCTTAAAAGTTAATTTGTGGAATTTCTTTCCTTCTTAATGTGTTTGAGCCAATCAGTTGTGTTGTGACAGGGTAGGGGTGGTATACAGAAGATAGCCCTATTTGGTAAAAGACCAAGTCCATATTATGTCAACAACAGCTCAAATAAGCAAAGAGAAACAACAGTCCATAATTACTTTAAGACATGAAGGTCAGTCAATACGGAAAATGTCAAGAACTTTGAAAGTTTCTTCAAGTGCAGTCGCAAACTCCATCAAGCGCTATGATGAAACTGGCTCTCATGAGGACCGCCACAGGAATGGAAGACCCAGAGTTACCTCTGCTGCAGAGGATAAGTTCATTCGAGTTACCAGCCTTAGAAATTGCAGCCCAAATAAATGCTTCACAGAGTTCAAGTCACAGACACATCTCAACAACTGTTCAGAGGGGACTGTATGAATCAGGCCTTCATGGTCGAATTGCTGCAAAGAAACCACTACTAAAGGACACCAATAAGAAGAAGAGACCTGCTTGGGCCAAGAAACACGAGCAATGGACATTAGACTGGTGAAAACTTCTCCTTTGGTCTGGAGTCCAAATTTGAGATTTTTGGTTCCAACCGCTGTGTCGTTGTGAGACGTGGTGTGGGTGAACGGATGATCTCCGCATGTGTAGTTCCCACCGTAAAGCATGGAGGAGGAGGTGTTATGGTGTGGGGGTGCTTTGCTGGTGACACTGTCTGTGATTTATTTAGAATTCAAGGCACACTTAACCAGCATGGCTACCACAGCATTCTGCAGTGATACACCATCCCATCTGGTTTGGGCTTAGTGGGACTATCATTATATGTTGATTTGTTTAACACTTTTTTGGTTACTACATGATTCCATATGTGTTATTTCATAGTTTCGATGTCTTCGCTATTATTCTACAATGTAGAAAATAGTAAATATAAAGAAAAACCCTTGAATGAGTAGGTGTGTCCAAACCTTTGACTGGTAGAGTATATTTACAAAACAAAATAAATTAGGAATAAAATTATGAGGACACAGCTGACAGGTTTGTATCCTTTTACATTCAGCAAACGTGCCCTCCCTGAATCATTCCACCGAATGGTATTGTCCTTCTCGTGCAATCATGTATAAGGCATAAGATTATGGCACACTTACAACACAGTAACAGCAGGTACAAATGCATATTAACATCTCCAACCATTGCCACAACATCCCTTGCTGCCAGGCAACTGTCTATGACACCAACTGTCTTCCAACACAACACAGCCACTGTACTGATTGAAAGACAAGCACAAACAAACACTGCTTTGCTGCTTTGCTGGGTAACAGCATAAAAGTACCATTCTGCTTTTCTAGCATAACTAATTCATCATATTTGTGTCAAAAACTACTTGTACAGTCTCCACCCAAGACCAATCCCATCCTATATTCCTCTTTGCATGGAAACCTCAAGGATCCTATTTAGAGTGTAAAGATAAAACAAAAATCATTTCAGTGAGCTCCCTGAATCAGAGCTCCAGTCTCCTCTTCCATACCCTGAATCACCCTGTGCCACACCATGAACATGACCCACAGTCACCCCACAGCGCTGCATGTCTGTACCGAGCTGCTCCGGCCCAGGGTCCAACTCAGAACCTGGCTCTATATCTGCAACATGGCTCTCTGGGTCCTCACTGCGCTCCACCATGGTGTCTACATCGTAGCTCTCTGTGTCTTTACGGAGTAGCTTCTGGCTCTTCTTCCTCCTGCGGCTGATCTGTTTCTGCAGCTGCAGCTTGCTGGTGAAGAAGACGCTCCTCCAGCCCAGCTCCAGGGCCAGGGACTCCACCTCGGCCGACACGGAGCCGCAGTGGCCGCGCACCGCCTGCTCCCAGAACTCCTCCGAACGACACAGCTGACAGACGCACAGGGAACAGTGGTTAGGGACCTAGACCAGAGGTTGCGATCAATCATTCAGTCAGTTAACTCAACCAGGGGTTTAAACCACACACAAAAACAACAATGGACAGATTCACATATAGAAAAGAAATCAACAGAATATGGAAATAAACACGTAATTACACTCAGATATACCCATGTAAAGTTACAATAGGATTCACATACTGTCTACATCATAGGCAGTACACTGTCTACATCATAGGCAGTACGCTGTCTACATCATAGGCAGTACGCTGTCTACATCATAGGCAGTACACTGTCTACATCATAGGCAGTACGCTGTCTACATCATAGGCAGTACGCTGTCTACATCATAGGCAGTACACTGTCTACATCATAGGCAGTACGCTGTCTACATCATAGGCAGTACGCTGTCTACATCATAGGCAGTACGCTGTCTACATCATAGGCAGTACGCTGTCTACATCATAGGCAGTCCACTGTCTACATCATAGGCAGTCCACTGTCTACATCATAGGCAGTACACTGTCTACATCATAGGCAGTCCGCTGTCTACATCATAGGCAGTACGCTGTCTACATCATAGGCAGTACACTGTCTACATCATAGGCAGTACACTGTCTACATCATAGGCAGTACACTGTCTACATCATAGGCAGTACGCTGTCTACATCATAGGCAGTACACTGTCTACATCATAGGCAGTACACTGTCTACATCATAGGCAGTCCGCTGTCTACATCATAGGCAGTACACTGTCTACATCATAGGCAGTACGCTGTCTACATCATAGGCAGTCCACTGTCTGTTTTCACTCCAACCCCAGGTGTTACTGACCTGATTCATCTTATCAACCTGCTAATTATTAGAATCAGGTGTGCTAGATTAGGGTTGGAGTGAAAACCTACAGGAGGGTAGCTCTCCAGGAACAGGGTTGGGCAACCCTGATGTAGACAGTGTACTGCCTATGATGTACACAGTGTACTGCATATGAGGCGGCAGGTAGCTTAGTGGTTAAGAGCGTTGTGGCAGTAACCGAAAGGTCGCTGGTTCTAATCCCCGAGCCGACTAGGTGAAAAATCTGTCTGTGCCCTTGAGCAAGGCACTTAACCCTAATTGCTCATGTAAGTCGCTCTGGATAAGAGCATCTGCTAAATTACTCAAATAAAAATGTAGACAGTGTACTGCCTATGATGTAGACAGCGTACTGCCTATGATGTAGACAGCGTACTGCCTATGATGTAGACAGTGTACTGCCTATGATGTAGACAGCGTACTGCCTATGATGTAGACAGCGTACTGCCTATGATGTAGACAGTGTACTGCCTATGATGTAGACAGTGTACTGCCTATGATGTAGACAGCGGACTGCCTATGATGTAGACAGCGTACTGCCTATGATGTAGACAGCGGACTGCCTATGATGTAGACAGCGGACTGCCTATGATGTAGACAGTGGACTGCCTATGATGTAGACAGTGGACTGCCTATGATGTAGACAGTGGACTGCCTATGATGTAGACAGTGGACTGCCTATGATGTAGACAGTGGACTGCCTATGATGTAGACAGTGGACTGCCTATGATGTAGACAGTGTACTGCCTATGATGTAGACAGTGTACTGCCTATGATGTAGACAGTGGACTGCCTATGATGTAGACAGTGGACTGCCTATGATGTAGACAGCGTACTGCCTATGATGTAGACAGCGTACTGCCTATGATGTAGACAGCGTACTGCCTATGATGTAGACAGCGTACTGCCTATGATGTAGACAGCGTACTGCCTATGATGTATGACAGCGTACACTGTGTACATGCATGCACCGAGTCTCACACAGACAGAGTGGGTCCATTCACCTTCCTGAACCTGTGTGAGGTGTGTCCAAGCCGTGCCACGTCCTCCAGTTCCAGATGGGTCAGGATGTGGAGCAGCAGGGGGTCGGGCAGACGCTCCAGGTAGTCATAGTGACCCTGACATAGTGCCTGGCTGTACTGAAGGATCCGTGGGCCAAACACCACACTCAGCTGACCTGGGAAACCATCACACCAGTGGAGGCTTATAATAATGTCTGGAATGGAGTCAATGGAGTGGTATCAACCATATGGAAACCACGTCGTTGATGTGTTTGATGCCATTCCATTGACTCCATTCCGGCCATTATTATGAGCCGTCCTCCCCTCAGCATGCCCACCAATGGGGCCATTGCTTACCTTTTTTTGTGCTGTGAACAACCTAGCCAAAGTCCGGTACAAGGGCTTTGTAGACCATTAGACCATGGGAGAATCTCAATTGCATTTCCTTGACTCCTCGCGTCCCCTCTCCTTCTCAAACCCCATTGGATGAGAAAGTCAGAGGTCCCTCCCCTCTGACCTTCTCCAATGGGTTTTGAGATTCTCCCCATCTCTCTGACCTAGCAACTAGGCGATTTCAAAAGTATTTATAGTAAAAGACGTCAACAAAAAATCTGCACCCGCGAATGAACACAATCTCCAGACCAAGGGTCTCTAATCCTGTTCCTGGAGAGCTACCCTCGTAGGTTTTCACTCCAACCCCAGTTGTATCTAACCTGGTTCATCTTATCAACCAGCTAATTATTAGAATCAGGTGTGCTAGATTAGGGTTGGAGTAAAAACCTACAGGACGGTAGCTCTCCAGGAACAAGGTTGGAGTAAAAACCTACAGGAGGGTAGCTGTCCAGGAACAGGGTTGGAGTGAAAACCTACAGGACGGTAGCTCTCCAGGAACAGGCTTGGAGTGAAAACCTACAGGACGGTAGCTCTCCAGGAACAGGCTTGGAGTAAAAACCTACAGGACGGTAGCTCTCCAGGAACAGGCTTGGAGAACCCTGCTCTAGACCATTGCCTCTACGACCCCTGCCCTCCTGGAAACTGCCCTTCTGACACACCTGTGAACCTAAATCATGTGGGCACTGCACGACTTAGCCAACTGGAATAGTATCATTTAATTAGGGGTTGATTGGGTTACAATCAATGCAGTCATTTTTAGCATGGTAATTCACTTCACTCGAGGGCATAGGGTTATTTTTGGCATCTAGGCTATTATCTATCTAGCTATTAGTGAGCAGGTGGGTTGTGGAATCGCCTACACAGGGAACCTTACTCTGAAGCCGGCTGTCATCCAAGAAGTCCTTGTGAGACTCCCTCAGTTCTCCTGGCTTTGTGTTCCTACCATCACTTCTCAAAGAAATCTTCCACCATCTCCAAATAACCTGGAAAATATGGGCCTATGAGTATTGCAGAGCATGTGGTTTTACTGTACTTAGTCAGCAAAGCAATTTAGCTAGCTAAATTGTTCTGTTTGTTACTAGTGCTGACTATTTACTTTGCTAACTATTTGTTGCCAGCTTGCTGGCACAGCCTTATTTGTTAGTTAACAATATAATATAGTAGTAGCTTGCTATGTCTCTAACGTTAACGTTACTGACAGCTAACGTTATTCTAGCTAGCTAAAATTGAAAGATTAGCGTTAGAGAATGAAAGGGCAAGGCAGTAAATGGCTTGCTTAGAAATGTCTAAGAAAAATGTACCAAATATTTTACATTTTAGAGAGGACATAAGACGAAAAAACGTACCTCTGTCTTGGTGACAGAAAACTGGAAAAAGTCTTTATTGGGTGCAGGACCTTGACCACTGACTTCAAATAAACTTTTCCCCAGCAAAGTCGCCATTTTGGACGCTTGGTTTGAGTTGCCACGGCAACGAAAGGACTCGTTATGGTTTTTCCAGTATGCTGGAATGTAACAAAATCCCTCCTGCTGCAACATGCTACAATGTAACAAATGTAAAATTGCAACTTCCTCTTGGGTTTGAAGTCACTTTTGCAGCTGTGTATAAATGAATAGCTATGTTTTCCTGGTACTTGAGTCAAGTTCTATGAAAACATTTCCTCATAAAGGGGCTACTTTTGCAGCTGTGTATAAATGAATAGCTATGTTTTCCTGGTACTTGAGTCAAGTTCTATGAAAACATTTCATCGTGAGCTCCTGAGTGGCGCAGTGGTCTAAGGCACTGCATCGCAGTGCTAACTGTGCCACTAGAGATCCTGGTTCGAATCCAGGCTCTGTCGCAGCCGGCCGCGACCGGGAGACTCATGGGCGGCGCACAATTGGCCCAGCGTCGTCCAGGGTAGGAGAGGGAATGGCCGGCAGGGATATAGTTGATAGAGCATGGCGTTTGCCATGCCAGGGTTGTGGGTTCGTTTCCCATGGGGGGCCAGTATTTAAAAAAAAATTATTCACTAACTGTAAGTCGCTCTGGATAAGAGCGTCTGCTAAATGACTAAAATGTAAAATAAAGACCTATAGTGAACAAAAATATAAATGCAACATTTTCTAAGATTTTAATGAGTTATAAATCAGTCAATTGAAATACATTTATTAGGCCCGAATCTATGGATTTCACATGACTGGGAATATAGACAAAAAAAGGTGGATCAGAAAACCAGTCAGTATCTGGTGTGACCACCATAGAGTTGATCAGGTTGTTGATTGTGGCCTGTGGAATGTTGTCCCACTCTTCAATGGCTGTGTGAAGTTGTTGAATATTGGCGGGAACCTGAACACGCGGTCATACACGTTAATCCAGAACATCCCAAACATGCTCAATGGGTGACATGTCTGGTGAGTATGCAGACCATGGAAGAACTGGGACATTTTCAGCTTCCAGGAATTGCGTACAGATCCTTGCGACATGGGGCCGTGAATTATCATACCGAAACATGAGGTGATGGCGGCGGATGAAAGGCACGATAATGGGCCTCAGGATCTCGTCACGGTATGTCTGTGCATTCAAATTGCTATTGATAAAATGCAATTGTGTTCGTTGTCCGTAGCTTATGCCTACCCATCCCATAACCCCACCATGGGGCACTCTGTTCACAATGTTGACATTAGCAAACCGCTCGCCCACACGACACCATACACGTGGTCTGTGGTTCTGAGGCCAGTTGTACGTACTGCCAAATTCTCTAAAATGACATTTGAGGCGGCTTATGGTAGAGACAGGAACCTTCAATTCTCTGGCAACAGCTCTGGTGGACATTCCTGCAGTCAGCATGCCAATTGCACACTTAAAACTTGAGACATCTGTGGCCTTTTACTTTCCCCAGCACAAGGTGCACCTGTGTAATGATCATGCTGTTTAATCAGCGTCTTGACATGTCACACCTGTCAGGTGGATGGATTATCTTGGCAAAGGAGAAATGCTCACTAACATGGATGTAAACAAATTTGTATACAACATTTTAAGAGAAATAAGCGTTTTGTGCGTATGGAACATTTCTGGGATCTTATATTTTAGCTCATGAAACATGGGAGCAACAATTTACATGTTGGGATTAATATATTTTTGTTCAGTGTAGATTTGAACCTCAAATAGGGAATTCTAAATGAAAAAATGAGAATCAAGAGCAAACTGTAGTTAAAAATCTTTAATATATTTATACATATATTTATATATGTACACATTGACTAACATATTACTGTAATGGCAAGTAACACGATTACATTAATTAAAAGTGATGGGGGGCACAATTTAACCATCCCTCCAAATAAAAATCAAACTTCTCAGGTGTTTTTACAAATCTGCGCAGGGCCGTAGCTACATATGAGGACACCAAGGTCCGGACACTGGGGAACTACATTCCGGACCTCGGTAATTTTTCTAATAAAAATAAAATGTAACAATAACAAAATTAATTAGGAACTGAGTCGAGGTCTCCACTTACTGTTGAGAGTTAGAATAGTAAAATACACAAGGTGCAATTTAAAAAAACTTGGTTGAGCATCAGTATGAAAAATGTATGCACTGGATAAGAGCGTCTGCTAAATGATAAAAAAATAAATAATAATCTGCAGTTTTCCGCTTGTTATATGTCACTCACTGCCCATGTCAGTTAATATTTTTTAGATGGGTAAATGGGTCTAGTTAGTCTAGCCAGCTATCTAAACTTGTAGTAATCATGGCCGAATTACCAACCGGGCACGCAGGTCACGTGTCTTATTAACATGGCATAAGTCATGGCTAAATGTGTAGAATTGCAGGGAATTAGCTTTTAAAATGGCCAAGAATGTATTCCCACCCTATTGGCAAAGTGTGTAGAATGGCAGGATATTAGCTGTAAAACTGAAACAACAAAAAAAGTTATGTAAAGCAAACCTTTACTTCCTGAACATTTCTTTGATGGGGTAAAATCTTGGATTTGTTTGGGGGGGGGAGAGACCCCACTTTAACTCAGAACCTGGCTACGGCCCTGCACCTGCGGGTCGGGTTACATGGGGAGGGCTCCTTAGAGCATTAGAACCTTAATGGGAAAAAAAATACAGAAAGGTCATTATTGAGTGGATATTCCCTTTAATCTCTATTCTGCAGGAGACACCTGCCTGTCATACAAACTGCTGCTGCTGGAGTCTGGGGTCTTGTGTTTTTACAGCAGGTATTAGCTGTTCCTTTTCAAACAGCCTCTTACCTATCCAACGTTCGTGTGTTTGGGCTGTTGTTACACTTGGGACTTCCTCCTAGCAACAAGTAAAAAAACAACAACAAAAAAAAAGTTGTATTCAAGATTATTCTACTGTTTTGTAAACCGTTAAGCAACACAGGGAGGACTCCTTAAGAGCATTGGAACCTTAAAGGGAAACTCCACTCAAAAAACGATATTTGGGTATTTTTTGGGATAGCACTATGGTGTTTTGAGCTCAATAAGAACAGGGCAAATGTTCCGTAGACAAATGTTGTAGATAGAAATTGAATGAAAAAAGAGTCAATATGATTCCCTTCAAAAGACACATTTTTGTTCTACACAACATATTTCTATCGAAATGTTCCACAACGTTGTGCCCTGCTGAACGGACTCCAGGTTGCACCCCAAGTAATAGCAGTATTAATCATGCACCAAATAAAAGTCCCTTTCCTGGACACCATAACTGCAGGCAGAGGCGTCACGCCCATTGAAACCGCTACACAATACATTGTTTCTTTTACACAGAATTCATTAAATGATACTAAACATGACCATCGGTGCCCCCTCAAATGCAATTAGGTGAATAACGCCTCTGCCAGCCTGATTCTTCACCAACATCTAATCATCGTCCTCGATGCGAAAATCTTCACGTCACCTCAGTTCACTCCAAGACTTGTTGTATACAAACAACCCTGTTAGTTATCATATAAACCCACTGGTAGAAACATTGTAGTGGCACCTCCACAATGTTGCCCGCCCACGTCAAGTCCTAATTATACATAACATGTATTTTAAACGTGATTACAAATGCCGATATGCACAATAAAAGAGCTTATTGCCAAACATAATAAACTACAAAATATTATGTATAAAGAACTTATAAGTCCAAAGGCATCGTTCCAGGGCAGTCCCAGATCCCATAGTCCTTCATAGTGTCATAAACATAGTTAAGAAAATCTTGAATTCAGAGTTTCAGAAATGTACTGTCACATCACAGGGTGTGACTGAGCCGGTCATTGAATAGGTGCTGCATGCTGCCCTCTCGTGGTGACGACGGGGAGGGAGGGAGGGAGGCGCGCTAAAGGAAGGGGTTGGTGGTGGAGCTTCCAGAGGGGTAGGATCCTGCCGGGGCGCCCGCCTGGTTGGAGACAAAAGGGTTAATCAATATTAGCTGAGAGAGAGGGCGCATGGGGCGACCGTCCACATAGGCGTTTTTACATTGGACCCATGCAGAAGTTGAATGTGTAAGTAAACTGCATGTGTTCAGACAAAGTCAGGGACAAAGTGTTTCATACTTGTATTACAAGTTTTACAATTAAAGACCACAATACGTCCTTCGGTCCTTCGACATGATCTGGAAACATACACGCTATTAAATGCTCACCATAAATGGGTTATTGGTCATCCCCGGCCCAGCCACGGGCTGCCCAAAGGGGGTCACGGAGGCCTTGCTCTGTCCGTAGACTGGGTATCCACCAAGGCCTGTCAACGCAGAGAGAAAAAACAAACAGATTAGGCTTAATGGTCTCTTTACCAATTAGGTTCCCAAATAGTGGGCGACGGCTATTTAGTTACAGAGTGGATACTAGCCAGTAACATGATCTTTGTTTATAGTGGAGGGTCACAAGAAAAGTCACAGCACAAACATAGTTTTGGAAATCACAGCTTCAATGTTAAGGCCAAACTATATTGTGATTGAGAACACTAAAAGGAGGACCGGGTACACTACTTACCATTGGGTTGCTGGGGGTGGTAGGCCCCTGGCTGGGGGTAAGGGAAGGGGGCTTGGCCAGGGAAGGGCTGCTGGAAGGTCCCACTGAAACTGGTCGGGAGGCAGTAGGAGGAGGGCTTCCCAAAGCCAGCAGGCAAACTCATAGAACCTGTGGCAAAGGAGGCTAGGACACACAGAGAGGGGAGGGGAGTGACATGAACACAGTGGACACACAGAGAGAGGGGAGGGGAGTAACATGAACACACAGAGAGAGGGGAGGGGAGTAACATAAACACACAGAGAGAGGGGAGGGGAGTAACATGAACACACAGAGAGAGGGGAGGGGAGTAACATAAACACACAGAGAGAGGGGAGGGGAGTAACATGAACACACAGAGAGAGGGGAGGGGAGTAACATAAACACACAGAGAGAGGGGAGGGGAGTAACATGAACACACAGAGAGAGGGGAGGGGAGTAACATGAACACACAGAGAGAGGGGAGGGGAGTAACATGAACACACAGAGAGAGGGGAGGGGAGTAACATGAACACACAGAGAGAGGGGAGGGGAGTAACATGAACACACAGAGAGAGGGGAGGGGAGTAACATGAACACACAGAGAGAGGGGAGGGGAGTAACATGAACACACAGAGAGAGGGGAGGGGAGTAACATAAACACAGTGGACACACAGAGAGAGGAGAGGGGAGTAACATAAACACACAGAGAGAGGGGAGGGGAGTAACATAAACACACAGAGAGAGGGGAGGGGAGTAACATGAACACAGTGGACACACAGAGAGAGGAGAGGGGAGTAACATGAACACAGAGAGAGAGGGGAGGGGAGTAACATGAACACACAGAGAGAGGGGAGGGGAGTAACATGAACACACAGAGAGAGGGGAGGGGAGTAACATAAACACAGTGGACACACAGAGAGAGGAGAGGGGAGTAACATAAACACACAGAGAGAGGGGAGGGGAGTAACATAAACACAGTGGACACACAGAGAGAGGGGAGGGGAGTAACATGAACACACAGAGAGAGGGGAGGGGAGTAACATGAACACACAGAGAGAGGGGAGGGGAGTAACATGAACACACAGAGAGAGGGGAGGGGAGTAACATAAACACAGTGGACACACAGAGAGAGGAGAGGGGAGTAACATAAACACACAGAGAGAGGGGAGGGGAGTAACATAAACACAGTGGACACACAGAGAGAGGGGAGGGGAGTAACATGAACACACAGAGAGAGGGGAGGGGAGTAACATAAACACAGTGGACACACAGAGAGAGGGGAGGGGAGTAACATGAACACACAGAGAGAGGGGAGGGGAGTAACATGAACACACAGAGAGAGGGGAGGGGAGTAACATGAACACAGAGAGAGAGGGGAGGGGAGTAACATAAACACAGTGGACACACAGAGAGAGGAGAGGGGAGTAACATAAACACAGTGGACACACACAAACTTACCTTTCAATGTACAGTATCTACTGATATCAAACAATGCTATTTCAGACAAATAGCAGAGGCCCAAACACACATACACACTTGATATGTATGTATGCACTTTAATGTGCTCACACACACACACACACACACACACACACACACCTGCAGCCGGTGCTATACCATTGGTCTGGAAGGGGTTGGTGGCCATATCGGGGGCAGCAGCAACAAATGGGTTATTGGACGGGACAGCTGAAACAACAGGACATGACATGATGTTTTCATTATGTTTGAGGGTCAACCATTTCAGAAAATAATGTAGGTGGAACAATCCCCTCACCTCCAAAGCCTTGCTGCACATGCATGCTGGGTAATACTGGCTGAGTCTGGGCAGGCGAGGTTCCCAACACAGCTCCAAACATATTCCTAGATTCACTTAAACACATAACATAAATACATATCTTAGCTCATTGAACCACAAAAAAAAAACTGTTTTTAAGGCAGAGAGAGTGTGTATATCTAGAGTTAGCATATATATAAATGTGTTTTTAGTGCCAGGTTTTGGAGTGGTGCCTGTCTCTCACCCCTGGACACTGCTCCCTGTAGGGGCCGAGGAGCTCAGCTCGTTGTCCAGCTCAGCCAGAGCGGCGTAGCGGTCCTCTGCCGAGGGACCCAGCTGGGACTGGGCTGGTACAGCACCAGCCACCGACGGCACTGGGACACCTCGCCCTACAGTGAGGGGGAAAAAGTATTTGATCCCCTGCTGATTTTGTACGTTTGCCCACTGACAAAGAAATGATCAGTCTATACTTTTAAATGGTAGGTTTATTTGAACAGTGAGAGACAGAATAACAACAAAAAAATCCAGAAAAACGCATTGTAAATTGATTAGCATTTTAATGAGGGAAATAAGTATTTGACCCCCTCTCAAATCAGAAAGATTTCTGGCTCCCAGGTGTCTTTTATACAGGTAACGAGCTGAGATTAGGAGCACACTCTTAAAGGGAGTGCTCCTAATCTCAGCTTGTTACCTGTATAAAAGACACCTGTCCACAGAAGCAATCAATCAGATTCCAAACTCTCCACCATGGCCAAGACCAAAGAGCTCTCCAAGGATGTCAGCGACAAGATTGTAGACCTACACAAGGCTGGAATGGGCTACAAGACCATCGCCAAGCAGCTTGGTGGGAAGGTGACAACAGTTGGTGCGATTATTCGCAAATGGAAGAAACACAAAAGAACTGTCAATCTCCCTCGGCCTGGGGCTCCATGCAAGATCTCACCTCGTGGAGTTGCAATGATCATGAGAACGGTGAGGAATCAGCCCAGAACAACATGGGAGGATCTTGTCAATGATCTCAAGGCAGCTGGGACCATAGTCACTAAGAAAACAATTGGTAACTACGCCGTGAAGGACTGAAATCCTGCAGCGCCCGCAAGGTCCCCCTGCTCAAGAAAGCACACATACAGGGCCGTCTGAAGTTTGCCAATGAACATCTGAATGATTCAGAGGAGAACTGGGTGAAAGTTTTGTGGTCAGATGAGACCAAAATGAAGCTCTTTGGCATCAACTCAACTCGCCGTGTTTGGAGGAGGAGGAATGCTGCCTATGACCCCAAGAAAACACCCCCAAACATGGAGGTGGAAACATTATGCTTTGGGGGTGTTTTTCTGCTAAGGGGACAGGACAACTTCACTGCATCAAAGGGACGATGGACGGGGCCATGTACCGTCAAATCTTGGGTGAGCCAAGGGCATTGAAAATGGGTCATGGATGGGTATTCCAGCATGACAATGACCCAAAACACACGGCCAAGGCAACAAAGGAGTGGCTCAAGAAGAAGCACATTAAGGTCCTGGAGTGGCCTAGCCAGTCTCCAGACCTTAATCCCATAGACAATCTGTGGAGGGAGCTGAAGGTTCGAGTTGCCAAACGTCAGCCTCGAAACCTTAATGACTTGGAGAAGATCTGCAAAGAGGAGTGGGACAAAATCCCTCCTGAGATGTGTGCAAACCTGGTGGCCAACTACAAGAAACGTCTGACCTCTGTGATTGCCAACAAGGGTTTTGCCACCAAGTACCAAGTCATGGTCAAGTCAAGTACCAAGTCATGTTTTGCAGAGGGGTCAAATACTTATTTCCCTCATTAAAATGCAAATCAATTTATAACATTTTTTACATGCGTTTTTCTGGATTTTTTTGTTGTTATTCTGTCTCTCACTGTTCAAATAAACCTACCATAAAAATTATAGACTGATCATTTATTTGTCAGTGGGCAAACGTACAAAATCAGCAGGGGATCAAATACTTTTTTCCCCTCACTGTACACAGGGCTCAATATACACACATTCACGCACAGGGGAAAGGACATGGACACGAACACACACAAAAGAAAGAGGCACATGTGGGTATGACAAAAACAAGCTAACACGTCCCCCTGTTGGGCTTGGAACAGAGATAATGTAAACGAGAGGGTATGTATGAGAATGGGACTCAGCGGTACCTGACGCAAACGACTGTGAGGGGGGTGAGGTCCTGAAATGCGGCGGTACTCCAGAGTTGCCAAACGCCTCAAAGTTGGCAAAGTTAGCTTTTGAGTTAACCTGAGTCGCTGCAAACCACAGGGAGGAAACACAAAACCCTGACAATGTGAGGAATGAGGAACGAACGGCATGATGGTAAAAATGGTAGGAGTGGCAAATGACAATGATTTAACATAGAGACATTATAACGACGTATGTACACGTGTAGGCATGTTCACAGTCTCACTGCACTCCTCATTTGCATGCCCTCGAGATTTATTTAAATTTGGACTCTTTGAAGACAAAACCATTCAAATCTACTCAATATTGGGCGACGCCTAACTCCCACTTAATAAAAAAGGGGCAGTCTGCAGTTGCTACATACATTTTTGGACTAATGAATTTATTAAATGTACCCATTGACTCTTGAAGAATATAACTTATAAATGCCTCATGAGCTTTAGTTCAACTGTCGTACCCGGTCAGAACCCAAAATAAGCTTTTTTTCCTCTGTATAGCCTCAAAACATGGTTAAAACTATAATGTTGATATCATGGATGGTCAGTCCTTGCATCCATAGCGGTCTATGAATTTGAGAGTGGTTACATTTATCCAGCCCCATCCCTCAGCTTTATACCAAAACAAAGGCGGGGAATAGTCTTATTGTTTCAACTGCAATAGCTGCATTAAATCAAATTTTCACTTAGTCTCCTATTGACGTCAATGTATGACTAAGAGAAAATTCAACCTAAATGGAAGTTAGGATTTGCCCCTGTGAGTTTGAGTGAAGGCCATTCTCATGCATTACCTGATTGGCTAGGGAAACCTGACTGGCTCATTACCTGATTGGCTAGGGAAACCTGACTGGCTCATTACCTGATTGGCTGGGGAAATTTGCAAAGTTGGCAAAGTTGGCGTTGCTGGCAGCCTGAGAGGGCGGAGCGGCAAAGATGTCTCCACCCAGGTCCGAGAGGAGGTCAAACTTCTTCTCCTGAACTACGGGATGGGCCAGGGAGCGAACCACCATCGGGGACTGGCGGAGGGAGAGAGACCATGAGCAATAATTAATAATAACAATTTATTCAACTTATATAGTGCTTTTCAAAAAACCTTAAATTGTCTGTGATTCAAAGCACACAAAAAAAAATAAAGTAATTTAGAAAAACAACATCACAACGTCATGGATAGTCATTAGAAAGTTCATGGCTTGAGTGGTCATCTGAGGGAGGTGGTCAAGCAAGAAGAGAAAGTCCAGAGGCAGGCAGGAAAGTCACATCAAGGTGTCTCACTGTCTCTGGCTTTTCCGCAGTAAAACTCAGTCAGATGAAGTTTGAGCTAAGCGACACTAATCCATGGACTCTGTAGTAGGTAGCTAGCTACAGTGGGGGAAAAAAGTATTTAGTCAGCCACCAATTGTGCAAGTTCTCCCACTTAAAAAGATGAGAGGCCTGTAATTTATCATAGGTACACGTCAACTATGACAGACAAATTGAGGGAAAAAAAATCCAGAAAATCACATTGTAGGATTTTTAATGAATTTATTAGCAAATTATGGTGGAAAATAAGTATTTGGTCACCTACAAACAAGCAAGATTTCTGGCTCTCACAGACCTGTAACAACTTCTTTAAGAGGCTCCTCTGTCCTCCACTCGTATTAATGGCACCTGTTTGAACTTGTTATCAGTATAAAAGACACCTGTCCACAACCTCAAACAGTCACACTCCAAACTCCACTATGGCCAAGACCAAAGAGCTGTCAAAGGACACCAGAAACAAAATTGTAGACCTGCACCAGGCTGGGAAGACTGAATCTGCAATAGGTAAGCAGCTTGGTTTGAAAAAATCAACTGTGGGAGCAATTATTAGGAAATGGAAGACATACAAGACCACTGATAATCTCCCTCGATCTGGGGCTCCACGCAAGATCTCACCCCGTGGGGTCAAAATGATCACAAGAACGGTGAGCAAAAATCCCAGAACCACACGGGGGGACCTAGTGAATGACCTGCAGAGAGCTGGGACCAAAGTAACAAAGCCTACCATCAGTAACACACTACGCCGCCAGGGACTCAAATCCTGCAGTGCCAGACGTGTCCCCCTGCTTAAGCCAGTACATGTCCAGGCCCGTCTGAAGTTTGCTAGAGTGCATTTGGATGATCCAGAAGAGGATTGGGAGAATGTCATATGAAACCAAAATAGAACTTTTTGGTAAAAACTCAACTCGTCGTGTTTGGAGGACAAAGAATGCTGAGTTGCATCCAAAGAACACCATACCTACTGTGAAGCATTGGGGTGGAAACATCATGCTTTGGGGCTGTTTTTCTGCAAAGGGACCAGGACGACTGATCCGTGTAAAGGAAAGAATGAATGGGGCCATGTATCGTGGGATTTTGAGTGAAAACCTCCTTCCATCAGCAAGGGCATTGAAGATGAAACGTGGCTGGGTCTTTCAGCATGACAATGATCCCAAACACACCGCCCGGGCAACGAAGGAGTGGCTTCGTAAGATGCATTTCAAGGTCCTGGAGTGGCCTAGCCAGTCTCCAGATCTCAACCCCATAGAGAATCTTTGGAGGGAGTTGAAAGTCTGTGTTGCCCAGCGACAGCCCCAAAACATCACTGCTCTAGAGGAGATCTGCATGGAGGAATGGGCCAAAATACCAGCAACAGTGTGTGAAAACCTTGTGAAGACTTACAGAAAACGTTTGACCTGTGTCATTGCCAACAAAGTGTATATAACAAAGTATTGAGAAACTTTTGTTATTGACCAAATACTTATTTTCCACCATAATTTGCAAATAAATGTATTAAAAATCCTACAATGTGATTTTCTGATTTTTTTCTTCTCATTTTGTCTGTCATAGTTGACGTGTACCTATGATGAAAATTACAGGCCTCTCTCATATTTTTAAGTGGGAGAACTTGAACAATTGGTGGCTGACTAAATACTTTTTTTCCCCACTGTATCTACTCCTTCACTACTACCAAAATTAAGCGCCCACTTGGATGATGCTATGGCAGTCACGTGGCACCAGAAAGCACTCCACATTTCAATAATAATTAAACAGCAGCCTTGTAACTCCGTCCTCCCTACGTGCCTCATCACTGCATACCTCTGCAGTCTTGCTTTCGGGCTTCACTCCATCCTCAACCTCCAGACACTAGCTGTCATTTGAATCAAAACAGCTAGCCAGCTAACGTTAGCAAGCTATTCAAACAGCTTCAGTCTTAACGCTGATGATATGAATTAGCTATATTAAATTGTTCATTCTTAAAACAAAAAAAGATTGTAGGTAAAAAATGCTATAGAAATTAATTACAAAAATATTTACAAAATGTACAGGAGCTCTCTGCTTAGGCTGCTGCTAGGGCGCCATGGCAACAGTCTACTCAATGATGACATGCTTCAAAGAAAAACAACTGGGGACATTTTGGGTTGCACCCATTGACTTATATAATGACTAGACCAAGTTATGTAAATGGATAAAAGGGCATTTTTTTTTTGCAAATGACTCAAAAGCACATCAGCCTGAAAAGTATTACGCCATATGTTAGGAAAGCAGATAGAAGCAATACCTGATGTGCTGGGGGGGTCTTGTTGAGCTGCAGGGTTTTCAAGGGCTGGACTTCAGAGGTGCTGGCTGTGCTGCTGGCTGAGGAGCCCGACTTGGAGGCCTGGGACAAGGCTACTGTCCTCGCCTGGTCTGGAGGGACGTACCTGTGTGCACACAACCATTAATCAAAATACATCCAGGGCTGGAATTGCTGGAACGGAGTTCCAAAGGTGTAAGAATTTTGACATGTAAAACTGTGTTGTTCATGAATTCATAGGATTTCATATGGGCAGTTCTCTAGAGTTATTTTTCCTCCAATTCCACCCCTGAATACATCACAATAGAAACTGGAGGATCTCCTCTACACAATTCAAGCGATATTTTCAGTTAACGCAAGCGATATTTTCAGTTAACGCAAGCGATATTTTCAGTTAACGCAAGCGATATTTTCAGTTAACTCAAGCGATATTCAGTCAACTCAATAGAGATAATTAGTCAACTCAACTCAATAGACCCACCCAGTCAACTCAATAGAGCTATCCAGTCAACTCAATAGAGCTAGCCAGCAACTCAATAGAGCTAGCCAGTCAACTCAATAGAGCTAGCCAGCAACTCAATAGAGCTAGCCAGCAACTCAATAGAGCTATCCAGCAACTCAATAGAGCTATCCAGCAACTCAATAGACCCACCCAGTCAACTCAATAGAGCTAGCCAGTCAACTCAATAGAGCTATCCAGTCAACTCAATAGAGCTATTAAGTCAACTCAATAGAGCTAATCAGTTACCTCAATAGAGCTATTCGGTCAACTCAAGCGATATTCAGTCAACTCAATAGAGCTAGCCAGTCAACTCAATAGAGCTATCCAGTCAACTCAATAGAGCTATCCAGTCAACTCAATAGAGCTATCCAGTCAACTCAATAGAGCTATTTAGTCAACTCAATAGAGCTAATCAGTCAACTCAATAGAGCTAATCAGTCAACTCAATAGAGATAGTCAGTCAACTCAATAGAGATAGCCAGTCAACTCAATAGAGATAGCCAGTCAACTCAATAAAGCTATCCAGTCAACTCAATAGAGCTAATCAGTCAACTCAATAGAGCTATTCAGTCAACTCAATAGAGCTATTCAGTCAACTCAATAGAGCTATTCAGTCAACTCAATAGAGCTAATCAGTCAACTCAATAGAGCTAATCAGTCAACTCAATAGAGATAGTCAGTCAACTCAATAGAGATAGCCAGTCAACTCAATAGAGATAGCCAGTCAACTCAATAAAGCTATCCAGTCAACTCAATAGAGCTAATCAGTCAACTCAATAGAGCTATTCAGTCAACTCAATAGAGATAATTAGTCAACTCAATAGAGCTATCCAGTCAACTCAATAGAGCTATTAAGTCAACTCAATAGAGCTAATCAGTCAACTCAATAGAGCTATTAAGTCAACTCAATAGAGATAGCCAGTCAACTCAATAAAGCTATCCAGTCAACTCAATAGAGCTAATCAGTCAACTCAATAGAGCTATTAAGTCAACTCAATAGAGCTAGCCAGTCAACTCAATAGAGCTAGCCAGTCAACTCAATAGAGCTATCCAGTCAACTCAATAGAGCTATTAAGTCAACTCAATAGAGCTAATCAGTCAACTCAATAGAGCTAATCAGTTACCTCAATAGAGCTATTCGGTCAACTCAAGCGATATTCAGTCAACTCAATAGAGCTAGCCAGTCAACTCAATAGAGCTATCCAGTCAACTCAATAGAGCTATCCAGTCAACTCAATAGAGCTATCCAGTCAACTCAATAGAGCTAATCAGTCAACTCAATAGAGCTAATCAGTCAACTCAATAGAGCTAATTAGTCAACTCAATAGAGATAGTCAGTCAACTCAATAGAGATAGCCAGTCAACTCAATAGAGATAGCCAGTCAACTCAATAAAGCTATCCAGTCAACTCAATAGAGCTAATCAGTCAACTCAATAGAGCTATCCAGTCAACTCAATAGAGCTATCCAGTCAACTCAATAGAGCTATCCAGTCAACTCAATAGAGCTATCCAGTCAACTCAATAGAGATAATTAGTCAACTCAACTCAATAGAGCTATCCAGTCAACTTACTAGAGCTATCCAGTCAACTCAATAGAGCTATCCAGTCAACTCAATAGAGCTAGCCAGTCAACTCAATAGAGCTAGCCAGTCAACTCAATAGAGCTATCCAGTCAACTCAATAGAGCTATCCAGTCAACTCAATAGAGCTAATCAGTCAACTCAATAGAGCTAATCAGTCAACTCAATAGAGCTAATCAGTCAACTCAATATAGCTATCCAGTCAACTCAAGAGCTATTTAGTCAACTCAAGAGCTATTTAGTCAACTCAATAGAGCTAATCAGTCAACTCAATAGAGATAGTCAGTCAACTCAATAGAGCTATCCAGTCAACTCAATAGAGCTATCCAGTCAACTCAATAGAGCTATCCAGTCAACTCAATAGAGCTATCCAGTCAACTCAATAGAGCTATTCAGTCAACTCAAGTGATATTCAGTCAACTCAATAGAGATAATTAGTCAACTCAACTCAATAGAGATAACCAGTCAACTCAATAGACCTATCCAGTCAACTCAATAGAGCTATCCAGTCAACTGAATAGAGCTATCCAGTCAACTCAATAGAGCTATTCAGTCAACTCAATAGAGCTAGCCAGCAACTCAATAGAGCTAGCCAGTCAACTCAATAGAGATATCCAGTCAACTCAATAGAGCTATCCAGTCAACTCAATAGAGCTATCCAGTCAACTCAATAGAGCTATTAAGTCAACTCAATAGAGCTAATCAGTCAACTCAATAGAGCTAATCAGTTACCTCAATAGAGCTATTCAGTCAACTCAAGCGATATTCAGTCAACTCAATAGAGCTAGCCAGTCAACTCAATAGAGCTAGCCTGTCAACTCAATAGAGCTATCCAGTCAACTCAATAGAGCTATCCAGTCAACTCAATAGAGCTAATCAGTCAACTCAATAGAGCTATTCAGTCAACTCAATAGAGCTATTCAGTCAACTCAATAGAGCTAGCCAGCAACTCAATAGAGCTAGCCAGTCAACTCAATAGAGCTAGCCAGTCAACTCAATAGAGCTATCCAGTCAACTCAATAGAGCTATCCAGTCAACTCAATAGAGCTATCTAGTCAACTCAATAGAGCTAATCAGTCAACTCAATAGAGCTAATCAGTCAACTCAATAGAGATAGTCAGTCAACTCAATAGAGATAGCCAGTCAACTCAATAGAGATAGCCAGTCAACTCAATAGAGATAGCCAGTCAACTCAATAGAGCTATCCAGTCAACTCAATAGAGCTATTCAGTCAACTCAATAGAGCTATCCAGTCAACTCAACAGAGCTATCCAGTCAACTCAATAGAGCTATCCAGTCAACTCAATAAAGCTATTCAGTCAACTCAAGCGATATTCAGTCAACTCAATAGAGATAATTAGTCAACTCAACTCAATAGAGATAACCAGTCAACTCAATAGACCTATCCAGTCAACTCAATAGAGCTATCCAGTCAACTCAATAGAGCTATCCAGTCAACTCAATAGAGCTATCCAGTCAACTCAATAGAGCCATCCAGTCAACTCAATAGAGCTATCCAGTCAACTCAATAGAGCTATCCAGTCAACTCAATAGAGCTATCCAGTCAACTCAATAGAGCTATCCAGTCAACTCAATAGAGCTATTCAGTCAACTCAAGTGATATTCAGTCAACTCAATAGAGATAATTAGTCAACTCAACTCAATAGAGATAACCAGTCAACTCAATAGACCTATCCAGTCAACTCAATAGAGCTATCCAGTCAACTCAATAGAGCTATCCAGTCAACTCAATAGAGCTATTCAGTCAACTCAATAGAGCTAGCCAGCAACTCAATAGAGCTAGCCAGTCAACTCAATAGAGCTAGCCAGTCAACTCAATAGAGCTAGCCAGTCAACTCAATAGAGCTATCCAGTCAACTCAATAGAGCTATCCAGTCAACTCAATAGAGCTATTAAGTCAACTCAATAGAGCTAATCAGTCAACTCAATAGAGCTAATCAGTTACCTCAATAGAGCTATTCAGTCAACTCAAGCGATATTCAGTCAACTCAATAGAGCTAGCCAGTCAACTCAATAGAGCTAGCCTGTCAACTCAATAGAGCTATCCAGTCAACTCAATAGAGCTATCCAGTCAACTCAATAGAGCTAATCAGTCAACTCAATAGAGCTATTAAGTCAACTCAATAGAGCTATTCAGTCAACTCAATAGAGCTATTCAGTCAACTCAATAGAGCTATCCAGTCAACTCAATAGAGCTATCCAGTCAACTCAATAGAGCTATCCAGTCAACTCAATAGAGCTATCTAGTCAACTCAATAGAGCTAATCAGTCAACTCAATAGAGCTAATCAGTCAACTCAATAGAGCTAATCAGTCAACTCAATAGAGATAGTCAGTCAACTCAATAGAGATAGCCAGTCAACTCAATAGAGATAGCCAGTCAACTCAATAGAGATAGCCAGTCAACTCAATAGAGCTATCCAGTCAACTCAATAGAGCTATTCAGTCAACTCAATAGAGCTAATCAGTCAACTCAATAGAGCTATCCAGTCAACTCAACAGAGCTATCCAGTCAACTCAATAGAGCTATCCAGTCAACTCAATAAAGCTATCCAGTCAACTCAATAGAGCTATTCAGTCAACTCAAGCGATATTCAGTCAACTCAATAGAGATAATTAGTCAACTCAACTCAATAGAGATAACCAGTCAACTCAATAGACCTATCCAGTCAACTCAATAGAGCTATCCAGTCAACTCAATAGAGCTATCCAGTCAACTCAATAGAGCCATCCAGTCAACTCAATAGAGCCATCCAGTCAACTCAATAGAGCTATTCAGTCAACTCAATAGAGCTATCCAGTCAACTCAATAGAGCTATCCAGTCAACTCAATAGAGCTATATAGTCAACTCAATAGAGCTAATCAGTCAACTCAATAGAGCTATTCAGTCAACTCAATAGAGCTTTCAGTCAACTCAAGCGATATTCAGTCAACTCAATAGAGATAATTAGTCAACTCAACTCAATAGAAATATCCAGTCAACTTAATAGATATCCAGTCAACTCAATAGAGATATCCAGTCAACTCAATAGAGCTATTCAGTCAACTCAATAGAGCTATTCAGTCAACTCAATAGAGCTATTCAGTCAACTCAATAGAGCTAGCCAGTCAACTCAATAGAGATAGCCAGTCAACTCAATAGAGATAGCCAGTCAACTCAATAGAGATAGCCAGTCAACTCAATAGAGCTATCCAGTCAACTCAACAGAGCTATCCAGTCAACTCAACAGAGCTATTCAGTCAACTCAATAGAGATAGCCAGTCAACTCAATAGAGATAGCCAGTCAACTCAATAGAGATAGCCAGTCAACTCAATAGAGATAGCCAGTCAACTCAATAGAGCTATCCAGTCAACTCAACAGAGCTATTCAGTCAACTCAACAGAGCTATTCAGTCAACTCAACAGAGCTATTCAGTTAACTCAACAGAGCTATTCAGTTAACTCAACAGAGCTATTCAGTTAACTCAACAGAGTTATTCAGTTAACTCAACAGAGCTATTCAGTTAACTCAACAGAGATATTCAGTTAACTCAACAGAGCTATTCAGTTAACTCAACAGAGATAATCAGTGAACTCAACAGAAAGCAGAAGAGTGAAGCTCCTCACCATCTTTTCTTCTCATATTTTTCCTGGAGGAATTCTTTTACTTTCTGTTGTTCGCGGAAGTCTGGAACAACCAATGTCCTGTCATCGTACAGCCCCAACCAGATGTATTTACAAACCTAGAGAGAAAGTGTGTGGGGAAGGGGGTGGAGAGAGAGAGAGCGAGAGAGAGAAGAGAAATGCCAATAAACTCCCTTGAGACAGAAAAACTCCCTTGAGACAGAAAAACTGAAAGACGGCAGACATGAGGAGGCTGACATGCACAAAGACAATAATCTATTGTTCTTCAACACTGGTCCTGGGGATCCACAGGGTCAGCAGGCTTTTATTCTCAATACTGACACATCTGACTAAGCTAATCATCAGTGCCTTTGAATGAATCCGATGTGTTAGTGCTAGGCTGAAACAAAAGCCTGCACTCCCTGCGGATCCCCAGGACTAGAATTGAAGAACACATTTCTTAGCACATTACTTGAATTAATGTCAGTACCTCGTTGGTGTGTTTCTGTAAGAATTCAATTTCCTGTAGTGTGAAGGTGGTCATAGAGATGGACTTCACTCTGTGGGGGGGATTCAAGCCTCGTCTAGAGTGTGTGGGGTGGGGGTTAACGATAACAGAGGGTAACAATTGGTGAGTATGCATTCTGTGTCAATAACTTTACAATGACCAGGCACAACATGACTGAACACTGACAGCTAAATGTGCATTCTGGCTACATATTGGACATAAATTACTAACATTCACTGTCAAAAGTGACAACCATCAGTGGAAGTCAGTCATATGTATCATATAAGGGTATGCATTCATGTGCACATATGGAGTGAGATGATCAGTTTAAACATCAGTTGTGTTTTTGTCAGTAGTCCCTTCCTATTGTGGTCTCTAAACCATATGGATTTGTATTACTTGACCCACAATGTATTCTATAAGTGTTTGGCAAGCAACAGATGCGACCATTTCTGCATTGCCCAATACACATCCTCTATATCGGCGTGAGCAACGGGATGTCCCAAACTACGCCTACTGTATAGATAAAAGTGGATTGGGAAAGAGCCGAGGTTGTGCAAGAGTTTCGCCGGTAGTGCAGTGACGTGCTGCTTTGACACACTGGGCAAATACGCTTTTTATCAGCAACTATCACACACT
Organism: Coregonus lavaretus; assembly: GCF_964263955.1. NCBI lineage: Eukaryota > Metazoa > Chordata > Actinopteri > Salmoniformes > Salmonidae > Coregonus > Coregonus lavaretus. Next base: position 41,794,459 of record NC_140006.1, on the reverse strand, counting down.
AACCTTGACACAAGTATTTTCGGCACAAACAATTGGGTGACCTTTCAAAGATTGGGAATTGAGACCTCTCCTTAAAACAAAGCATGGGCTTGCGACCCTTCCGAACCAATAGCCTCGAGCTAACGTTGGATAGCATTACCTACTGTGTTGGGGAGCTTGATAAGTAACATTAGCTAAACAACCCAAATACACCATAAAGAACTACATTAGCTTACTTTAAAAACAACAATAGTCAACACAGTACTTACAGGATGCCAGAACAGGTGGTGCAGACGAAGGAACCCACTGTCATGTTGGCATAAGTCGGGCCGCGCTGGTCGCAATCAAAGCACTTCCTATTCGGGGGCTGGCTAGTCATTTCCCGAAGCATCTTAAGATGCGTCTCCTCTTGTTTTCGCTTCGCACTCGTCGCCATGGTTGAGAAAAGGGCCTACTAAAGGTGGGAGAAGTTTATCCAGGGCTAGGGAGGGGATGTCTTGCCTCGAAGGCGGTGGTCCAGACACCTTGCAAGGAGGTCTAGTGGGACGGACACATTTCTTCTTCGTTGGTATAAAGATGTACTAGACAGTTAACCGGAGCGTGACTGACACCTACCGGTGGGAAGCTCTGGTGGGCAGCAATGACCATTCGACAACATTACATTGATGAATAACAGTTTAATAGTAAATACAATGTTTACCATCATACTGACATATTCTGTAAAAACAACAATGATTTAAGAGATAATCTCCTCTTCCAAAAGACATCCTTAGGAGTTGTGCTCTACTTTGACATTATCCTGTCAGTTTATCATAAAGTCCTTTGCCTAAAATGTGCCACTGTTGAGGGTAGCAGGTGTCCACCCATTTGCCTTCCCTCCATAGAAATCAATCGTCTCCTGTTTTGGCTGAGGGAACAAGCAAGACCCCACAGACAGTGGTTGCACTGTTCTCGCCAATGAGTCCCCCGCCTCCGCGCATCCTGTTTACTCTCTAACTAGGAGTTGGCTAGGGTCGTGTTCATTAGGGCACACAACATTTTAAAACGTTTTGCAACGGGAAACAAATAATATGAACATTACCTATTGGACATGTCCAGTTAGTCTGTCCCAGTTTCAATGTATTTTCTTACGTCTCTTGCCTAATGAACATGACCCTGAGGTAGTCGCTGTCCCGAATCACTAATCTTTACATAATAAGAATCGGTTTATACTCAATTGTTAGGAAGTTAAAGAAGTGTACAGATCAGTTGATCTGCACAGCTGCATGCTCAGGTAGACCCTCATGAACAAGCATAGCCTGAAGACCCGACATTGAATCGCATAGAATTCTACGTCGGGCAGAAATGAGCATTTGAATGCTGAATAAAATTATACTTTACCAGTTGCCCTTGTGGTTGGTCCTTTTGCAGGTAGGAATGTAAGACAAAATACCACTGTAGTGTTATCAACCCGACCTTCAGTATGCTGGTCTGTATATCGTTTGTATTTCTGGTTTATATTTTCAATACTGATGCAATTCGCACGTGACAAACACTTACACAATATGGCAGAGCCTAACTGAATGGCAAACACTTACAGCGGATTTTCAACTCGACTACATTCAGCTATTGTTTACATATTTTGCATCACATGCGATGCGTCAACAGGTTGAAAATACCGCAAAAAGTCGGGTAAACAACACTTTCCTGTGGATTTATCTCCACCTCCTACCGCCAAATGGACCAGCAGCATGTACAACCGGTCAAGTGTAAATATCATTTTATTCAACATTCTGGCTTGTAGAGACTATTGCGTCTTTTTTTACAATGACTGGTGTAACCATGGTAACAGTCTGACAGCTGGGGTGGAATCATTAGTTCAAACAGTTGCAAAACGTTTAGTTTTGCGACTAAAACGAGCGTTTATATTGGACAAATTAAGGTAGGCCCCGCCCCGTTTAATACCGTTTGCTTCTATTTAAGAAACGTTTTGTAACAGAATCGGAGTTATGAACATTTCCCCTGGTTAGTCAGGATGCATTTGCAGTACCGCCAGGCTCCATCGGAGGACAGTGTCACTTCGACCTCACTCTCTTTCCTTTGGTGGCGATGGAATCCCCAGCTTCAGCCGGCAACAAGTGGAGAGATAAGGCTGGTATTCCAGACAACACAATGACTGAATACATACTAGAAATACACTGGCCGATTTAGGTGCCACATCTCTTTCAGTTTAGCCTGGATTCCTGGCAGTTTTTGCTTTAGCCAACCCGGTTATCTCGAAATGTTATCTTTCCAAACAAGGCAAGGCAAGGCAAGGCAATGTGACGTCACATGCGCCGAATACAACAGGTGTAGACCTTACAGTGAAATGCTTACAAGCCCTTAACCAACAATGCAGTTTTAAGAAAAATAAGTGTTAAGTAAAAAAAATAGATAACTAAAAAAAAATTAACATAACAAATAATGAAAGAGCAGCAGTAAAATAACAGCAGCGAGGCTATATACAGTCAATGTGCGGGGGCACAGGTTAGTCGAGGTAATTGAGGTAATATGCACATGTAGGTAGAGTTAAAGTGACTATGCATAGATAATAAACAGAGAGTAGCAGCAGTTTGGCAATCAGGCTACTCCCAGTTCAGCAGTACAGGGTCATGTTCAGTAGGGCACACGGTAGTGAATCATTACGCAGGCAACAGAGAAGGAAACCCTGTGCTCGTACTGGACAAGTTCAGGTAGTATCTTCACACGGTTTCAAAGCGTTTTCTCCTGTTTCGAGCCTACTGAACACTACCCAGAAGAAAACATGGATTTCAACACTTTTTTAAACTGTTTCCAGAAGAGAGACATCTCTATTGACAGTCAATATAACCAAATAAATTAAAGGTGATCAATCAATAAAGGCATACCTACACTGATGAGGTTATAAAACAACCGTGAAAAATCGCTGTACGATTCAAACTGTTAACGTTAGCTGTGCTGGATATAATGGACCAGTGTAAAGGGTTGATACAGTATGAGGATCTCCAAAGCCATAAGTAGATATGAAGCATTTCGCATCGATTAACTGCCTAATAAAGTGATATATATATAGCCATCTTTATACAGGGCTCTGGTACCTCATGATGAGATAGAGAGTTCAGCAGGTACTCCCACCGTAAAAAGGTGAGGCGTCGTCTCATAGTGGTGTTATATCACCTGCTGCCTTTTCTGCGTAACGCGGAAGAAGTCTTCCATGCAGGTTTGTCGGCTCGGTCCTGCTGCCTTGGCACCCTCCCTCTCCTCTCATAGGTCTCACGGAACTTCGCCACAGGTCTCACGGAACTTCGCCACAGGTCTCACGGAACTTCGCCAAAGGTCTCACGGAACTTCGCCACAGGTCTCACGGAACTTCGCCATAGGTCTCACGGAACTTCGCCATATGTCTCACGGAACTTCGCCACAGGTCTCACGGAACTTCGCCACAGGTCTCACGGAACTTCGCCATAGGTCTCACGGAACTTCGCCATAGGTCTCACGGAACTTCGCCACAGGTCTCACGGAACTTCGCCATTCGACCGCGTACCTTGTGATCCCTACATATCACACATACATGGATTACTACCATTTTAGATGACTAGGCCTGGACATAAAACATGCACTGCAGATCCAGATGATTAGAGTTGTGCACACCAGGGGTCGCATTGTATCAAGCGTCTCAGTTTTAGCTTTTAGAACACAATGAAGAAGATCACATGGACAGGGAGGACCTGATCCTAGATCAGCACTCCTGTTCTGGGATGCTTGATACATACGACCCCTGGTCTAATTCCAAAGGGGGTCATACAGGACCAGAACAGTACTTGACGTGTTTTTCCATGGCACAGAAACTGGACCAGGGCCTCCTCATCTGGCTCAGTCCAGGTCAGGTCCGAGGGCTCGGTCAGGGTGGCATCCAGAAACAGCTTGCGGGCGTCCTGGTACTGCCAGAACAGTGGGACAAGGGTGGAGCTGGAGAAGGAGGGGTTGGAGAGTGTTATTCTAGGTACAGTCCATGGACAGGGACATAGCATAAGAGGTGAGGTCTGAGTTGAACAATTAAATAATTATTAGTTAATATTATGTTCATCATATGTGGAGTGGTAACAAATGACATTGATTATTTCCTTGGTTTACTAGAATGTTTAATCCGGATTCATAAAGAAGACTTCTGCAAACGCATTGGCTCCAAAATCTCCAAGTCAATTGCATTGTAGTAATATGAGCAGTGGTCAGAGAGGAAACATACCTTTCTGTTGATGTTCAGTACTAGGTTCTCTATGGTCCGGTGCTGCTGGATCAGTCAGAGCTCTCTTAGGCCTGCAATCTCATCGCAGTAGTCAACAGCCCAACAAGATACACAAATCCACAAACTGACAGATATTAGAAGGAGGATAAGGAGAAGAGGTGTTAATGACTCTGGGAGCATTGTGAGAGGATAATAGTTGTGAGATCATACTTGAGAGAAAAGTACATAATGATGTTGTATGCCTTACAATACAATGACAGAGTGTGCTTATATATACATGAAGCTTATGACCATGTAATGAAGGCCTATGACCATGTAATTAAGGCCTATGACCATGTAATGAAGGCCTATGACCATGTAATTAAGGCCTATGACCATGTAATTAAGGCCTATGACCATGTAATGAAGGCCTATGACCATGTAATGAAGGCCTATGACCATGTAATTAAGGCTTATGACCATGTAATGAAGGCCTATGACCATGTAATTAAGGCTTATGACCATGTAATGAAGGCCTATGACCATGTAATTAAGGTCTATGACCATGTAATGAAGGCCTATGACCATGTAATTAAGGCCTATGACCATGTAATTAAGGCCTATGACTCATTCATTACAAAAGCTTCGGGTGGTCTTACCTCTTCATGTGTAATCTTCGGAATGTCTAGCAGCTTGGGTAGAGAGTATGCAATGACTTCACTGTGAGGAGAGGAAGAATTCGACAGAGAGAAGCGGCCATCAGTCATTTCAATAACAATCAATAAATATAATTTGTATAGCCTTCTTTTACGAATACTTTGCCACAAAGTGCTTGGAATGCCATCCAGGCCTAAAGCCTATTCTATTGGGGAAGCCCACAGCCATATCGACATGGTTATGGACTCATACAGCTGCACACTCGCCGGTCTTTCTTGGCATTGAGCTGACGGATCAGGACGTTGCCACCAAAGGGGCAGTGTCCATGTCTTCTGATGCCACCGCGTCTACTGTGCCCCGTTTCACCAGGTGGGCAAATAATTCCTCGCCATCCCCCGGAACCTTGAGAGAGGGAGGGGAGGGAGACATGTCATTGTGTGGTGGTTAGTGTGTGTTCAAGTCCAGGGACGGCCTGTTCAATAGGGCGATATGGGCGACGCACTGCCAAACGGGAAAAGGAAGGGATTTTTTTTCTAATCAATTATATCACGGCAACAGTAGTTATCAGTGTTGTAATCTGATCTGACTGCCACTAAATGTCAAATCAGGCTAAAGTCGTGCTTCAAATGGCCCCGCCCGTTTTTGGGGCGATTTCAGTCAGGTTGAAAATCGCCCAGAAGTCTCTCATAGCCTGTCATGTAAAATCTATTTTTTTCCAATTTCAAAGCTTTCAATACAATCTCTATGGGGGTCTGTGGGCTTGCACTTACGCGCTTTCGTCATACGTGACGTAACCATGAACGTAACTAAGCAAATAGCGGCTAGCAGCGTCTCTGTTGCGACCTGCAGTGTGGCATTATTTTATGTTTTTAATTTGTACACTTAGTTTACAAACATTCTGCCAACCATGGATTTCCAGTGGTGGGTTTTGGACTGATCTTGTTGATCGTGTACATACCCGCTACGAACGGACTAAATAATGAAAACGCTGCTGGCAGCGGAATCCAATACAGCTGGGAGACTTGGCTGGATGACAGAGTCCCGGAGAAGTGGAGCCGGCCGGCTTCACCCTGGTCAGAACGGACCGCGATCTGACAGTCACAGATCGATCCTGGTAAGACGACCTTACTATCTGCCCCGTGAGTTCCCCCAATTGTTTGTTACCGTTGTGTACTGTTGATAATCACAAGTTTACTGGAGAACTGAGACCAAGTAGAGACTTTGGACAGGGTGGATATGGTATAATAAAGGCAGTTTATTCAGAGGTAAAGATATCTGCAATCGCGTGCACGGACTCGTTCGTCAAACTCTTAGGGAGCTATCTTAAGAGAGCCCCGAAAACATTGTGTGCAGACATTTTATACAATAAATGATGTAGGTTGAATCTAGTAGTTCTGATCTTCTGATTGGTCCTGATGAGTTGGGCGAGGTCCCCTCCACTGTTGCATTGGCTCTGAGTCGGGTTCTCTGTCTTCAAATGTTCAGCCTAAAGAGAGGGGATTTTTCTGTGTGTGTGTGTGTGTGTGTGTGTGTGTGTTTAACAGTGATGATGTGTGTGTGTGTGTGTGTGTGTGTTATCAGTGATGATGTGTGTGTGTGTGTGTGTGTGTGTGTGTGTGTCCTCAGAGCAAGAACTTGTGAGTTGGAAGAACTGAGAGACCTATGGCGTGGGTGTTGTCCTTGGCCACCTGCTGACAAGGCTGACAAGATAGGACTCTTTTGTCCATTGTTATAGGATAGGAACAGCATTGATTGAAAACAAACGCCCAACACAAAATGGGTCATGCACAAGATTTTAGTCAGACCAAGCTATAACATTATATATTTACTACGACAGTACATTCAACCAAAAGCTAATATAACAAAGGCATCAGAGATTATTTATAATCTGTCACAGAAACTGGAATCCATCTCCCCAGATCAGTCAATAAATGCTTCTGGTATTGACTTATATTCTGCCCCTGTCTTCATGTTGTTGCTGGACATATCTTTTTAAAAATGTGTGTAGGTCACCTAAATCATCAGAAAAATTGCCCCTCCTGAGAATTTTTTCAGGAGCCGCCACTGTTCAAGTCAACTTGGTGTATTCAGGGTGTGTTCAGGGTTAGCATGCTACATGCTACACAGAGGATTGGTGCACTGACCTGGATGATGGCCCCAGCCAATAAGCTTCAGGAGCTGGAGACAGTCACGCGTCTGAGGACACACTACACGGGCACACAGAAACAGGTCAAAAGTCCAATACAGGAAGACAGAAAACGTGGGTGTATTCATTTAGACCAAGAATGTAGCACAGTTGCAAACAGTTGCAAAACATTCTTGGTGGTGATATATTGGTATTTTATTGGTATTATTTGATCTGTATATATTTTTAAATGTTTATATTATGTGTTGTGCGAGGTTGGGGATTGGGTGGGTCCGCCTGGTGTATGTTTGGGATGGGGGTTGGAGGGGTTGTTAAAAAAGGTATTGTTATTTATCGATTGTATTGCCTTGATGTCAAGCCCTGACTCAGGGGACGCTTATATGTTGAGTCAGGGTGTGTATATTCCTTGTTGTGCTTTTTCTATGTGTGGGATCTAGCATGTATAGATCTATGTTGGCCGGTGTGGTTCCCAATCAGAGGCAGCTGTCGCTCGTTGCCTCTGATTGGGGACCATACTTAGGCAGGCTATTGGCACTGTCTAGTTGTGGGATCTTGTTCCTGGTAAGGTATGTTGTGTGTGCTACCTTGGACTTCACGTTTCGTTTCCTTTGTTGTTTTGTCGTGTGTTTATTAAGTTCAATAAACATGTACGCATATCACGCTGCGCCTTGGTCTCACCCGTCATTCAACGAACGAGACAGAAGATCCCACCAAACGAGGACCAAGCAGCGTGCCGAGAAGGAGCAAACGCCTGGGACTCAACAGGAGGTAACATTAGTATATGTCCTCCTCGGTTGGGGGAGAATTACGGAGGAGGAGGCCGTCCGCTACCGGAAGGCGATGAAGGAGGATGCCCAGGTAGGAGAGGAGAAACGGCACCAACAGTGGCGACAACGGAGACCCGAGAGGCAACCCCAATAACATTTTTTGGGGGGGGCACACGGTGTGGACGACGAGGCAGCAGGAGGCCGTGAAAGGGCGGATCTGCAGGTTAGGAGAGGAGGCCACCATGTTACGGGGCTATTGGTTCAGAGGGAGCAGGAGTTATTCGGTCAGAGGGAGGCGCTACAGGAAGCTAAAAGGGAGAAGGAAAAAGTAGAGGCACGGCGAGAGGAGCTGGTTAGGCAGCAGAAGGAGCGGGGGTTTATAAAGGAACCCAGTCCTGCTCCTCGCACCAAGCCAGCGGTGCGTGTTCCCAGTCCGGCCCGGCCCGTTCCTGCTCCTCGCACCAAGCCTGTGGTGCGCGTCGCCAGCCCGGCCCGGCCCGTTCCTGCTCCTCGCACCAAGTCAGTGGTGCGCGTCGCCAGTCCGGCCCGGCCCGTTCCTGCTCCTCGCACCAAGTCAGTGGTGCGCGTAGCCAGCCCGGCCCGGCCTGTTCCTGCTCCTCGCACCAAGCCAGTGGTGCGCGTCGCCAGTCCGGCCCGGCCTGTTCCTGCTCCTCGCACCAAACTAGTGTTGCGCGTCGCCAGTCCGGCCCGGCCCGTTCCTGTCCCTCGCACCAAGCCAGTGGTGCGTGTTCCTAGTCCGGTCCGGCCCGTGCCTGCTCCTCGCACCAGACCAGTGGTGCGTTTGTCCAGTCCGGCACGGCCCGTGCCCGTTCCACCGGTGCCTGGTCCGGCACCGGTCAGCTGCTCCACTCCGGAGCCAGAGCAGTCCGCTCCACCGGTGCCTGATCCAGTGCCGGTCAGCTGTTCCACTCCGGAGCCAGAGCAGTCCGCTCCACCGGTGCCTGATCCAGCTCCGGTCAGCTGCGCCACTCCGGAGCCAGAGCAGTCCGCTCCACCGGGGTCCAGTCCAGCTCTGGTCAGCGGCTCCACTCCGGAGCCAAAGCAGTCCGCTCCACCGGTGCCTGATCCAGCTTCGGTCAGCAGCTCCACTCCGGATCCAGAGCGGTCCGCTCCACCGGTGCCCAGTCCAGCTCCGGTCAGCGGCTCCAGTCCAGACCATGACGTCAGCCCCTCTCCAGGTTCGGGGTCTCCCACACCAGGGTCCAGACAGGGCCTGGCGTATCGTGGGAGGAAGGAGAGGGGAAGCAGCGCGCCGAGGTCCAGGCCAGACCAGGGGCGCAACAGGGAGGCGGAGAGTGAGAGGTCGTCACGCCCTGAGCCGGATGCCCACCCGGCCCCTACCCTGTTATGTTTATGTTGTGCGGTCGGAGTCCGCACCTTTGGGGGGGGGGGGGGGTACTGTCACGCCCTGACTCAGGGGACGCTTATATGTTGAGTCAGGGTGTGTATATTCCTTGTTGTGCTTTTTCTAGGTGTGGGATCTAGCATGTATAGATCTATGTTGGCCAGTGTGGTTCCCAATCAGAGGCAGCTGTCGCCCATTGTCTCTGATTGGGGACCATACTTAGGCAGGCTATTGGCACTGTCTTGTTGTGGGATCTTGTTCCTGGTAAGGTATGTTGTGTGTGCTACCTTGGACTTCACGTTTCGTTTCCTTTGTTGTTTTGTCGTGTGTTTATTAAGTTCAATAAACATGTACGCATATCACGCTGCGCCTTGGTCTGACCCGTCATTCAACGAACGTGACACTTGATGTGATCCAATAAAAACAATTGTTCACAAAAAAAAACATTTTGCAATGGAAACTGTTCACTCTAAACGGAAAACATTTCGCAACGAAAACGAGTTTCAATTGGACAAATTCAGGTAGGTCGCGCCCCGTTCCGTTCTGTTTGCATCTGTTGGCTTCAGTTTGGTTCCTAGTGAATACACCCCTGGTATGCGCTGTGATTGAATTCCAATGTTTCTCTTACCTGTTCCTGAACGACTGTGGGAGCTCCAGCCTGCAGGCTGTGCGCTCTTCTCCAGCTGGAAGGAAACATTGCACTACTTGTGAGGTAGGTAGCTCAAACGATCAATCTGTCACGGGACTAGGGCGAGAGGACGGGAACATGGGTTAGAAACAGAAACAGGGCCCCTGATCCAGAGTTAGTTGACGCAGAATAGAAACGCATCCCAATAGTCTAAAGTGACTCCCTTTTCATCTAGGCTATGGTCTATAGGGGCAGCAGGTAGCCTGCTAGGCAAACCCCCGCCTTATCTTAGCTCATTGGTCACCATAGCAACACCCACCCGTAGCATGCGCTCCAGCAGGTATATCTCACTGGTCATCCCCAAAGCCAACACCTCCTTTGGCCGCCATTCCTTCCAGTTCTCTGCTGCCAATGACTGGAACGAACTGCAAAAATCTCTGAAGCTGGAGACACTTATCTCCCTCACTAACTTTAAGCGTCAGTTGTCAGAGCACCTTACCGATCACTGCACCTGTACACAGCCATTCTGAAATTAGCCCATATTGTTATTTATTTTGCACCCCAGTATCTCTATTTGCACATCATCTTTTGCACACCTAGCATTCCAGTGTTAATACGAAATTGTAACTATTTTGCACTATGGCCTATTTATCGCCTTACCTCCATAACTTACTACATTCACACACACTGTATATATATTTTCTGTTGTATTTTTTACTTTGTTTTGTTTACCCCATATGTAACTCTGTGTTGTTGTTTTTAATCGCACTGCTTTGCTTTATCTTGGCCAGGTCGCAGTTGTAAATGAGAACTTGTTCTCAACTGGCCTACCTGGTTAAATAAAGGTGAAATAAATAAATAAATAAAAATACACAGTTGTGGTGGAAACCTGTTGTTTTTACACTAATCTACCAATAGGGGGCAGAGGGTAGAGAACAACAGATCATACTTTTCAACCACCCATCATTTATTACAGTAAAATATTTACAAACAATCCATTGATATATTACAATAAAATATATAGATAGATAAATACACATAAATAAATGTTCAACTAAAGAAAACAAATAAAAAACAACTGTTTTTCAACTAAAGATGGCAGCTTTGTGCAGCGTGAACAGCGACTGATAAATACAGAACAGAATCACATTTGTCGCAATGTTTCTTAGCTGTATATATTCTACAAGATACATACATATTTATTCCAGAAAAATATGAGTTCAAATGATTTTTTCCCCACACACGGCAATTACATCATACAGTGCTAAAGACTTCATTGGATGATATTGAATAAACAATAGACTCATGCTCTGCTTCTTGCCAACATCGACGTAGGAAAGAAATAAATCATCAATCCAAACCATAAATTGTAGTAATTGGTATGAATCCCTTTACACAGCACGTGCCACTCAATGCTTTTCTTACATTTGGGGAAATCTCAACCCTGGTTTCCTTTGCCTGTATCCTTGTCATTTCATCATCCTCACTGGTTCAAGCAATCTGGATTGACGGGGACATCAAAGCCACATCTTTAACCAACAGATTAGGCAGTTGGAGTTGCCATAGATACCCTAAAAAAATATAACGTTTTGCTCCATGAAGTAATCCAACAATGTGTACGCCGCCATCTTGTCTATTTAAAAAGTCTTCTCTCATTGAGACAGGCGGGTCGACCCCAAAGTGCCTCATGTCATGATGACAGACACCTGTCTCGATCAATGAGAGAAGACTTTGAATAGACAAGATGGCGGCGTACACATTGTTGGATTACTTCATGGACCATAAAAAGAATTGTCTAAATTCAAACAGACCCCCTGCAACTGGACAAGGACATTTTCTGAGACTCCTGTTTCCACAAATCGAGGACGAAGACAGTATTGCCAAGGTTGGTCGGAAACGTTCTGTGCTACACCAAACAGTACCTAACCGGTAACTCCCAGTATATTAGATACCAACATATTTTTTGGGTTAAATCACATTATCTGGTGTTACAATCTGTAGCTAGAATTGAGATATGTCTAGTTAAATGACAAGGTAGGACCTGGACATTGGGTTCTGTGCGGTTCTAACGTCGAAACCAGATCCAGGTATTGATGAGCCAGAACGCCACGGTGGCGGAGTAGAGGATCACCTCTCGCTTGGAGCGCTCCTTGTTCTCCTCCTCCAGTAGTTGGAGACGTCGGTTCAGCTTCACAATCTGAACGAGCAAGTGAATTAACGAATGTAGTGAATCAGTTAGTTAAAAGGATGATTCATCAGAACAGCTGATTCAGTCCATTCAGTGAATTAACGAATGTAGTGAATCAGTTAGTTAAAAGGATGATTCATCAGAACAGCTGATTCAGTCCATTCAGTGAATTAAAAATAAATTCAGTTTGGTGGATTGAAAACTCCTTATGGGGACCATTTTGTTATTTCGTCATGGAGGGAGTGTCAGTTCCACACCAATTCAGGACATCCCCAAAATGTCATTTCCTTAACTGACATGGAATTGACTCAAATTCTGTGTCAGCCAATTTATCAATTTATACATTACATATGTATAAAGCAGTCTAATGCCAGTGGTGGCACTTTAAATGGGGAGGATGGGCTCATAGTAATGGCTGGAACAGAAAGAATGGAATGTGTTTGTACCTTTCCATTCACTATTATGAGCCATCCTCCCCTCAGCAGCCTCCTCTGAAACCCAGTATGTGTTAGGGACAGTCATTCATTTGATCAATATATAACTTGGAAGGTATTCAATCATTTAAGAAATATAATTGGATAGGAGGGCAACACAAGGTACAATGCTTTGACTACCTGTCGCCGTAGTGACGAGGCGTCCACTAAGCCTGAATCGTCAGGGGTCATGTCCATGTCGAGGGTCAAGTGACCAGCCCTACAGAAAACAAAAAGCAGAACACAACTATAATACTTTGAAAATATGACAGAACATAAATGGATTTACCGTATATGAAAATGTTACATTTTAATCTTTACTGGCTGCAACACTGCAAAAGCCAACATCTCCATACTGAAGCAAAATGCGTTTCCCCAACTGATGGACTGCATTTTCCTTTTGGCTTGGTTAGTACATTGTAAATACTTGACTGAGAGCATTTTAATGGTCTTTCAACTTTGAAAAAACGGTCAAATCAGTTTTAGTGGTGCTAAACACGCCATCACCATTTCGAGGTCAGCCCAAAGGTGAGATGTCATGACTCGGTGAGTCAGCTTCATTATTGAGAGGGTAAGTACAGGCTTTGTGCCAATACAGCAGTATTCGAGCTAACAGAGGAGAACATGAGCTAACTATGCAGTCTAATGCCATTCCATTAGAACACACACACACACACACAGGTCAAGAGTCACCTTGATTCAGCGGAAAAAAGGACATAAGTCATCATGAGTTATGAACAAATATAAAAGGGGCTATTGTAAACAACTGGCTGTCTGATGTTATCCTAGAGAATGACTGAAGTCGCAAGATAAAATTGACCAAAGAGATGTAGCTACTCACTACAGCTTACTTAGAGATAATTCATATTTATCTCATCCTAGTTTAGAGTAAGCATGGGGCACACATTTCTCCGTCCTTCTCCTGAAGTGTGCGTACTTGCACACTTTCTCACATAGATTTAAAAATGGTGGAAACTCCCTCAGTCAGTGTTTACACCAGTCCTATGCTTTTAAATCCATGACCGGCAGTGTGCAAGTGCACACTTGTGGAGAATCAGGATGCAGCATTGTGAGTGTGTGTGGCTGAGGAGATCAAGGGGTCACCTGCGGTGGTTGTCGACCTCCAGGACCTCCAGGACCTGCTGGTAGCCCGGCGCGTGGTGCATTGGATGTAGGATAGGACCCCTCCAGCACTGTACTGTAGGTTCACCACGTCCTCAGGGGTACACAGTGGAGGACAGGCACGGAGAGAGGGGGCAACGGGAGACAGGGTTACACTGAGAGAGAGAGAGAGAGAGAGAGAGAGAGAGAGAGAGAGAGAGAGAGAGAGAGAGAGAGAGAGAGAGAGAGAGAGAGAGAGAGAGAGAGAGAGAGAGAGAGAGAGAGAGAGAGAGAGAGAGAGAGAGAGAGAGAGAGAGAGAGAGAGAGAGAGAGAGAGAGAGAGAGAGAGAGAGAGAGAGAGAGAGAGAGAGAGAGAGAGAGAGAGAGAGAGAGAGAGAGAGAGAGAGAGAGAGAGAGAGAGAGAGAGAGAATTGAAAGAATGTAGAGAAATGGACAAACAGAGGGGTTAGCACAGAGGAAGAGGCAAAGACACAGCAAGGAATTGAGAAAGAGATGCAGCGAGAAAGGCATTTCATAGTCTCTCGTGACTAATCTGGGCAACCCAGACCAAATCTGGCCTCCGGCCAACTACTCGATTTGGTTCTAGGGGAGAAGTTTTACTAGTGTGAGTGATGGAACCAGAGTGGATCCTCTTTGGTAGCACCCCAGTCTCGTGCAAGTCTATGGGCCAAATATCCTCTCCCCTTCCAAAATTCAAAAGATGCTAGGTGCACCCCCGCAAAATTATGATTAGTCCAAAACCAGCACACCGGAATAATTGTTTCACATTCTCCATCAAATCCCACAGTCTAAGGAAAGACGTAACATTTGAATGTTTAGTCCTCATGAGATTCTTCCTGTGACAGATGACATTTAAATGTTAAAGGGATACTTGGGGATGTTGGCAATGAAGACCGAGAGTCAGATGAACTCATGGATACCATTTTTATTTACATTTTAGTCATTTAGCAGACACTCTTATCCAGAGCGACTTACTGGAGCAATTAGGGTTAAGTGCCTTGCTCAAGGGCACATCGGCCAGATTTTTCACCTAGTCGACACAGGGATTCGAACCAGCGACCTTTTCAGCGGTTATTTTTACAAATCATAATCTCGCCGAAGTGGTGCTAAAAGCGGGGACAGGGATTCTAACCCTGAAAATACTCTTAATAAACACTGCTTACCTGCAAAATAGTCGCATTGAAAACATTGTCATATACCTCCATGTTGTTAGCATGCAGCATATACAAATACTATAAAAACAGGGGTACTTTCCAGAAAGGAAGGGGCTGGGGCTTTGACAGTGGGGGTGCGTGGACTTGTCTACTTCAGATTTGAAAGCCTTTTTTGCCCCCAGAACCAAATCAAGTAGCTGGCAAGCGCACACACAAGATTTGGTTCTGGGTGCTGAAATTAGGCATTTCATAAACTACGAGAAAGAAAGCGATGACTCTTCCAACACTTCCCTCACACCTGGGCTGGTGCTTACCTTACGTCAGTTCTGTTGGCCGGGCCTCTCTGGCGGATGCTGGTGGTATCGCTCACAGTGCGCTCCCGCCGCGACTGAGAGTGGACCTGTGTGTGGGGCACATCAGGGATGTATGATGTATTATTTATTATTATGATGGGATCGCTATATTTTCATTTTAGCCTAAGATTCTAAAGTGATCAGCCTATTTCTGCCTAATTAGAAACGTAGTAATGGATAACTAGGAAGTGATCTGTTACTACGGGGGATCCTTAGAGTAAGATGCCCAAACCTACAGTATGGGTTGGTCTACTTACCCGCTGCTTAGTGTTAGCATCGTAGAAACAAAAACAATGAGTAACCGGACCCCGGTTAGAACGCTCCAAATAGCAAAGCCGAAAGCAGTATTTTTTTTGCTGAACATTTCTCATTTCCCGAGAACCACCTATGGCTCTGTGTAGTTCTAATGACATCACACCGTTGACTCAGACTCACCCCCTGAGTGGCGTGGGCCAGTGGTGTGGGAGCCTGGTCCGTCTCCAGGGAGTCCAGGGAATGTTCGTTGAGGGTGAGGATGCGTGGCGGTGCCTTCATGTCCAGTAAATCCACAGGAGGAGTGGACTGGATCAGGTCTAGGTCTCTGGGCCGGGAGTAACGGGAGTCCCCATCGTCCCCTGGAGACGGTGGAAGGAGAACAGGGTCATGTTCATTAGTCAACAAACGGAAGAAAACGGATTGAAACAGGAGGACTAGCTGGACTTGTCAGCACAATGACTCAACTGGCATTTGGACTACCCAACTGACCACCAGATGGCTCTGTCCAGGTTTCCCCACACACAACCAGATGTCTCTCTCCAGGTTTCCCAACAAAACCACCTTGACAACCAGATGGCTCTCTCCAGGTTTCCTCACAGACAACCAGATAGCTCTCTCCAGGTTTCCCCACAAAACCACCTTGACAACCAGATGGCTCTCTCCAGGTTTCCTCACAGACAACCAGATAGCTCTCTCCAGGTTTCCCCACAAAATCACCCTGACAACCAGATGGCTCTCTCCAGGTTTCCCCACAGACAACCAGATGGCTCTCTCCAGGTTTCCCCACAAAATCACCCTGACAACCAGATGGCTCTCTCCAGGTTTCCCCACAGACAACCAGAAGGCTCTCTCCAGGTTTCACAACAAAACCACCCTGCTGATAAACACTTCCATTGAGAGTGCACACACTGCTCACCTGCTATCACAATCCTCTCTGGTACATGCATCATGTGGGGGGCCAGGGGTTCCCAAACCCTTTCCTGCATTGGGGAACATCCTGCCCCCCCCCCCCCCCCCCCGCACCACATCTATTTCTATGCGCACAAGCACTATTCATGACACAAACTGTTCACACCCCTCTTGTTGGTGGAGAGAATTTTACAGGTTTAAGCTTATTTCCTGCAATTCTACACATGGGGTGCAGAGAATTTTTGCGATTTTAAACCTAATCTTCTTGCAATTCTATACATTTTGGCATGTCTAATGTGCATTCATGTGATAGGAGTGACTCAAACATTACAACACAATCTATGGGCAACAAAAAAAAACGAGAAAAAAACATTAGCTGACATGGGCTAGTTGATCTGGACATTTCTGACAAGTTATAAATATCTCTCTAAGGTCTGCAATGACTGACATGACAGGAGGAACTGATGATGCTCTACCCAATTTAGAAATTGCACCTTGTGCATTCTACTATTACAACTTTCAAGAGTAAGTTGAAAGCCGGACTGAGTTCCTTTTTAAGTAAAAATAAATAAATAAATACTGTATATAAATCAAAATATTACTTTCTTGGGGGGGTACCTCTCCAGGTTTCCCTACAAAATCACCCTGACAACCAGATGGCTCTCTCCAGGTTTCCCCACAGACAACCAGATGGCTCTCTCCAGGTTTCCCCACAAAAACCATCCTGACAACCAGAAGGCTCTCTCCAGGTTTCCCCACAGACAACCAGATGGCTCTCTCCAGGTTTCCCCACAAAACCATCCTGACAACCAGATGGCTCTCTCCAGGTTTCCCCACAAAACCATCCTGACAACCAGAAGGCTCTCTCCAGGTTTCACAACAAAACCACCCTGCTGATAAACACTTCCATTGAGAGTGCACACACTGCTCACCTGCTATCACAATCCTCTCTGGTACATGCATCATGTGTGGGGCCAGGGGCTGAGACCGCAGCCCATGTTGGTTTTCGGGGGCCACTTTCAGTGTGTTGGGGATGCGCATGCGCTGGCTGATGCCCTCGGTGTACTCCAGCTCATAGTGGATCCGATTCATCTCTGCCTCCTCCGAAGAGGAGGAGGAGGAGGGGAAGGTCGCCCCGCTCATCCAGCCTTGTAATAACAACAACAATAAGCCTAAATAATCAAACATTTCAAATCGACCATTAGTCAACGTTAGGTCAATGGATTTTAAGGGCTTGCCCTGAAAAGGAATGCAATTTGCCATTATATGCAATTTAACAAACTGTGTTGATAACAGGGCATTTGATATAACATAATGATTTCATGGTTTTATTGCATTCTACACATTGACATTCTTGTGCATTCCTTGAAGTTAATACCAACTCATAATCAAATCATGATGACTGCATTTATAAGTTAAATTATAATGTAGGCTACCATTTGATTTGGGCTAACTAACAGTGTTTTTTGTACTTATGGTTATTAATAGCCCGATACCTCTGCTTAATCCAAATATTTCTACTGAACAAAAATATAAACACAACATGTAAAGGGTTGGTCCCATGTTTCATGAGCTGAAATAAAAGATCCCAGACATTTTCCGTACGCACAAAAAGCTTATTTCGCTCTTGATTTTGTGCACAAATGTGTTTACATCCCTGTTAGTGAGCATTTCTCCTTTGACAAGATAATCCATCCACCTGACAGGTGTAGCATATCAAGAAGATAATTAAACAGCACGATCACTACACAGGTGCACCTTGTGCTGGGGACAATAAAAAGGCCACTCTAAAATGTGCAGTTTTGTCACACAACACAATTCCACAGATGTCTCAAGTTGCATTTGGCATGCTGACTGCAGGAATGTCCACCAGAGCTGTTGCCAGAGAATGTAATGTTAATTTCTCTACCATAAGCTGCCTCCAATGTTGTTTTAAGAAAATTTCGCAGTACATCCAACCGGCCTCACAACCGCAGACCACGTGTAAGCACGCCAGCCCAGGACCTCCACATCCGGCTTCTTCACCTGCGGTATGGTCTGAGACCAGTCACCCGGACAGCTGATGAAACTGTCAGTTTCTGCACAAACTGTCAGAAACCGTCTCAGGGAAGCTCATTTGCATGCTCCTCAACAGGGTCTTGACCTGACTGCAGTTCAGTAATTCAGTTCGTAACTGACTTCAGTGGGCAAATGTTCACCTTCGATGGCCACTGGCACGCTGGAGAAGTGTGCTCTTCATGGATGAATCCCAGTTTCAACTGTACCAGGCAGACTGCGTGTATGGCGTCATGTGGGAGAGCGGTATGCTGATATCAACGTTGTGAACAGAGTGCCCCATGGTGGCGGTGGGGTTATGGTATGGGCAGGCATAAGCTACGGACAACTAACACAATTGCATTTTATCGATGGCAATTTGAATGCACAGAGATACCGTGACGAGATCCTGAGGTCCATTGTCGTGCCATTCATCCGCCGCCATCACCTCATGTTTCAGCATGATAATGCACAGCCCCATGTCGCAAGGATCTGTACACAATCCCTGGAAGCTGAAAATGTCCCAGTACTTCCATGGCCTGCATACTCACCATACATGTCACCCATTGAGCATGTTTGGGATGCTCTGGATTTACGTGTATGACCGCGTGTTCCAGTTCCCACCAATATCCAGCAACTTCGCACAGCCATTGAAGAGTGGGACAACATTCCACAATCAACAGCGTGATCAACTCTATGTGAAGGAGCTGTGTCGCGTTGCATGAGGCAAATGGTGGTCACACCAGATACTGACTGGTTTTCTGATCCACAGCCCTACCTTTTTTTTAAAGGTATCTGTGACCCACAGATGCATATCTGTATTCCCAGTCATGTGAAATCCATAGATTAGGGCCTAATTAATTTCTTTCAATTGACTGATTTCCTTATATGAACTGTAACTCAGTAAAATCTTTGAAACTGTTGCATGTTGTGTTTATATTTTTGATCAGTGTGGCTACGGAATTGTAAAGCAATATGTGATGGCTCCATATCTGATGTTATGGCTTAGCTAATGGAAAACTCTGCCATATTTTTCAACTAATCTGGTCTTGGCGATACTTTCTTCGTTCTCGATTTGGAAGAAAAGTATCTTATAAATGTCCAGTTGCAGGTGGTTTTTACAAAAACCAGAGAAAATTCAACAAGATATTAAATCCATGTTTTGTACCGCATGAGGAGGTTCCTCGCCATCTTAGCTGCCTGCACATCTAGCATTACCCAGCATCTTTGCAGGAACTCGGTTCTATATCGTGGAGCTCCGCCCCATAGGGGAGCTCTGCTCCTAGTGGTTTACCCTCTGCCCTAAGGCAGCAACAGCCTGAAGCAAAATTATGCACACACCTGCAGCCAATGGGAGCACAGGTGTCCCTATAAGAGGGGACGCTTCCCCTCAATCAGCCTCCCATTATCTTCAGCGACTGGACGACTAGACTGAAGAAGCCAAGAAGAGAAGAAGACTCAGGAAGAAATCGCTGGCTCATCGACGTCTTCTAAAATGAGCACGCCAGGAGATTTTCCACCCCCAAAAGCCCTTTTCAGGGCTCAGTGCCGATGCTCCTGAATGGCATCTGCCGACCCCCACGACCTTTTTTTCGTGTGTTTGGGGCCGCGTTTGGGGCCGCCTCCTGCGCCCTCCTTCCTATGAAGGTGAGGAAGCAGCGTTGGGCGTTCTTTAGGGAGGATATCCCCCTAGAGGATGTACTGTCTCTTCTCGCCTCTGCTTCAGAGGCGTCGACGGACAGTGCTGACTCAGGGGAGGACAAGGAGAGAGACGCAGAGATGGATGTTCCAATGGAACAATCCGACCCTCTGGCGCCAACCTTCAAGACCCCCTTCCCTATGGGGAGGGCGAGATCTGAAGGCTCCTTGTGCGATGACGACACGGGCTCTGTTACGTCAGCAGCCCTGTCCTTCACAGCGGCCTCTCTGCGTGCGGACTTTCCCGAACTCATTGAGAGAGCCGCCAATCGACTCGAGATAGCGCTGCCCCCTGCTCCCCCCCCTGTGGAGGTCGACATGATGGAGGGCGGCCCCTACTCTAGACCGAGGAAGGCAGCTGAGCCGATGGCTCCTGCTATGCCTTCCCTCTGAAAATATGTAGAGGGCTCGTGGGATACACCCCTGGCGGCGCGTTCGCCGGCCAAAGTGTACACCCCATTCACGAGAGTGGCTGGACGTGAGTGGGCTGCTAAGGGAATCCCTAGGCTCGAGAGCGCCATGGCGGCGTATCTAGTGCCGGGTTCGAGTCCCTGGGCGGCCTCCAAGAAAGCCACCTTGCCAGCACAAAAGGACAGACTCACAGCACAGCTGGCTGAGAAGTCCTTTACGCTGGGAGCCCAGGCTGTGTCAGCGGCTAACAACATTGCCCTCCTCGCGGCCTCCCTATCCCGTCTAACAACGGGTAGGTCTGAGTTGACCAGCGAGGAGATTGAAGAGGCGTCCAGGATTTCTGGCGCTATTCTTCATTTGACACAGGCGTCAGCGATATGCGCAGGCCGGTCCATGGCCACCTCGGTGGTCATGGAACGTCACCTCTGGCTGTCAATGACAGCCATGAAGGAGACGGACAGAGCCTCGCTGCTAAACGCTCCCGTCTCTAGCGAGGGCCTCTTTGGGGTCGCCGTTAAGGAGGCGACGGAACGTTTTGGTAAGCTTGACGAAGAGAGAAAGCACCTGGCTAAACACCTGCCATTGGCAGGCAAGTTTAGCAGGGCCTCAACTAACCCGTCAACCTCTAACGCCCCCAGTAGAACTACAGGGAGGCGACGGGCCAGGCGACAGGCGCCTACCACCGACAGCAGCCCGCCCTCCAGCGACGACGGTGGTGGCGACGATTCCGCCGGCGAGAGAGGTCGTCACAAAACCGTCCTGGCAACACCAGAAGGTCAGCCAGAAACGACGGCGTCAATGACGGGACGAGGGGGAGAGGACGGATGACGGCTAGGCGCAACAGAGCCCACTGTTCCCCCCCCACCCTACTGTTCAGGGCATGGAGGGACATGTTTATTGTTGTTATGTGAATAAAGAGCTGGCTCTCACTGACATTGTCACAAAAGAGCCTTTCTTCCATGACACATTGCAGAGTACTTCACGTCCTATGAATTTCTCTCACCATCCTGAGTGTAGCTCAACCCACCGAGGGTGCGTAGTTGAACACACTCAGGAGAGGAAAGAGAAAAAGGTAGCAAGGCGTAGCCTTAGCTCACCTAATAAAGATATTTTACTACAGACTCCTAGGAGCTCTGTAGTAAAGGTCTCACATAGCAGGCAGCTGTCTCAGTCTAAATATGACATGAAGACGCAGCCGCTAGCTGGGAATGACGCCTGGCTTCAGGCTAACGCCTCAGCCAGCGCAGTTCAGACCCGTGCGACGTTCACGGAGGGCCGGAATACTAGAGTTACAGGTGTAACCAATGTATGGGCGCCCCCGGTTAATTCAGAACGTAACAATGCCCACTACTCTGAGTGCAGCTCACCACACCTAGAGTGTGCTGTTGAGCAGCCTCATGAGACCAGTAAAAAAGAGGTATTGTGGCGCCACCTTGTGGTACCAGTTAGAGACCACACTTTCCAGACTCTTGAGTACTGCAGTGGACGGATCTCATGACAAGCAGCAGTCTTAGTCAGACAATGACATGATGACGCAATTGCTATCCGGGGAGGGCGCTCTGTCTCAGGTTAATACCTCAGTCAGTGCAGCTCAAAACCGTGCTGCGTTCACGGAGGGCCGGAATACTAGAGTTACAGACGTAACTGACGTATCAAGGCCTCCGATTCTCTCAGAACGAGCTGATGTTTCCTCTCCCTTTCGAGGGGGGCCCGCCTTGGGCTATTCCACCAACCCAGTGCTGGGGAATAGCGGCGGCGAGGGCCATAGAGGAATACAGGTCCTTCCTACTGGATGCACCACAGCTTCGTGCGCGCCCGCTTTCTCTGCATTGCGGGCAGTGGCAACGAAGCTGTACCCTCTCACGCTGGCTAGAACAGACGTTGCAGAAGGGTTATGCCCTCCAATTCCATCGAACCCCACCCCCGTTCAGGGGAGTGGTGGAGACGGTGATGAAAACGCCGGACAAAGTGACCGCTCTGATGTCAGAGATTACGGAACTTTTGGCGAAGGAGGCGGTCACAGTAGTTCCCCGGGAGCAAAGGAACAAAGGGCTATATTCGCCTTATTTCCTAGTGCCCAAAAAGACGGGGGGAGTGAGGCCGATTTTGGATTTACGCACTCTCAACGAGAGCATAACCAAACGACCCTTCCGAATGCTGACGACAAAACGTCTACTGGAATGTGTCCAGAAAGGAGACTTTTGTACAAGCATAGACCTAAAGGACGCGTACTTCCATGTGCCGATACAATCGCGTCACAGGAAGTTTCTGCGGTTCGCCTTTCAAGGGGTGGTGTACGAGTTCACGAGGATGCCATTCGGGTACGCCCTGGCACCTCGAACGTTTTCCAAATGTGTGGAGGCGGCATTGGAGCCGTTGCGTCGTCAAGGGATAAGGTTATTAGCCTACCTAGACGACCTGCTGGTTCTCGCCCCGTCAGCAGAGCTGGCGTTCACTCACACAGCACAGACAGTGATTCATCTCACGCGTCTGGGGTTCGCTGTGAATTGGAAAAAGAGCGCACCCTGGCCCAGTCATCAGATTGTCTACCTGGGGCTACAGCTAGACACTGTAATGATGAGGGCTCGACTTTCGGACCCTCGAAGGGTAGCATTGTTGCTAGCCCTGAGGAAGTGTCGTCCGAATCACACAGTGACGGCGCTGTCGATCATGTCACTTTAGGGTCTCATGTCGTCAGCCCACTCTGTGGTCCCGCTGGGACTTCTGCACATGCGCAGAATACAGCGATGGTTCGCCCAACTAAGACTAGACCCAGTGCGTCAACGTCATCGGTTGGTGGTGGTTCCTCTCTCGCTAAGAGCAGACCTGGAC
Organism: Coregonus lavaretus; assembly: GCF_964263955.1. Classification (NCBI taxonomy): domain Eukaryota; kingdom Metazoa; phylum Chordata; class Actinopteri; order Salmoniformes; family Salmonidae; genus Coregonus; species Coregonus lavaretus. The sequence goes on along the minus strand of NC_140006.1, from coordinate 41,771,265 downwards.
TATTGGAGGAATCCGAGCGTTCTCAAGCACGGAGTCCCGATGGGCAAGGTGTCATCCTACATTCCAGTATTTACAGATGCTTCTCTGACTGGATGGGGAGGGACATGTCAGACTCAAGCGATAGGAGGTATATGGCCTCAATCAGGTCGTCACATAAACCTCTTGGAGTTGGAAACGGTTCGACTGGTTCTGACCCACTTCGCGCCTACCCTTCGGGGTCGCGATGTGCTGGTCTGGTCAGACAACCGGACCACAGTAGCTCACATAAATCGCCAGGGAGGGGTCAGGTCACCTGCCCTCCACCAGGCGGCAGAGGAATTGTGGATGTGGGCTCACAAGCACCTTCGCTCGTTGAGAGCAGCACACATTCCGGGCTACTTGAACGTACGAGCAGACCTCATGTCAAGAGGGGGTCCTCGAGACGACGAGTGGTGTCTGCATCCGGACAATGTTCTCCGAATTTGGGAGCAGTTCGGGAGAGCCGAGGTGGATCTGTTCGCGTCACGCGTGAACGCGCAATGTCCCCTATGATTCTCTCTGAGGGAACAGGACGAGCCACCACTGGGAAGAGACGCATTCGCGCACTACCCGTGGCCGAAAGTTCTCCTGTATGCATTCCCTCCGCTGTCTTGCATTCTCCCACTGCTAGCCAGGGTGAGGTCAGAGAGGCTGTCAGTGATACTGATAGCGCCCGATCGCCCGGGGGCTCCGTGGTTTGCGGAGATGAGTCAGATGTTGATTGCGCCACCTTGGCCAATTCCACATCGACGGGACGCGTTGACCCAGGCGGGAGGCTCGATAGGGCAGTGGCCCATAATCGGCCAACCACTGAAGGCTTGGTTCCTGAATGGGACAGGTTGAGGCGCCGTGGGTTATCTGATGCAGTGATCAGAACCATACAAGGTGCACGAGCCGGTTCCACTTCTAGGATGTATACCAGCAGATGGAACGTTTTTTCACGATGGTGTGACACACAAGGTGTGGACCCCATGAACTGTCAGGTTGAGAGTGTGCTCTCTTTTCTGCAGTTTATGTTTGATAAGCAGAAATCGCCCTCCACCATTCGGGTGTTTGCAGCTGCAATTTCAGCTGGTCATGAGGGGTTTGGCGGAACGAATGTGTTCAGCCACCCTTTAGTGAAACGTTTCTTATTGGGAACGCGGCGGCTTAGGCCAATGCCCCAGTGGGATTTGGCCTTGGTACTCGAAGCGCTATGTAAGTCGCCGTTCGAGCCATTGAATCAAATACCCCTCAAGATGCTGTCTATCAAGACGGCACTGTTGATCGCCTTGACTACCGCTAAGCGTGTCAGTGATTTGTGTGCCCTGTCGACGAGACCCGACTGCCTTGCCATTAATGGCGATCTGAGCAGAGCGGTGTTACGTCCTAACCCGGCGTTTGTGCCGAAGGTTATTAGCAGTGCATATAGATCACAGACCGTGGAGTTGTGGGCTTTTTCTCTCCCTCCTCATGGGGAGAGGAGTGAGGAAAAGCTTCATTGTCTGTGCCCAGTGCGCGCTTTGGCGTGTTACGTTGAGCGCACAGCAGCGATTAGGTCATCGCCTCAGCTGTTTGTGTGTCACGGTGCGGCTGCATTAGGTAGACCACTTTCAAAACAGCGATTGTCTCATTGGCTTTGTGAAGGTATTGAGACAGCTTACGAGGCAGCGGGGCGACAACTGCCTCAGGGTATCAGAGCGCACTCCACTCGTGGAGTAGCAGCTTCTACTGCCCTCTTCAGAGGAACAGAGGTAGAGGATATTTGTAGAGCAGCATCATGGTCGACACCGTCTCCATTTATCCGTTTCTATCTATTAGATATGTCTTCTAACTCTTTGGCTCGATCTGTACTCAGCGTGGCTGAAGGGAGATCTTGAGCAAGAAAGAGAGGGAAAAAGCAGGACTGTGGACATGGGTGTCCATCAGGTCCGCTTTGGTTAGGAAGACATTCTGTTTCTATCTATTAGATATGCCTTCTAACTCTTTGGCTCGATCTGTACTCAGCGTGGCTGAAAGGAGATCTTGAGCAAGAAAGAGAGGAAAAAAGCAGGACTGTGGACATTGGTGTTCATCAGGTCCGCTTTGGTTAGGAAGACATATTCTGGACAGATATGTTTTCTAACTCTTTGGCTCGGTCTGTACTCAGCAAAGCTGAAAGGAGATTTTGAGCCAGGAAGAGAGGATAAAGCAGGACTATGGGCAGGTTCCCATCAGGTCCGCTTTGGTTAGGAAAACATGTTTTTTGATAGATAGAAAGCCTATCTCTCTGGCTCGATTGTACTCAGCATAGCTGAGGGGGAATCTTGAGCTAGAAGAGAGAAAAGGAGGACGATGGACACAGGTTTCTATCAGGTCCGCTTTGGATGGAAAGCATATCTTGTGGCATGTCTCTTGACTGACAGGGACAGTATAGTAGAGACATGTATTGAATTGACAGAATGTGAGGTCATCTATCTGATGGTTCAGTTTAGTATGACTTATATTTTGTTCCTGCCTACTAATCTCTGGGATTCCATTGAGTGAGTGAGGTGGTCTACTGTGTACATAATGTAGAGTGACACTTGGTGTCATTCCATTAGTGGTCGGTAGTGTTTTCACAGGATATTGAGGCACATCTATCTGCTAGTACAGATTAGTGTAGCTTCTATTCTGGTGATCTGCCCACTAGTCATTGGCATTGCCATTGAACTAGGTGGGGCGGGTCTTTAACCGATGACGCGGTATATTGTGACGCCCAGAGTTTTTTTTTAGTTGCAGTACTGCGGGAATTGGTTGCGGCCATTGCTAGGCTTGACCTTTTCATTTTTTAATGGGAAGTGTTAGGCTCGGCAGGGAGTACATTTTGGAGCGCTACGCTCCGCCTTAAACCACTAGGAGCAGAGCTCCCCTATGGGGCGGAGCTCCACTATATAGAACGATTAGTTACCGGAGTGTAACTCCAGTTCTATGAGTGGAGCGGAGCCCCATAGGACTTAAGGCCCTGCCGACCCTCTCTAGTCTCGCTGAAGATAATATCTCGGGAGGCTGATTGAGGGGAAGCGTCCCCTCTTATAGGGACACCTGTGCTCCCATTGGCTGCAGGTGTGTGCATAATTTTGCTTCAGGCTGTTGCTGCCTTAGGGCACAGGGTAAACCACTAGGAGCAGAGTTCCCCTATGGGGCTCCGCTCCACTCATAGAACTGGAGTTACACTCCGGTAACTAATCGTTTTTTTCTGTGACACCGCCGCGACCACATGTATAGGTAGATGTTAGCCATCACGCAGTGCGACCAAAACAAAGATATGCACCAGGGGCGGTGTGTTCAATAGGGCGATATGGGCGACGCACTGCCAAACGGGAAAAGGAAGGGATTTTTTTTCTAATCAATTATATCACGGCAACAGTAGTTATCAGTGTTGTAATCTAGACGTCTGATCTGCCACAGTGCCACTAAATGTCCAATCAGGCTAAAGTCGTGCTTCAAATGGCCCCCCCCTCTTTTGGGGCGATTTCAGTCAGGTTGAAAATCGCCCAGAAGTCTGTCATAGACTCCTATGTAAAATCTATTTTTTTCAAATATCAGAGCTTTCAATACAATCTCTATGGGTTTCTGAGGGCTTGCACTTACGCGCTTTCGTCATACGTAACGTAACCATGAACGTAACTAAGAAAAGAGCGGGTAGCCTCATCAATCAATTCACTACTACTATCAAAATGGCTAGGCTTCAGTGCAACTCGATTGTGTCTTTGAAAGAAGTTCCTTTTTGTCGGCGAACAAATGAAGATAAATTGGCAACAAAACAATTAGGACCTCCCAGACCAAATTTAATAATTCAACAGGTTTCTACTAAAGGGGGGAAGTCCTACACCCGAGGATTTTCCAAAAATTGGTACGAACGAAAAACCTGGCTAGCAGGCTACGATGTAGCTAATGCAGTCTTCTGCTACCCCCTGCTTACTCTTTCACCCTGAAGGCGGCACGGCAGACAGCACCGCTTGGACAGCGACTGGTGTGTAACGGACATGCACCATCTTTCAGGAAAGATTAAGAAACATGAGCTGTCAAAGACCCACATGGATAGCTGTTTGAGATTGTCTGCTTTGGGGAGAGTGAACATTCCCACTCAACTGGATGAGGGATACAGGCTAGCTGTCCGCCGCCACAACGATGAGGTTAGTGTTGATAATCACAAGTTTACTGGAGAACTGAAACTGACAAGGCTGACAAGATAGGACCCTTTTGTCCATTGTTATTGGATAGGAACAGAACTTATAACCAGCTCCTGACCTAAATAGATCTTAGCACAACATTTTACTCAACATATCATATTCCATATTCACTATAACAAATATATTTACTACGACATTAGCAAGAACCGCCACATCCTCAGCCGGCTAATCCAGTGTGTGAAGTTTTGCGGAGTGTTTGAGTTAGCTTTGCGAGGCAAAGATGAAACTGAGGGCTCCACCAACCCTGGTAAGCCAACACTTTTGAGATCAGTCAATAAATGCTTCTGGTATTGACTTATATGCTGCCCCTGTCTTCATGTTGTTGCTGGACATATCTTTTTTAAAATGTGTGTAGGTCACCTAAATCATCAGAAAAATTGCCCCCCCTGAGAATTTTTTCAGGAGCCGCCACTGATATGCACACATGCCATTTCTCACTCACTACACTGTAGCTAGGTTTTATTGCATTCTACACATTATTTACATTATTGTGTGCATTACTGAGGTTTTTGATAAACTCCTAATCATATCATAATGACCTTATTTATAAGCAAAATGATTACGTAGGCCAGATACCTCTGCTTAATCCAAAACAACCCAAACAAACATGGACTGAAATTAGCTCGCACTAATTGTATTCACGTGCTATTCGGGATCCCCCCCCCATCGAAGTTGATATTGCAAATGTTTAGATACGGATTTAGATAAGGGTTTAGATAAGGATTCATGTTATACGGATTTAGATAAGGGTTTAGATAAGGATTCATGTTAAGGTTTAGGATATGGACGTCCCGAGGATCCCAAGTAGCAATGACCTTGGCTCAACTGCGTGGGTCAGAGTGAATTTCTTGACAGTGAGCAATAACGGAGCCCCGTGTGGCTGTGATAGTTGACACTCGTATCAAGCAATGATAACTAGTGTGAAGATATTGCAAATACTAACTAGTTAACGTTAGCTACCTATGTATCCTTAGGCAACGTTTTCAGTTTTTTCCCCATCAGGTTAGCTAGCTATTTGAAAGGCTAGCTAGGTATATTGTTTCGACGCTTTGCAACCGAAAGCCGAAAGGGCAGTCAGTCGTTGGCGGACTGGATAATGTAGATTGATTGTAGAGTTGTAGTAACACAAACCAGACTGAATGTTTTTGCTAATAAACACGTGCATGCCAAATCATTATTGTTGCAAGTAACTATAGCCAGCTAACTGGCTTGACGTTAGCTAGATAGCTACAGACATTTTCTCACGACGGTGAAGGCTAAATATTCAGACACTTACCCTTATGTTGTATTGCTTCGTCGAACTGCAGATTTCATACGCTAAATTATAACATTTAATTAAAGTGTGTTAATGTTATCCGTGTGCTGCTCATCAACCAACCGCGTGGACCTGTAGTAGTCGACAAGACAGGGTAGGGGACTGTACCAGCTAGCTAGGAAATGTTAAAACAGCGGTAGTAATGGCAAACTAATCATTGTCAACGGTATCGTAGCTTGCTAGCTTGAAGGACATTTCGAGCTAGCACATTGCTAACGTTAGACATATTACTTGACATGTTCCACTAACTGGTGTGAATTTGCATTAGTTAACATAGTAGCCTAGTTACTAACACAACACGTCTTTCATCTCAAGGATAAAGTCACATATGACATATCATATGCACTGTGTACAAAACATTACGAACACCTGCTCTTTCCATGACAGACTGACCAGGTGAAAGCTAGCTATGATCCGCTTATTGATGTCACTTGTTAAATCCACGTCAGTCGGTGTAGATGAAATGGAGCATACAGTTTAAAGAAGGAATTTGAAGAGTTGAGACATGGATTGTGAATGTGTGCTATTCAGAGCGTGAATGGAAAAGACAATATTTATCAGCCTTTGAACGGGGTATTGTAGTAGGTGCCAGGAGCACCTCGACCCCCCCCCCCCCCCCCAACAAAAACAAAAAAAAACTTTACCAGCACTTGACCCCCCCTCCTAGCTCTGACTCTACTTTATTGAGGAAAAATGTACTTTCTATGCCTGTGATATGTGGTTGCAACTTAGTATTAGGAAGGTGTCTTTAATGTTTTGTACACTCAGTGTATAACATATGTTGCATATAATAAACTGAAAATAAGAAAGAGTAAAACAATAATAGGACTATTAGTACAATTATCTAAGGAGCGATTTAAAAGAAAAACACAATGAAGCAAGATTACCTCCAAATCTCAATAGTTTGGGAAATGTATGTAAAACTAAAATGTTTATATGGGACATCCTAGCCACTTCCTTTGATTGTTGGTTTATCAAGTTTTTCCCGCAGATTAAAACTATTCCCCAACCATTGCCTGAGAATCCTGTCTACAGTGGGGAAAAAAAGTTTTTAGTCAGCCACCAATTGTGCAAGTTCTCCCACTTAAAAAGATGAGAGAGGCCTGTAATTTTCATCATATGTACACGTCAACTATGACAGACAAATTGAGGGAAAAAAATCCAGAAAATCACATTGTAGGATTTTTCATGAATTTATTTGCAAATTATGGTGGAAAATAAGTATTTGGTCACCTACAAACAAGCAAGATTTCTGGCTCTCACAGACCTGTAACTTCTTCTTTAAGAGGCTCCTCTGTCCTCCACTCGTTACCTGTATTAATGGCACCTGTTTGAACTTGTTATCAGTATAAAAGACACCTGTCCACAACCTCAAACAGTCACACTCCAAACTCCACTATGGCCAAGACCAAAGAGCTGTCAAAGGACACCAGAAACAAAATTGTAGACCTGCACCAGGCTGGGAAGACTGAATCTGCAATAGGTAAGCAGCTTGGTTTGAAGAAATCAACTGTGGGAGCAATTATTAGGAAATGGAAGACATACAAGACCACTGATAATCTCCCTCGATCTGGGGCTCCACGCAAGATCTCACCCCATGGGGTCAAAATGATCACAAGAACGGTGAGCAAAAATCCCAGAACCACACGGGGGGACCTAGTGAATGACCTGCAGAGAGCTGGGACCAAAGTAACAAAGCCTACCATCAGTAACACACTACGCCGCCAGGGACTCAAATCCTGCAGTGCCAGACGTGTCCCCCTGCTTAAGCCAGTACATGTCCAGGCCCGTCTGAAGTTTGCTAGAGTGCATTTGGATGATACAGAAGAGGATTGGGAGAATGTCATATGGTCAGATGAAACCAAAATATAACTTTTTGGTAAAAACTCAACTCGTCGTGTTTGGAGGACAAAGAATGCTGAGTTGCATCCAAAGAACACCATACCTACTGTGAAGCATGGGGGTGGAAACCTCATTCTTTGGGGCTGTTTTTCTGCAAAGGGACCAGGATGACTGATCCGTGTAAAGGAAAGAATGAATGGGGCCATGTATCGTGAGATTTTGAGTGAAAACCTCCTTCCATCAGCAAGGGCATTGAAGATGAAACGTGGCTGGGTCTTTCAGCATGACAATGATCCCAAACACACCGCCCGGGCAACGAAGGAGTGGCTTCGTAAGAAGCATTTCAAGGTCCTGGAGTGGCCTAGCCAGTCTCCAGATCTCAACCCAATAGAAATTCTTTGGAGGGAGTTGAAAGTCTGTGTTGCCCAGCGACAGCCCCAAAACATCACTGCTCTAGAGGAGATCTGCATGGAGGAATGGGCCAAAATACCAGCAACAGTGTGTGAAAACCTTGTGAAGACTTACAGAAAACATTTGACCTGTGTCCTTGCCAACAAAGGGTATATAACAAAGTATTGAGAAACTTTTGTTATTGACCAAATACTTATTTTCCCCCATAATTTGCAAATAAATTCATAAAAAATCATACAATGTGATTTTCTGGATTTTTTTTCCTCATTTTGTCTGTCATAGTTGACGTGTACCTATGATGAAAATTACAGGCCTCTCATCTTTTTAAGTGGGAGAACTTGCACAATTGGTGGCTGACTAAATACTTTTTTCCCCCACTGTATCTATTCTATTGAGTGTCTCAATTACCCAGTGTATGTCTGTCCGTTTTTTGATATCCCAGACAGTGCCAGAACCTCATATGGGCTCCACAGCCTCCACATGCTCATCAAGCTCTCTTTTTCATCCAGTACATCCTCCTCATACCTTTCAGTCCATAGAGATCCTATTATAGTAATTCCTAATTCTCTTTTAATCTCTCTGCATCAGCTGAATTCTCAGAAACTCTCTTGGTGTCACCGCCTTGGTGTCCATTGTGCCCGTCTCATGACATCCTCCTTTCGCTCCCATCTCTTGCTCTCTTTCCAGATGTGCTCTATTTCGTCCAGCAGAACCTTCCACAGCTGTTTTATAAACTGCTGGAGTAGCGTTCCCTCAACTCACTCTTATCCTCCATCCCTTTCGCCCTCTCTTTCTGTCCTCTCTACATTCCCCAATATGATCTCCACCTCTTGCTCCAAAGTTTTCAGGGACCATACTTGGTAATTCTCATATCACCCTCTCTTTTTCTCTATATCTGCCTGTCTCCCTCTTCCATCTTTTGTTTCTTTCTCAGCATTTCAAAAGACAAATATTTTAACAACAGGAGGTAACAAATCTCTGAAGAATAAGTATGGAACTACAGTGTGGGCTTGGACATTTGAACATAATACCTTGTAGTCACCCCCCCAAAAATCGTTAATAGTATTGACACAACACGCTATGAAAGTGACACGTCATTTTCCAGGATGTAGCCTGGTAGTTTTGGAACTTTCGTAGGCAACGGTCTTCAGTGATGTAGCCTGGTAGTTTTGGAACTTTCGTAGGCAACGGTCTTCTGTGATGTAGCCTGGTAGTTTTGGAACTTTCGTAGGCAACGGTCTTCAGTGATGTAGCCTGGTAGTTTTGGAACTTTCGTAGGCAACGGTCTTCTGTGATGTAGCCTGGTAGTTTTGGAACCTTCGTAGGCAACGGTCTTCAGTGATGTAGCCTGGTAGTTTTGGAACTTTCGTAGGCAACGGTCTTCTGTGATGTAGCCTGGTAGTTTTGGAACTTTCGTAGGCAACGGTCTTCAGTGCAAAAACTAAATAAAAGGCATCTGGCAGAAGTAAATTCATCAACAAACAATCTAGTTTAATTGACCTTTTTTCTTTGTCTCTTCAATTCCCCCTCACCTTCCTCTTCTTTTTACATTTCTATCATGTCCGATAACCAATCACCCTCGAACTGAAATTCAAATTCTGTTTGTACATTTTTACAATTACTTATAATATCGACAAAAACAACGACACAACAGAAATGTCTACCTTACCTGGTCTCTAGCGATCTCTGTCTGGTATTACAGCCTGATTTCAACCAACTGTCTCGCTTTTTCTCACATTCCTCTCTCCGTGATTCTGTTCTGCTTTTCCATCACTCTCAAACTCCATCTCTTTTTGTCTGTTGTTCCCACATTCTCATCCTCAATTACTTGCTCCTCTGTTGTTCTTTCCACCTTTTCCCGACCCTCTTCCTCCACTGTTCTTTCCACCTTTTCCTGACCCTCTTCCTCCACTGTTCTTTCCATCTTTCTCTCCACCTCCATCCTCCTCCCTTTCTCTTTTGTATCACGTTGGTGAGTCTATCCATCGCTCTCTCCATAGCCTCCTGGATAGTTGGTTTCACCTCCGTCATCCTGCTCGATGTCATTTGATCTGTCATCCTTTCTATTTTGGCCATTCTCTTCCCACCCCCAACTCCAACCTATTTGCTTTTGGAGCAGACCGTCATGCTCGTCAACACTCCAGCAGACCACTGCTTCTCCCCTCTCCTCCATCTTCCTACCCCTCTGTCTCTTCACTGATCACCTGTTATACAAGCACTCTTGTTCAAGCTCTTTCTCATCCCCAACTCCCCATTGACTTGTGCCTTTTGTCGCTCAGCTTTCGTCCTCCCATTTCTCCTTGCTGTCTCAACACTGTCACTCTCAAATTCCTCTGATTTAGAATATCTGTGAGAAAACAAACACATCCAACACTTTCAGGAATAATATTACCAGTGTCTTTTTATTTTCAAAACACTGATTCTATTGAACTAGTATAACACTGGAAACCAGGTCAAATTAGCTGTGGAAAACATGGCTACCATGGGGAAAGAGCACACCGCTCACTTTGTAGAACCTTTGGCTTATGACATGGTTTGTTACCATGACATAATTTCAATGTGAATCACTGTGCAGCATTCAAAAAGTATCCCATTTGTAAAGTATTGATTTTAAAGCAAGATATAACAAACTCACCACAAGCAGACCGAGTGGAGAAACAGGCGATTCTTTAAATATTCAGTTGTTCTGAATGAAGCTGAACCATCTGAATGTGAGAGGATAAGGCTGCTTCATTGTTCAACTAAAACGGTAAACAAAGTATCGAAATGTAAAGACCTGCTCAAAGCTTTCAGTTACTTGCTGCAACTACTGATTGCGTTCTATCCATAGTCCTGTTTGTTAGGTTCTCTTGTGATGTCAAGCATCAGTGTTACATCACCAAACGTCACAATTTGTAACCGTGACGTCAATTTCTTTAATTCTATCCATTCGATCACTATGGAAACCACCTTATGATGTCAGACCTGATTACCTGGCTATGTCACAGGCTGAGGCAAGTTGTAACCTAGGGGTTTCGTCAACCATGTTGTAACTTCCCCTAAGGACAAAAGGGATACGCTGGTAATAAGCAGGAATCAAATCAGTTAAAACATGAGCATGCTATCAGTCTCGGACGTTGGGTTTTGTATTCTGCAGTTCAAACAATAAAGCGGTCACCTAGCCACTGTTTTGGTAAAGAGCTGAGGGATGGGGCTGGAGAAATGTCCATCCATGACCATTCCTGATATCAAAATGATTCGTTTTAATCATGTTTTGAGGCTATACACTATTTGTTTACAATGACATTGTTTACAATCACTGGAGTAAAACAAGCTTATATTTTGGGTTCTGATGGGAAGACAGTTGAAGTAAGCTGATGAGACATTTATAAGTTAAATTCATCAATAAACCATGGCTGTACTGTATATAATTACTTAAACGTTTTTTTAAAAACATTGATGTACTTTAGCAACTACATATTGTTCAGACAGAAGCTACCATTAGTCAAAAGGTCAAAGTCTACAGTTTTCAAGTCAAGATAACTTGCAGAGAGGCAGGTTTCAGCACCATCTGCCACATAGAGCTGGAAACAGACCAGTCTGTATTATTGAAGCTTGCCTTTCTATAGTTGCTGAAAAATATCTCATGAGAATTCTCCTCAGAATTAAGACAAAGGTGGCATTTGTATGTAGCAGTTCAGCTTGGAGTCTGGGTTTGCTAATTCAGGCCAACAGATGGCGCCTAATATCTGCGCTTTCAGTTGAACTTGTTTTGAGTGTGAAACTATGTAGGTGGCCAACACTATCGACAGCGATATCATGAATACAGTGTATGGAAGGAGGGTTATGTGTTAAAAGCTGACGAAGCTGAATTTGTGTAGGCTATAACAAGAAAGCGCTGAGCTCCAATACACCAATCATCCGGGGCATATGCAGGAAGCAAAACAGAAATGGTAAATGGGTCGTGTTTTCTTCACCCAACATCACAATACCCCTGTAAGGTAAATTATTTCCCTGCAGGACATAATAGTTTGCATGACCACAGGGGTCAAATCACAATTTTTATTGCACATTGTGGTGGCTATACAGTAATAATTTTATAAAGTCACTTATGCACACCACCTAGTGCAATCACCTCCGTAACCACAGCGCATTAACAATAACCTCCAATGAATCCTACGCAATAGTAGCCTACGCAAGGAGCTCATGTAAATCTGTACATATTTAATTAAGTCATTTTGATTGTATTTTTTTTTTTTATCAACATTTTTGTTTTTGTTAGCTGTCGGCATGGCATGATAGCTGGCAAGTCAGTTGGTTTTGCCTAACTAATGCTTCACTGTCGTCAAGAAGCTCCGCTAGCTGTGTTTTCATTGGGAGTAAGGGGATGGTGTTTGGAGAGGGCAGGCTCGTTGAAGATGTTAAAGATTTGAGAAGTTTTCTCCGGGTAGTTAGCTTCAAGGTGGACTATTCTGGACTGATGTGCAGTGTGCTTTACTGTCGCCTTGGCGTCTGTCGTGGCTTCACCCAGGTGGGTGCCACACATCAGTAGTGGAGTGAGTTCTACCCACGGAGTCTGACTTCGGAGACTACAACTGAGAAGCACTGCTTCAAGGATGGCGAGGACCAGGGAGCCCTAATTAACATCTCTGGACCAGTCTGAAACCCCTTGGATGTGACCCGCCCTCTGTTTCATCTCCAAACTGCCTCTATTCTGGCCTTGACTGACGCTTACTGCTCGAACGATGAATGAACTACCCTGCCTGCCGCGATCTTCCATGAACTATTTGTTTTTGTTCTTCAAAATTCTTTGTCTTTTTTTTTGTTCGCTTAAAGCACTTTGAGATTTTAATGAAAAGCGCTATAAAAATGTAATAAATTATTATAATTATAATAACCTATCACCGTAACCACAGTCCATTTCACAGCGTTCAACACCATAACCACAGTCCATTTCACAGCGTTCAACACCATAACCACAGTCCATTTCAAATCGGTCAACTCCGTAACCTCAATGCATCTCCTGGTCAACTCCGTAACCACAGTGCATCTCCTGGTCAACTCCGTAACCTCAATGCATCTCCTGGTCAACTCCGTAACCACAGTGCATCTCCTGGTCAACTCCGCTGAATGAGTGGGCTAGTTGTTAGTTGTTGGAGGGGAGGGGCAGTGGTGTAAAGTACTTAAGTATAATTACTTTTAAGTACTACTTAAGTTGTTTTTTTGGGTATCTGTACTTTACTTTACTATTTATATTTTTGACAACTTTTACTTTTACTCCACTACATTCCCAATGAAAATAATGTACTTTTTACTCCCTGACACCTAAAAGTACTCGTTACATTTAGAATGCTCAAGCAGCACAGAATTATGGCACCTATCAATATAACGCTTTGTCATCCCTACTGCCTCTGATCTGGCGGACTCACTAAACACAAATACTGCGTTTGTAAATGATGTCTGAGTGTTGGAGTGTGCCCCTGTCTGTCCTTAATTTAAAATAATACGAAAATTGTGCTGTCTGGTTTGCTTAATATAAGGAATGTGATGTATAGCATTTACTTTTACTTTGTACTTTTACTCAAGTATGACAATTGAGTACTTTTTCTACCACTGTACTTAAGTACAATTAAAAGCAGATACTTTTAGACTTTTACTCAAGTAGTATTTCACTGGGTAACTTTCATTTTTACTTGAGTCATTTTCTGTTAAGGTATCTTTACTTTTACTCAAGTATGTCAATTGAGTTCTTTTTCCCACCACTGGGGAGGGGAGAGGTCGCTAAATGAATGGGGTAGTTGTTAGTTGTTAGAGAGGTGGGGGAGGACGGGGTGAGGAGAGGTCGATAAATGAATGGGCTAGTTGTTAGGTGGTGTAGTGGAACATATGGAACTTGGAACATTACAATGTGAAGACAAATGCTGAGGGTCTTTAGAGTGTTGTTGTTGTGACAGATGGAAGCCCCTGGAATGCACCATATCATTTTGAGGGGGGTCTGATGCAACAGTAAAGAACAGACATCAAAGATACAACATCCTCAAAAAATTATACAGCTGCACCATCGAGAGCATCCTGACTGGTTGCATCACCTCCTGGTATGGTAACTGCTCGGCCTCCGACCGCAAGGCACTACAGAGGGTAGCGCGTACGGCCCAGTACATCACTGCCATTCAGGACCTCTATACCAGGCGGTGTCAGAGGAAGGCCCTAAAAATTGTCAAAGACTCCAGCCACCCTTGTCATAGACTGTTCTCTCTGCTACCGCACGGCAAGCGGTACCGGAGCGCCAAGTCTAGGTCCAAAAGGCTTCTACCCACTACAGCTTCAACCCCTAAGCCATAGGACTCATGAACAGCTAATCATGGCTACCCGGACTATTTGCATTGCCCCCCCACCCCACCCCAACCCCCTCTTTTACGCTGCTGCTACTCTGTTTATTATTTATGCATAGTCACTTTAACTCTAACCACATGTACATATTACCTCAATTACCTCGACTAGCCGGTGCCCCCACTCTGTACTGGTACCCCATGTATATAGCCTCGATACTGTTATTACATCGACTAACACATTGACTCTGTACTGGTACCCCCTGTATATAGCCTCGATACTGTTATTATATCGACTAACACATTGACTCTGTACTGGTACCCCCTGTATATAGCCTCGATACTGTTATTACATCGACTAACACATTGACTCTGTACTGGTACCCCCTGTATATAGCCTCGATACTGTTATTACATCGACTAACACATTGACTCTGTACTGGTACCCCCTGTATATAGCCTCGATACTGTTATTACATCGACTAACACATTGACTCTGTACTGGTACCCCCTGTATATAGCCTCGATACTGTTATTATATCGACTAACACATTGACTCTGTACTGGTACCCCCTGTATATAGCCTCGATACTGTTACTTTAATTATTTGCTATTTTTTTCTTATCTATTTTTTTCTTTTCTTAAAAACTGCATTGTTGGTTAAGGGTTTGTAAGTAAGCATTTCACTGTAAGGTCTACACCTGTTGTATTCAGCGCATGTGGCAAATACAATTTGATTTGATTTGATAGGCCTACATACAGTATTAACATACAGTACCAGTCAAAAGTTTGGACACACCTACTCATTCAAGGGGTTTTCTTTATTTTTACTATTTTCTACATTGTATATAGTGAAAACATCAAAACTATGAAATAACACATATCGAATCATGTAGTAACCAAGAAAGTATTAAACAAATCAAAATATATTTTAGATTTTAGATTCTTCAAAGTAGCCACAGTTTTGCACACTCTTGGCATTCTCTCAAACAGCTTAATGAGGAACTCTTTGAACAGTTGATGTTGAGATGTGTCTGTTACTTGAACTCTGTGAAGCATTTATTTGGGCTGCAATCTGAGGTGCAGTTAACTCTAATAAACTCTGGGTCTTCCTTTCCTGTGGCGGTCCTCATAAGAGGCAGTTTCATCATAGCGCTTGATGGTTTTTGCGACTGCACTTGAAGAAACTTTCAAAGTTCTTGAAACTTTCCAGATTGACTGACCTTCATGTCTTAAAGTAATGATGGACTGTCGTTTCTCTTTGCTTATTTGAGCTGTTCTTGCCATAATATGGATTTGCTCTTTTACCAAATAGGGTTATCTTCTGTATACCACCCCTACATTGTCACAACACAACTGATTGGCTCCAACACATTAACAAATTAACTTTTAACAAGGCACATCTGTTAATTGAAATGCATTCCAGGTGACTACCTCATGAAGCTGGTTGAGAGAATGCCAAGAGTGTGCAAAGCTGTCATCAAGGCAAAGGGTGGCTATTTGAAGAATCTCAAATATAAAATATATTTTGATTTGTTTAACACTTTTTTGGTTACTACATGATTCCATATGTGTTATTTCATAGTTTTGATGTCTTCACTATTAATCTACAATGTAGAAGATAGTAAAAATAAACGTTTGACTGGTACTGTACATATTGATGGTATTGACTACAGAATGGACTGCTTGCCTGCAAAGGTCTCTGATGGTTTCCAGGAACTGCCTATACTAGCAGGATGGTAATGATTTGGCTCTATGGGTGTGTGCATGCACAGCATGTGCGTGTGTGTCTGTGTGAGAATGAGGTCAACTTTGTGCCTATGTGAATGAATGGAAATGTATGTGTCTGAGATAGAGAGAAGCATGTGTTCAGGCATGTGTGGGAGTATTTTTTTGCGTGCGTGTGTACGTGCATGTGTTCAGGTATGTGTGTGTGTGTGTGTGTGTGTGTGTTCCGGTATGTCAGGTGTCCATGTGCTGCTGGCCAGAGCGGGAAGCTTCTGCTCCACTTAAGGGGGGGGGGGGGGGGGGGGGGGGGGGGGGGGGGTGAAAGTAAGCTGCGCTGAAACATTAATTTACATTTACATTTACGTCATTTAGCGACTTACAAATTGGAGTCTGACATTCTGTGTTCTCCTACACACAAACAAACTATTGACACTAGTTATTGAGCTTCATTGTGAAGGATCAACGGCTAGCTACGTCAATAGGTTCCCGCCATGGTTTAATGGTCTTGTGTACAGTACCTTTTAAATGTACATTCAAGTTGATGGTGGCTTGTTGATGACTGTTCCAAACTATTTTGCCTCATTCATTTTTTATTGATTGGCTAATTGTCCTAGCCACATCATTTGCCAATTAGCAGATCGATATTAGTTTAAATCATTACGTGCTTGGCTGAACTGCAAAAAAACTAGACTGTAAATTCAATATAGGGAAACCCTTGATTAGGTGCCCTGATGAGGTCTACTGTAAATCAATGACCCAAATCAACAATGTGTGCTTACCTCCTATCACTTAAATCTACACTTCTGTAAGTACATGAACATCTTTGAAGGAGCACTCCTCAATCTCTATTCCTCGGTTTGGGTAGGGTGGTGGTGACTACAGAATTCAAATAACCTACCTCAGTGGCAGTTACATTGACCAAAACCCTAACCTCAGTTTACAGTACAAACAGTTAATTGTTAGGGGCTCACTGTAGGCAGAAACAGAGATTGAGGAGTGCTCCTTTAAACCAGGACTACGCATTTCACTTTTTCATATCTCAAAACACAGGATCATCATAAAACCCTCTGAACAGTTGTGTGCTGCAGCACTGTCATTTGGAAGTAGTTGTCTTTTAACCCCTAACCCCCCACCCCCCCAAGAGGTCAGACTGGAGGGGAAGAGGTCAGGCTGGGGGGAAGAGGTCAGACTGGGGGGAAGAGGTCAGGCTGGGGGGAAGAGGTCAGGCTGGGGGGGAAGAGGTCAGACTAGGGGGAAGAGGTCAGGCTGGGGAAGAGGTCAGACAGGGGGGAAGAGGTCAGGCTGGGGGGGAAGAGGTCAGGCTGGGGGGGAAGAGGTCAGGCTGGGGGGGAAGAGGTCAGGCTGGGGGGGAAGAGGTCAGGCTGGGGAAGAGGTCAGACGGGGGGAAGAGGTCAGGCTGGGGGGAAGAGGTCAGGCTGGGGGGGAAGAGGTCAGGCTGGGGGGGAAGAGGTCAGGCTGGGGGGGAAGAGGTCAGACAGGGGGGAAGAGGTCAGGCTGGGGGGAAGAGGTCAGGCTGGGGGGGAAGAGGTCAGACTAGGGGGAAGAGGTCAGGCTGGGGGGGAAGAGGCCAGACAGGGGGGAAGAGGTCAGGCTGGGGGGGAAGAGGTCAGACTAGGGGGAAGAGGTCAGACTAGGGGGAAGAGGTCAGGCTGGGGGGGAAGAGGTCAGACTAGGGGGAAGAGGTCAGGCTGGGGGGAAGAGGTCAGACTAGGGGGAAGAGGTCAGGCTGGGGGGAAGAGGTGAGGCTGGGGGGGAAGAGGTCAGACTAGGGGGAAGAGGTCAGGCTGGGGGGAAGAGGTCAGACTAGGGGGAAGAGGTCAGGCTGGGGGGAAGAGGTGAGGCTGGGGGGGAAGAGGTCAGGCTGGGGGGAAGAGGTGAGGCTGGGGGGGAAGAGGTGAGGCTGGGGGGGAAGAGGTCAGGCTGAAGTGACTGATTCTGGATGAAGCGGCTGGTTTTGTGTCTGTCCAGTCAACAACGTCTGTCCAGTGTCTGTCCCCCCCCCCCCATAAAAAAAAAAAAAATATATATATATATATATATATATATATATATAATAATAATAATATACAAAATAAAAACTAATATAAAAATGAAAAATGAACGGAATATTTTTTTTTTAATGAAGAAAATAAATAAATGGTAAAGTGGTTGTCCCACTGGCTATCATAAGGTGAATGCACCAATTTGTAAGTCGCTCTGGATAAGAGCGTCTGCTAAATGACGTAAATGTAAATGTAAATAACCCTGTATAGGCCACCAAACCACTGCCCCACTTTCTTTGCTGATATCTCTGAACTATTGTCTATTGTCTTTGAGAAATATGATAAAATCATTATGTTGGGTGATTTTAATATTCATGTTGACAAAGAGACTGACACCAAGGCCAGTGAATTTATGAATATTTTGAGCTCTATGGACATTATCCAACATGTTACTGGGCCCACCCATAACCGCGGCCATACTCTGGACCTGGTTATTACCAAGAGGCTTTCTATTGACATATCCTCTATTGTTGATGTTGCTTTATCTGATCACCACTGTGTATTTTTTACTACCTTGTTGACCATAGCACAGGGTAATACTGAACGCATTATTAAGAAATGCTATCTTACCTCTGAAGTTGCTACATATTTTATTGAGTGTATGAACAATACTCCATCACATATTCTGCCTTCTTCTTGTGATGATTTAGTTGATAACTTTAATAGCAAATGAAGGGCAACCATTGATGCCATAGCTCCAGTAAGGCTGAAAAAGGCCATATCCAAACGGAGAAAGCCCCTTGGATGAGAGAGGAAACTAATCAATTAAAGAGAAATTGCAGAAAGGCAGAGCGGAAGTGGAGAAAGTCAAAGTTGCAGGTCCATTATGATATTCTGAGAGAGATACTTGGCATATATAACAAGGCAATTAGAAATGCCAGAAGGGCTCATTTTTCTAACTTGATAACTAATAATCCGAATAATTTGAGAGAGCTCTTCTCATTTACATTTACATTTTACATATTTAGCAGACGCTCTTATCCAGAGCGTCTCGACCATTGATGGCCTGATAAATCCTACACCCGTAAACCTATGTGAACTTTCCTCCACATCTAAATGTGATGAGTTTGCGGCATATTTCAGAGATAAGATAACAAACATTGGGTATCAGTCAAGCAAGACCTGATGAGAAGTTTGATGATATGTGCCCTAGTCTACCATGCAAAGGCACTATGGATTTATTTTCCCTGGTTGACACAGACATGCTCAGGAAAGTGATATCACAATTTAAGCCTTCTACCTGCCCTCTTGATCCTCTCCACATCACCTTCTTCAAAACAGTTTTTAATTGCAAATCTGAAGAAATGCAAGCTATTGTTAATCACTCCCAATTCACAGGAACTTTCCCCACTGCACTAAAAACTGTTATGGTGAAACCCCTTCTGAAGAAACGTAATCTAGATTATTCAGCTCTTAGCAATTTTTGGCTAGTCTCCAGCCTTCCATTCTTAAGCAAAATTCTGGGGAAATTGGTTTTCAAACAGCATCTCTATTTTTGAACAATTCCAATTTAGTTTTCATGCCCACCACAGCACAGACAGTCTTAGTTAAAGTGGTAAATTATCTTAGCGCCAACACAGATGCCAAACAGCTCTCTGTCCTTGTACTCTTGGATTTAAGTGCTGCAATCGACACTTGACCATGATGTCCTTCTGGACAGACTGGAGAGGTGGGTTGGCCTCTCCGGTCCAGTTCTAAATTTAACCGGTCAAGAGTTTTTTGTCACCCCTGGTGAACATAACTCAGAGAAAATGCATATCACGTGGTGTTCCACAAGGTTCGATTTTGGGTCCGGTAGTGTTCAGTTTACACAGTGCATTCGTAAAGTATTTTTCCCACATTTTGTTACGCTACAGCCTAATTCTAAAATGGATTAAATAAATAAAAACACTGATCAATCTACACACGATACCCCATTTTGCAGATTTATAAAAAATATAAAACAGAAATACCTTATTTACATAAGTATTCAGACACTTTGCTATGAGATTCTAAAATTGAGCTCAGGTGCATCCTGTTTCCATTGATCATCCTTGAGATGTTTCTACAACTTGATTGGAGTCAACCTGTGGTAAATTCAATTGATTGGACATGATTTGGAAGGGCACACAGCTGTCTATATACGGTCCCACAGTTGACAGTGCATATCAGAGCAAAAACCAAGCCATAAGGTCAAAGGAATTGTCCGTAGAGCTCCGAGACAAGATTGTGTCGAGGCACAGATCTGGGGAAGGGTACCAAAAAATGTCTGCAACATTGAATGTCCCCAAGAACACAGTGGCCTCAATCATTCTTAAATGGAAGAAGTTTGGAACCACCAAGACTCTTCCTAGAGCTGGCCGCCCGGCCAAACTGAGCCATCGGGGAGCAGGGCCTTGGTCAGGGAGGTGACCAAGATGGTCACTCTGACAGAGCTCCAGAGTTCCTCTGTGGAGATGGGAGAACCTTCCAGAAGGACAACCATCTCTGCAGCACTCCACCAATCAGGCCTTTATGGTAGAGTGACCAGACAGAAGCCACTTCTCAGCAAAAGGCACATGACAGCCCACTTGGAGTTTGCCAAAAGGCACCTAAAGACTCTCAGACCATGAGAAACAATATTATCTGGTCTGATGAAACCAAGATTGAACTCTTTGGCTTGAATGCCAAGCGTCATGTCTGGAGGAAACATGGCACCATCCCTACGGTGAAGCATGATGGTGGCAGCATCATGCTGTTGGGATGTTTTTCAGCGGCAGGGACTGGGAGACTAGTCAGGATTGAGGGAACGATGAACGGAGCAAAGTACAGAGAGATCCTTGATGAAAACCTGCTCCAGAGCGCTCAGTAATGTTCACCTTCCAACAGGACAACGACCCTAAGCACACAGCCAAGACAACACAGGGGTGGCTTCGGGACAAGTCTCTGAATGTCCTTGAGTGGCCTAGCCAGAGTCCGGACTTGAACCCGATCTAACATCTCTGGAGAGACCTGAAAATAGCTGTGCAGCGACACTACCCATCCAACCTGACAGAGCTTGAGAGGATCTGCAGAGAAGAATGGGAGAAACTCCCCAAATACAGGTGTGCCAAGCTTGTAGCGTCATACCCAAGAAGACTCGAGGCTGTAATCGCTGCCGAAGGTGCTTCAACAAAGTACTAAGTAAAGGGTCTTGAAGACTTATGTAAATGTTATAACAGTTTTTATACATTTGCAAAGATTTCTAAAAACCTGTTTTTGCTTTGTCATTGTGTGGTATTGTGTGTAGATAGATGAGGGGAAAAAACTACTTAATCCAGTTTAGAATTAAGGCTGTAACGTAACAAAATGTTGAAAAAGTCAAGGGGTCTGAATACTTTCTGAATGCACTGTTTATGTTACCCCTTGGCAGCGTTATCAGAAAGCACAGCATTGATTTTCACTGCTACGCAGACAATACACAACTTTACATTTCTGTGTCACCAGAGGATTTTAGCTCCACGGATAAATTATTAGACTGCATTAGTGATTTAAATACTTGGATGGCTCACCTTCCTCCAGCTAAATCAAGACAAGACCGAGGTACTTCTTGTTGGAGCCAAAGCACAGAGAGAGAATCTGGCCGCACTTTTTAATTCACGTCAAAGATAAAACACCAGGTAAAAAACCTAGGTGTTATTTTAGATTCTGAACTAAATTTCGAATCACACATTAGGAATGTGACCAAAATCGCTTTTTACCACCTGAGGAACATTGCCAAGGTGCGTCCGTTTATCTCTCAGGCTGATACAGAGAGACTCATCCATGCTTTTATTACAAGCAGGCTTGACTACTGTAATGCTCTCCTGTCTGGTCTACCCAAGAATGCCATTGGTTAACTGCAAAATATACAGAATGCTGCAGCACGGGTACTGACCAAGACCAGACGGAGAGCACACATTACACCGGTTTTAAGGTCTCAGCACTGGCTGCCTCTGAGTTTTAGAATACATTTTAAGATTCTTCTATTGGTTTTTAAATCAATCCACGATTGTGCACCCCAATACATGTCAGACATGCTTTTAAGTTATGTACCAAGTAGGTCCCTCAGGTCCTCTGGCACTGGCATTTTAACTATCCCAAAGCCTAGGACCAAGAGGCATGGAGAGGCAGCCTTTAGTTACAATGCCCCCAGCCTCTGGAATAGCCTGCCATAGAACCTGAGGGGGGCCGATACTGTGGACATATTTAAAAGAGATCTTAAAACACACCTTTTTAGCTTTTCTTTTCTTGAGGGTGCTTTTTAGTGGTTCAGTTTTTATTGTTATTCTTTAGTTTTTGATCCTCTTATGTTTGTTGTGTAGTAAATATTTCCGTTTTTATTTTAATTTTTTCCTGTTAAGCACATTGTGTTGCATTCCATGTCTGAAATGTGCTGTATAAATAAAGCTTGATTTGATGACATCCACTAGTAGTAATACGAGTCTGGAGCTATAGGATGTTATTTACAAATCCAGTGTTGAGAGAGTAACCAGTGTCATCTGCACAACAAAGTACTTGGCCCTCAAATTTGACTGCTTTCTTAGCTACTTATAGGCATTTTCCATTTGGGTACAGAACCATTCTGTACCTACAAAAGCTAGTCCCTATTTAATCTGGAGTACAGTTTGGCTCCTTTTGTAGTGCTAAAAGGGTACTAAAATGAACCTAACTCTCAACTGCTGACTTACTTTCTAATGTTCTGTATAGATCTATAACATGCAATGTATAACTAACTCAATCTTAACACATGTACCCCTGATTCTCTCCTCTCCTCTACTGCTCCCTACCTGCTCTGCTCTCTACTGCTCCCTACCTGCTCTGCTCTCTGCTGTCCCTACCTGCTCTGCTCTCTGCTGTCCCTACCTGCTCTGCTCTCTACTGCTCCCTACCTGCTCTGCTCTCTACTGCTCCCTACCTGCTCTGCTCTCTACTGCTCCCTACCTGCTCTGCTCTCTACTGCTCCCTACCTGCTCTGCTCTCTACTGCTCCCTACCTGCTCTGCTCTCTACTGCTCCCTACCTGCTCTGCTCTCTGCTGTCCCTACCTGCTCTGCTCTCTACTGCTCCCTACCTGCTCTGCTCTCTACTGCTCCCTACCTGCTCTGCTCTCTGCTGTCCCTACCTGCTCTGCTCTCTACTGCTCCCTACCTGCTCTGCTCTCTACTGCTCCCTACCTGCTCTGCTCTCTGCTGTCCCTACCTGCTCTGCTCTCTACTGCTCCCTACCTGCTCTGCTCTCTACTGCTCCCTACCTGCTCTGCTCTCTGCTGTCCCTACCTGCTCTGCTCTCTACTGCTCCCTACCTGCTCTGCTCTCTACTGCTCCATACCTGCTCTGCTCTCTACTGCTCCCTACCTGCTCTGCTCTCTACTGCTCCCTACCTGCTCTGCTCTCTGCTGTCCCTACCTGCTCTGCTCTCTGCTGTCCCTACCTGCTCTGCTCTCTACTGCTCCCTACCTGCTCTGCTCTCTACTGCTCCCTACCTGCTCTGCTCTCTACTGCTCCCTACCTGCTCTGCTCTCTACTGCTCCCTACCTGCTCTGCTCTCTACTGCTCCCTACCTGCTCTGCTGTCCTTAATTCACTGCTAATCCAACCTAAATTCCACCACCGCCTGGTTCTGTCAACTCATTTTTGGTCCCAACACAGTCCCGACTTGTTCCTGCAGCCGAGTGTGAGACCGAGGGAGGGAAGGAGGGAGAGATTGGGAAAGTGAGGGGAGGGGGCGAGGGGTCAGAGGGTAGGGTTGACGAAAACAACAGATCACTGCTCCCCTAATCCCTTTGTGTCGACAGTGTTAATCCAGCCGTACAAGCCCCCTGTACCCGCGTCTCGTACCCAGATAGTATTCCCTTAAGGAATAGATAGTCACACTGTAAACACAGCATTACTGTCCCCTAACAAACACACAACAACACTAACTCTAACTAACTGTTCTGCGTACATTCATCTGTGTTGCCCCAGGGATGTTTCAGCCTTAACATAGATTTCTGCTTTGCATTTTTGTGCAGAGCGTGTTTAAATTGTTGCATGGGGGTGACGGTGTGTTTTGCAAATGTGTTTCTTTTCTTCTGTGCTTTCTGAAATGTTGTCTGTGTGCATTTGTTGTGTTTGTTGCATTTGTGTGTACAGAGTTGTTGTTTGGTATAGATCTGTGAATACATGCAAATGTAACTCAGTGAATTCATTGTGCTGTGTTTTTGTGTGTATCCCAGTCTTGTTTACAAGCTGAGAGAGAGAGGGAGGGGGAGAGAGGGAGGGATAGAGGAAGGCTGTGTTTATTGAGGTCATACCCTGGCAGTAGTGGAGGCACCGATGCCCCTCCCAACCCCCCATAATGTGCCCACTCCCGACCCCCCTCGCCCTCTACTCCAACCCACCAACCCAGGCTGCTGATAAGAGAGCTCTCCGTGGTGCTGAAAAGAGAAAAACACATTCAGTCACACAGTGAGTACAGTGCAGCCGTATAAAGCAGAGAAGACAAGATAGACAACAGGGCTGAGAGAGAGAGGGAGGCAGAGAGACACACAGAGAGAGAGGCAGAGAGAGAGAGACAGAGAGAGAGAGGCAGAGAGAGAGAGAGGCAGAGAGACAAAGAGAGAGAGAGGCAGAGAGAGAGAGGCAGAGAGAGAGAGAGAGAGGCAGAGAGAGACAGAGAGAGAGAGGCAGAGACAGAGGCAGAGAGAGAGAGAGACAGAGAGGCAGAGAGAGACAGAGAGAGGCAGAGAGAGAGAGAGAGAGAGAGAGAGAGAGAGAGGCAGAGAGAGAGAGAGAGGCAGAGAGAGAGAGAGAGCGCGAGAGAGAGAGAGGGGCAGAGAGAGAGAGGCAGAGAGAGAGAGGCAGGGAGGCAGAGAGAGACAGAGAGAGGCAGAGAGAGAGAGAGAGAGAGAGAGAGAGAGAGAGAGAGAGAGAGAGAGAGAGAGGCAGAGAGAGAGAGAGAGCGCGAGAGAGAGAGAGAGCGAGAGAGAGAGAGCGAGAGAGAGAGAGAAGGCAGGAGATTTGCTGAGAGGAAGGAAGGTAGAGTAGGCGTGTTCTTTGTGATCCGTGCCTCTTGAAGCCTGGTCTCATCTGCTGAGGCTCAGGCTAGTGGAGTGGAGCACTGTGTTGATGAGAGAGGCAGTGGAGAGATGCTCCGACTGAACACCCCCTGACACACCGCTCTGCTTCTCAACTACGGATGCTAACTTCACCTGTGGATCACACACACCCGGACAGCCAAGAGTTCATCGGATCGGTTCAGACAGAAACCCACCAGGAGCCGCCGGAGTCTGTGTTCAGTCTGCAAAAAGTGTCTGCAAGTCAAAAGGAGTGTGTGATGCTGGTAGGGTCTGTCTATGTGTGGGTGATGCTGGTAGGGCCTGTCTATGTGTGTGATGCTGGTAGGGTCTGTCTATGTGTGTGCAGATGAGTGTGAAGCTGGCCCCTGGGTTGGAGTCTAGCATTGTTTGGACAGGGGCCTTGGGTCTCTCTGGCTACCCAGGGGAGGGAGCACTGGCCTGGGCATCCACAGGCCTCGCTACCCCCTGGCACCGCCCTGGCCCTGGAGGACTCCTTTGAGCAAGCCTAACTGTTGGGAGCGTACAATGGCTACTGGGCTTCCCTGTGGATTTAATTGGCTTTCTGCACACATGCTCCGGGATCTGTCGGAGTTGTTCTGCGGCTCGCACTGGACCCACATGGAGAATGCTGCTTTGGCCCTCCTCAAGCCAGCAGGGACACAGCTGCACTGTAAGTACCACAATGCATACATGCAAACACACACACACACACACACACGTGGGCATGCACACATACACGTATACACACACACACCTTTCCCTAACAGTGCCATTGAGTTCATAGGATTTATGTTTGTTACCTGATCTTCTGTATGATGAGTGAGCCGTCAGTGACATTTTTGACACCGCTCGAGAATATCCCCTTCTCCCGTGACACCGTTGCCTAGATACGGACATAGTGTGGCCACTGTCATTTCTGTTTTGAGAAAATTGCACCTCGGAGGACCAACAGTTGCAGCCAATGAGAGGAGAGGATGGAGAGGACAGGAAAATAAAAAGTGAGGGATAGTGAGGGAAAGAGGGGATGTGGGTTAGTTTAGAAGCTGCAAAACAATGTTTTATGAGAATAGATTGAGAAAGGGAGAGAGATCTTCTCCGACAGATTTAGCTGATTTGAAGAGAGGAAAGAGAGGAGAACAAGAAATAGGTGAAAGAAAGAAAATACGTGTAAGACCAGAGGAGGAGAAACAGGGCTGAAAGGTTTCACTGAAAAACAATGTGATAAACAAGCTGATTCCAGCGCTGCAGGCTTACAGGGATTAAAGAGGCAGGCTTAATTCAGCTCCAGCAGTGTTTGAATCCTGCGTTGCCCCAAAACTGTGCCCTTCAAAACGAGTAGTCTCTGGCTCCACATGCAGTTAAACCCACTAACCCCAACATCGAGGTTATTCATGGTAACACAGAACCGACAGACAGTGGAGGTATAGTGATGCAGAGGATGCTGGTCTCTCTGAGTTGGCCATGTAATCTCCATCTAGCTGCCCTCCTACCTCTCTGACTCACACACACACACACACACACACACACACACACAGTCCCCGTAAACAAGCATTAGTTTTAGACTGATCTGAAAACATTGACCTATATAAGAGCATGCGCTGTCTTCCCTGTCGTCACACTCCGGCAGGTTACACTGTGCTGTTGCACACACACACACACACACACACACACACACACACACACACACACACACACACACACACACACACACACACACACACACACATTCACTCTCTCAAACAGCGTAGTGTACACTCTGCATCTGCACACACACACACACACACACACACACACACACACACACACACACACACACACACACACACACACATTGAATCACACAACACATCATTAGATGCTCAGTGGTGTGTTTGGATGTGGCTGCAAACAGTGTTATATCAGTGGTGTGTTTGGATGTGGGTTTAAACAGTGCTATATCAGTGGTGTGTTTGGATGTGGGTTTAAACAGTGCTATATCAGTGGTGTGTTTGGATGTGGGTTTAAACAGTGTTATATCAGTGGTGTGTTTGGATGTGGGTTTAAACAGTGCTATATTCACCGTCCATTCTCCTCCCTTGAGAGCATTAAAGAAATCAAAAGGGATGACAGTTGAACTGACGTCAGAGAAGAGTCTTTGTTTCAATGGAGCGTTCTCGTTCACGCAGCTCATCTGTGACGCACAACTGTTTGGGGTGGAATCCTATAAAGAATAACCTTTTAGAGAATCAAATAAAAGCACAAGCCAGATTATTTGATCAGGAATCGCAGCAGTTCTACGTGTACGTCCAGGAATGCACATTAACGCAATCAGTACCACAATGCCTGATATTCTGTGTTCACGACGTTAAAGGATTTCTCAGTACTGTTGTTGCCCTAAAGCTATTGTGTCATTCGGTTTGCTTCTTTCATCAGTAAATTCTTGATCAATGGAAGTCATTTATCAGAGCGTGAGAAAACAGCAAGGAGAAAACCGACTAGATGGTGGCCCCCTCCAGAGTTGTATGTGTGTTTATGCGTTTGCATTGTACATTTCCCATGCTCCGGGGATAATTATGAAACTTTGACCGACTATTGCCACCGATACTAACAACCCTTTACCAGCAACAAACCTAATAGGCCACCAGACACCAGACACCAGCTACCAGACACCAGACACCAGACACCAGCCACCAGACACCAGCTACCAGACACCAGCTACCAGCTACCAGACACCAGCCACCAGACACCAGCCACCAGCCACCATGTCATTAACACTTCTTTATTATGTGTTCCAGAAGGCTTCCGGATCGCTAGTGAAGAATGATGAGCTCCAAAGAGGAGGAAACTCTGAGATTTATCCAGTATGTTGAAGATAGTGGACTAAGAGCCTACAGCGGGCTGGTCTCTCAGAACCTGGATGTTGAAGATAGTGGACTAAGAGCCTACAGCAGGCTGGTCTCTCAGAACCTGGATGTTGAAGATAGTGGACTAGGAGCCTACAGCGGGCTGGTTTCTCAGAACCTGGATGTTGAAGATAGTGGACTAAGAGCCTACAGCGGGCTGGTCTCTCAGAACCTGGATGTTGAAGATAGTGGACTAAGAGCCTACAGCAGGCTGGTCTCTCAGAACCTGGATGTTGAAGATAGTGGACTAAGAGCCTACAGCGGGCTGGTCTCTCAGAACCTGGACCACGGCAGGAATGAGAGGAATAGGATTTATCTACAGGAGAAAAAGGACAAGAAGAGAAAACAGGAAGAAGCCATAAAAAGGTAGGAGGCTTAAAATGCATTCCTACACCTACAGGACCCCTCCCTAAAGCCCGGGCCGCAGACCTTTTGACCTCAGACCTCAGACCTTTCAGGCCTTTTGAGAAATGATCCACACATACAGACTGGTCATGCTTGTCTATAGATGTACGATGTTGTGTCATACTCGTGTGAGGACTTCTCACAATAACGTTACATGTAACAAAGCATCAGAGACAGTCATACACCTTATAATACACACCCACACACACCTCAACACACACACCTCAACACACACACACACACACCTCAACACACAAACACACACCCCCCAAAACACACACCCCAAAACAAACACCCACACCCACACCCACACACCCACACTGCATGCTTGTCCAGTTATACGTAGATCCACTAAAACATTGCATGCCTGTAAAGTCACATGTTTAAGTTATTACCATCGTGGCCGTGGACCTCTTACAAGCCTCCAGGACAGACAATGAAACTGGCCCAAACATTCCCTTAAGGCACCCAGTCCAATCTTTGAAGGAGGCCTTCGGATTTCCCCTCATTCTGATTGGAAGCGATGGCTTGCTGCATTGGTCAAACTGTTGAGTTGTCATACATACTGCAGAGAGGAAAGAGTGTGTGTAATGTATGTGTTTCTTGTGTGTGTGTGTGTGTGTGTGTGTGTGTGTGTGTGCGTGCGCATGGGTTGTGTGTGTGTGTGTGTGTAACATATCCTCAGTCCCTCCTGTGAAGAGTTCATAGTGTATGTGTGTGTGTGTGTGTGTGTGTGTGTGTGTCTCTCTTTGGCTATGGCATATTGCCATATTTTGGGATGCCTGTGGGTCGGGCAGGCCTCTCTACGGAGTAGAGTTAATTTGTCACTTCCTGACTTATTTGGGACTTGTCCTTGGCTAGAGGTTGTCCCTGCCTGCTCCACTTCTGCTATGGAGAGTAATGTTAGGGTAGCCTGCTCCACTTCTGCTATGGAGAGTAATGTTAGGGTAGCCTGGTCTCTACTTCTGCTATGGAGAGTAATGTTAGGGTAGCCTGGTCTCCACTTCTGCTATGGAGAGTAATGTTAGGGTAGCCTGGTCTCTACTTCTGCTATGGAGAGTAATGTTAGGGTAGCCTGGTCTCTACTTCTGATATGGAGAGTAATGTTAGGGTAGCCTGGTCTCTACTTCTGCTATGGAGAGTAATGTTAGGGTAGCCTGGTCTCTACTTCTGCTATGGAGAGTAATGTTAGGGTAGCCTGGTCTCTACTTCTGCTATGGAGAGTAATGTTAGGGTAGCCTGGTCTCAGATCTGTTTGTGCCGTATAGCCATAGGACCATAGGACTTGCACATACAGATGACAAAGGCCACAGGAGCACAAACAGATCTGGTACCAGGCTAGATTTAGGGGGATTGTGATCATAAAATGGATGGATGAGCCCACGTTTACTATTGGACATAAATGCACTAAATGTGTGGTTGATGTATAGTTGTTTTTAACGTAGGACCTATCAACAGAACTATAGGTCATGTTATGTGTTAGCTGGCTAATGGTGGAAGATATGTGATCCAAAAACTTAAAACCAGGCATACATATTCACTAACTGAAAGTCTGTCATTTCAGTCGTCTGATACATTGGTTACAAACACTCCTGTTGGAATTAGCATTAGGAGTCAGCAGTGTCTTGCTGATGTTTGGGTCCTCTTTCGCTCTCTGTCCCGATAAAAGCGAGGCCGAGGAGACTGGTTGTCATGGATGTGTAGCGACACCACGTGGCATCTGAAAGCTGAGCGAATAGGAAGCGGGCACACAACGTGGGCAGCACGTGGGGAGATGGCGTGGCTTGGTTGTGTGTGAACAAGTAGACGCTGTGGAGCCAAGTGTTTGGTTAGCCCATGATAGATCATAGCTGATGGCGTCTGGTTGAGCGTGTGCTTTCTAATGCTACATGCTAACAGTGGAAGAAGATTCCTCGACAGATTCTTCTTCTACATGGTGGCAAAGTCTCTGCAACATCTTCTTAGAAATATGTTACAAAGCGGAACAGTTCAATGAGTTAGCCAACTAACTTTGATAAATAACCACAAATAACAATTTATTTTCTGGTTCATTAAGAAAGCTCAACTTAGATACTGGTTTTTCGTTGTTAGACCACGCCCATTTCAAATATATATAAAAAAAAAGAAAAAAAATATGTGTATATATTTCAGAATATTTATGCATGTTTAGCTGGCTAACCTGCTTTGTAGTATACCACACTGGTGAGCTCTGCAAATGTTGTCGAGTGTCGAGTATGTGTCTGAAAGCCTAAAGCTTTTGGTCATTGCTGACACCCTCTTGTTCTGATAGTAAAGCTGACTCCAACTGCGGTCGACTCCTAATATTATAGAGGGTGTCAGCAGTGTCGTTTTCTATTCATTAGCTGTACTAGTTATCTTTATATGCGCAACACTGTTTATACGAGGATACGTCCATGAGCGAATTCTATTTGAGCAAGCAATAGTCCACGTTTTCAAGCACAAAATCCTAGGTCCTTCAGTCACATGATGAAACTTTTTACGGAGTGTAGAAGAAACTCGTAGAAACTTTTTACTCAAACGCATGGTTACCTGGCACTCCAGTAGCGAGTCTGAAGTCATCCTAACTCTGTGTCAATTCCAAGGGAGCTGCTGCCTTGAGGAAAGTGGTATCCAGCGTCCCGATATCTCTCTAAGCATCTCTCAGCTGTTGTCAAAGTAAAACATTAATACACAGTAGCTAGAGGAAGAGTATGAAACAATAAAGCTGGATTTTTCATGAGGCCTATAAGTAGGTCAATGAGACAACCCATTTTTCCAGAAACTGATGGAGGGAGAGAGAGAGAGAGAGGGGGGAGAGAGAGAGGAGAGAGGGGGGTGAAGATAGAGAGAGAGGGGGGAGAGAGAGAGAGAGAGGGGGGGAGAGAGAGAGAGAGAGAGAGAGAGAGAGGGGGTGAAGATAGAAAGAGAACGGGAGAGAGCGAACGGGAGAGACAGAAAGAGAGGAGAGCGAGGGGGAGAGAGAGGGGGGTGAAGATAGAGAGAGAACGGGAGAGAGCGAACGGGAGAGACAGAAAGAGAGGAGAGCGAGGGGGAGAGAGAGGGGGGTGAAGATAGAGAGAGAACGGGAGAGAGCGAACGGGAGAGACAGAAAGAGAGGAGCGGGAGGGGGAGAGAGAGGGGGGTGAAGATAGAGAGAGAACGGGAGAGAGCGAACGGGAGAGACAGAAAGAGAGGAGCGGGAGGGGGAGAGAGAGGGGGGTGAAGATAGAGAGAGAACGGGAGAGAGCGAACGGGAGAGACAGAAAGAGAGGAGTGGGAGGGGGAGAGAGAGGGGGGTGAAGATAGAGAGAGAACGGGAGAGAGCGAACGGGAGAGACAGAAAGAGAGGAGCGGGAGGGGGAGAGAGAGGGGGGTGAAGATAGAGAGAGAACGGGAGAGAGCGAACGGGAGAGACAGAAAGAGAGGAGCGGGAGGGGGAGAGAGAGGGGGGTGAAGATAGAGAGCGAACGGGAGAGACAGAAAGAGAGGAGCGGGAGGGGGAGAGAAAAATCCCTCTTAGAAAGAGATTAAGTGTGAATTGCTTGCTAGCAGGAGATGTGTTCTGCCTGGTGACAGCTGGAACAGCCGCAGGCCAATCAGATCACCACGTTGGTTTGAGTGAGGAGGTTCTTCCTGCCTATACTGCCATCCCATTGGTGTTTTCCTTGTATCTGAAGGAGTAGTTATTCACTCACACAGTGTTGTCGCCAGGCAGTTCTGGTTCTCAACACTTGAGTCTCTGTGTGAACGCACAATACAACACCAACAAACAAAATAATAGGGTTTGTGTGTGAGGTTTGTTGTGAGGAAAAAGTCTGTGCGTATCACTGTGTTTGTTGTCACAAACCCAGTACTGTCATTGGTTGGTGTCGTGTTGTGCGTTCCATGTCCCATAGAGACTCAAGTAGCCTATTTACACAGAACCAGAACTGCCCAATGACAACCCTCCATCCACCTGTGGTCTGTGGTCCAGCCAATCACTGGTAAATATCCTATATAGAACTCCACCAGTTAAACACCTGATGCACGCGCAGTACTGTGTTTGTGTTTACGAGTGCTTTCCTGCAGACAGCTGTGTGTTAGAAAGCAGAGCTTTATTATCATGACCTGTGAATATTATTATTGCATTATTGTTATCACTTCTACAGAGTATATGAATTAAGTACCACCCTGTTAATGAAAAGCACATTTCCATATTCCATGGACAACGTTTTTCTAATTCTAATGAAATGATAATGTTATGTAATTATTATTATGATCATTTCTGCACAGTTGATTAATTAAAGTGCAAAAGCTAGAACTCGTTAGCTGGAGGAGGGTAGCCGTGATATGGTCATACACAAGGGATGTCTGCAGGTTAACGACTACAGATGGGAGTTTGAGACTTGGAAGTTGTAGTCTCCTGAGTATGTTTGGAGTGTGCACGTGTGCGTTTGTTATGTGGAGCGGTCCGGCGGCTGGTTTTGTGTCTGGTTTCCGTGGATACCCTGTTGCTAGGCGAAGTTAAGCCCCTGACCAATAACCCACCCCCCAAGCTCCTGCAGCTCAGAGCTCAGAGTCAGTGGGAGTCAGCAAAGTCACAAACACCCCCGCAACTCCCCCCCCCCCCCCCCCCCCCCCCCCCCCCCCCGCAAACACACACCCACCCATCCAAGCACTTGTGCGCACACAACGTCACTTAAATGTCACAACTCTTGGATTTAACCCATCAGGGGTTGAACTACATGGGGTTCAACTCTGTCCCACTGACATGGTAAAAACTCCAACTGAAAAAGATGCATGAGTAGGGAGGAATTACATATTCAACACTGTGTGGATGATGCACAGTAGTTTGAATGGCCACTATGTCAGTGGGTGTGTGCAAATGCAAAAAGTACCATAGTTGTGTTGTTGGAGAGCGAATAGTTGTTAGGCTAGGCTTTTTTTTTATCTATTGGAAGTGTTGACCATAAACCTTAATGAACACATTTTCTGATCTGATCTAACTGTAAGTGGCTCTGGATAAGAGCGTCTGCTAAATGACTAAAATGTAAACATGTATGATATAAGGCCCAGAGACATAGAGAGACAAATTTAACTGAGGCCCAATGACCTCGTCATCTCCAAACTGCATTTCAACTTTCCAATTATCTCAGTGACATCTTCTGTTCATTTGCTGATGACCTTTAAATAATCAAAAAAAGAAAAAAAACTGCACTTGAATTGAAGTTAAAGTCCCCACCATCTGACAGTAAGAGTCAGAAATCTACTCTCTGGCCAGTACAGTCTTGTGACTGTCAAAAGCCCCATCCTGCCACATCAACCGCTCTATTCAGGCAAATCATCCATGTGTTTAAAGGGGGATTGATGGTGGCTGGAGTGGGGAAGTTCCATCGTGTCATTGTGTCCCTGGGTCTGGGAGCTCTGAGCTAACTGTGCCCAGGGTTAAACACAAATCAATGGTTACCCACAGAGAGATTCTCTCGGCTGAGTGGCACCAATGTGGTTGTCGTTGTTGGTCGCTTGCATCATTTGAGCCCTCACTAAGATACTAGTGCAAGCGGAAACACGCGCCCGCACACACACACACACGCACACACACACACGCACACGCACACGCGCACACGCGCACACGCGCACACGCGCACACGCGCACACACGCACACACGCACACACACACACACACACACACACACACACACACACACACACACACACACACACACACACACACACCACAGTAGACCGCTGTGTGCTATTTTTGGTTCAAGGTCTTGTGAAAGGACAGACTTCCAGAGGTGAGGGAAGTACTGATATATTATTGATATATCGGTTATTACTGATATATTACTGATATAGTACTGATATATCAGTTATTGCTGATATAGTACTGATATATCGGTGATGTTTTAAGTTGTCTTAAGCTCTTTAAAGCTGGAAACCTTCACCAAATCAAATCAAATTTTATTGGTCACATACACATATTTAGCAGATGTTATTGTGGGTGTAGCGAAATGCTTGTGTTTCTAGCTCCGACAGTGCAGTAGTATCAAACAAATCACAACAATACACACAAATCTAAAAGTAAAAGAATGGAATTAAGAAATATATAAATATTAGATCGAGCAATGTAAAAGGTGAAACAGCCATGTCCGTTTGTGAGATTAAAACAACAAAGAAGCTACTGCAAACAACAAACACAGTGTTTTCCCCCTCTAACATCATCGCATGTGTGACAGAAGAGCCCAATATGTACAGATTGTTGTATTACCATGCTGCACGACGCTCCTCAGCTCGGCAACTAAACAATAACAATGCTGAGGATTCCATCTTTAAAGATTCCAATCTTTATCACAGTAACTTACTACATCCGTTTACTCTTTTGAATGTTATACAAATAAATAAAAGAGTCGCACACTTATTTATTTGTATAGCTTACAGTTAATTCACCGTTAGTCAGCAGCTCCAGCTTATGCTTTTTTTTTTTTATTACTCTTTTGAATGTAACATCAAATCGTGATTGTTATTCAGCCTCCCTAGTAGCACAGCAGTCCAAGCCGGCCGGGATGTCCTTGTCCCATCGCGCTCTAGTGACTCCTTGTGGCGGGCTGGGGGCATGAACGCTGACTTCGGTTGTAGGGTGTTTCCTCCGACACATTGGTGCGGCTGGCTTCCGGGTTAAGCGAGCAGTGTGTCAAGAAGCGGTGTGGCTTGGCAGGGTCGTGTTTCAGAGGACGCATGGCTCTCGATCTTCGCCTCTCCCGAGTCCGTACGGGAGTTGCGTTGATGGGACAAGACTGTAACTACCAATTGGGGAGAAAAAGGGGAAAAAAATATTTAAATGTATAATCCTGATTGTTATTTATCATTGCAGATCAATTATTTTTGGATTTGAGAAGCAATCAATTTCAGCTTTATAGTGTTGTTACGTACTGTCATATCTTATGACACCAACACCATCCAATTCCAGATCAAATCAAATCACACCTTATTTGTCACATGCTTCATAAACAACAGGTATAGACTAACAGTGAAATGCTGACTGACGGACCTTCACAACAATACAGAGAGAAAAACAGAGAACTAATAGAAAGATAATAACACCAGGAATAAATTCACAATGAGTAACGATAACTTGGCTTTATACACGGGGTATCAGTACAGTACTGGTATATATAAAGTACAGGCGCACACACACAGAACACACTTTAAATGCTTTATTTGAATCCACAAATCATATTCAATTTTAAAAAGATTCAAACATTTCAAAGGTTACAGATACAGTGCCTTCCGAGTCCATGTTCAGGGGTACGAGGTAATGGAGGTAGATAAAGTGACTCAGGAAACAGGATAGATAATCAACAGTACCAGCAGCGTATGTGATGAGTCAAAAGAGTTAGTGCAGATAGTTAAATAGTTAACAAATAGCTACTGGGACTAACTATTTAGCAGTCTTATGGCTTGGGGGGTAGAAGCTGTTCAGAGTCCTGTTGGTTCCAGACTTTGTGCATTGGTACCACTTGCCATGCGGTAGCAGAGAGAGCAGTCTTTGACAATTGTTAGGGCCTTCCTCAGACACCGCCTGGTATAGAGGTCCTGGATGGCAGGAAGCTTGGCCCCTGTGATGTACTGGGCCGTATGCACTACCCTCTGTAGCGCCTTACGGTCGGATGCTGAGCAGTTGCCATACCAAGCAGTGATTCAGCCAGTCAAGATGCTCTCAATGGTACAGCCATTCGTCATGTATCATAACATAAACATTTCTCCCTCTCTCTCTCTCAGGACGGGCGAAGAGGTGGTGACCGAGGGGAAGCACCTGCGCATGGGCTCCATGACCATGCCAGCCCCCCCGCAGCGCATGCCTAAGCCCCCCTATCTCGCTTGTGGGCCGGGCTTCGCCGTGCGCTCCCAGTCCCTACACTCGGTGGGCGGGGGCAGTAACGGAGGTGGGGAGGAGGAGGTAGGCAGCCCCACCTCCCGCAAGCAGCCCCCGCCCAAACCCAGGAGGGACCCGGCTACCAAGCTGACCATTTCCTCTGAGACAGTGGACCACAGCCCCGCCTTGGTCTGCAGGGGCTGCAGGGCCAATCCGGATGGTAAGTGTTGAACAACAAGACTAGCTACTCCAACATAGCCTGTAATTCAACAAGTAGCTAATGGGAACATAGGCCTACTAAACAGCTTTGAGAAATAATCCTTAACGCACAACTACGCAAACAAACAAGACCCTTACGCAACAACCAACAATTACGGGAAAATACTACACAACTACAACAAATAATGCTGCGTACCACCAGCTAATAAAACAAACTACACGACAACGCACAACTACGCCAACATTCTACTCAACTACAAAAACAAAACTACACAATATACACCGGGTGGTGTACACTGAGTGTACAAAGCATGACAGACTGACCAGGTGAATCCAGGTGAAAGCTATGATCCCTTATTGATGTCACTTGTTAAATCCACTTCAAATCGGTATAGATGAAGGGGAGGAGACAGGTTAAAGAAGGAGTTTTAAGCCTTGAGGCAATTGAGACATGGATTGTGTATGTGTGCCATTCAGAGGGTGAATGGGCAAGACAAAAGATTGAAGTGCATTTTGAACGGGGTATGGTAGTAGGTGCCAGGCGCACCGGTTTATGTCAAGAACTGCAATGCTGTTGTTTTTTTTCACGCTCAACAGTTTCCTGTGTGTGTCCACCAACCAAAGGACATCCAGCCAACTTGACACAACTGTGGGAAGCATTGAGGTCAACATGGGCCAGCATCCCTGTGGAACGCTTTCGACACCTTGTAGAGTCCATGCAATCTCTAAGGGCTGTAAATGAATGACCGTCAGCAGCAGTGGGATTGAATGATCCGAGCAGCCAGAGTGCAGTGTACATGAGGTTGAGTCCAGCCATGCTCACAAGCCAGAGTGCAGTGTACATGAGGTTGAGTGCGGCAATGTGGATGAACAAATCAAACATTTGCTTCTAGTGAGTGTGGCTCAGGTCAGAGATCAGGTCAGGTCAGGTCATGCTCCTGATGGTCATGCATGATGTTTATGTAGGCCTACATTTAATTTGCCCAGGCGGCCAATGTTTGCTACTATCATTGGATGTTGGATGTGCGTACAGACTTTTTTTATTCATCACAGGGCTGCCTTTAAGGCCATGGGGCTGCCAGTAGCGGTGCGTGGGTAAAATCACTGGGGAAGCCAAGCCAAAAGAAAAGGCATTTTACCACCTATGTGTTGTGATAATTGCGTTGTTTGCTCTATAACCTGTTAGTTCATATGCCTTGCCACCGTGATATATAGGCCTAAGGCCTGGACAATAAGAAGACACAGTGACAGAATAAATTCAACCACACCTTTGTTTTATCACAGAACCGGAGAGCAACCTCTGTCCGGTGAAGTCCACAAAGCATATTGCATGTAACAAACAGTTACATGACCTACCGCATGGTCAAGCAAGTTAATGTTTCCGACATTTTTCAGACTACTAAACAACTATTGATTTAGAACCACAGAGAGTTCCCGCAAGTCGCAAAGAAAACAGGTGCCGCCTCCACTATTTCAGCACCATTTCAAATTCAACATCACCTCTGCTTAGTCTAATACAGTGACAACTAAAAGATACCAAAAACTATTTAGTCCAATCAACGTAAGCTAAATATGATGTGGCTGTCCATGGTTCTGATTTGTGTGTGTGTGTGTGTGTGCGCAAGTAGAAAAACATGTTGACTCACCCTACTTGTAGAGAAAATTAAACGCCATCCTCTTTCATGTTGACGAAACGGTCTATCACTCTGTCATACAGTACACGCTTTTATTTTTTGTTTTCCTAGGCTACCTGGCTAAAATGCTGTCTCACTAGCCTACCTTCCATTCATGGGCAACGTTAGCTAATTAACATTAGCCTTCTACATATATACATTATATATATACACATACATATATATATATATAATATGTACATCTAGCTACATATTGAACTTCCACCCTCTCAGTCCAGGGACATAATGTATGAATTTATGGTTGGATCAGAATTGCCATTATAAATCATTGGCCAGTATGGAGAATTAAGAAAGTCACAAATCCCTATCTCCATCCATGGCTAATTTAGGAAAGGGACAATTTTAGCTAGCTAGCTACCGGAGGACAACAACACAACAATTCAAGTTGTTTCTGTCAATCACGTATTTCTATCGATGCGATGCGATAGGAGTGAAGCCAAATCCAAACTGGCTTCCCATTACACTTGTTTATGGTGTGCCAGGACACAGTAACACAACCTGACTACTGACTCGTTCAGGTTTGAGGTTTGAAAGGTGCGTGCGAACTGACCGGTCCCATTTGTGATGTGGTTATGAAAGCTAACCACTTGCAAAATGCCTCCCCAGAGTATCTGCGTTCTACAGTGTCTGCTCATCGGTTTTCTCCATAAAGCTTTTTAAAAAGCCCACAAAGACCCTGTTTACATTTGGCAAAGGAATGTGTTCTGCGAAGGGGTCACACCCGAAGAGATCAGGGCCGGTTTCCCGATAGTTTAGGCTTTATGAGTGTTTTAACGATGCATCTTTCCTACAAACGGACGAAGACGTAACACGCGTTTCCCAAAACACCACGCAGAGAGAAACGATCGCTAAGTGCGTCATTGGAGC
The DNA here is from genome assembly GCF_964263955.1 of Coregonus lavaretus. NCBI lineage: Eukaryota > Metazoa > Chordata > Actinopteri > Salmoniformes > Salmonidae > Coregonus > Coregonus lavaretus. The sequence goes on along the minus strand of NC_140006.1, from coordinate 41,732,431 downwards.
GTGTGTCGATACTGATAGGATAGAAAGAAAGGAAGCTGCTCTCTGATCAGCTTTCTCCATTCAAATCTTACCTTAACATTATAATGATTTCACAATACTGATGACGGATCAGCCCCTAGAGAGATATTACCACCTATGGCTGCAAATACGAGGTGGCTTATTATTCTCCCCAATAAAAATGCCCTAAAAATCACCAATTTGACACATCATTGCACACACGTTGTCACACATCGTGAAATATGTTGAGCCAAATTACAGACAGTAGCCTACAAGTAGCAAAATAGAACTACATTTATTGAACATGAAATGTATTCCACTGAGAGGGTGGAAGGAGCTGCTTCCTGTGCTTGGCCCTCCTATGTTGAACATAATAAACAGCTCTCTATCCACCGGATGTGTACCAAACTCACTAAAAGTGGCAGTGATAAAGCCTCTCTTGAAAAAGCCAAACCTTGACCCGGAAAATATAAAAAACTATCGGCCTATATCGAATCTTCCATTCCTCTCAAAAATTTTAGAAAAAGCTGTTGCGCAGCAACTCACTGCCTTTCTGAAGACAAACAATGTATACGAAATGCTTCAGTCTGGTTTTAGACCCCATCATAGCACTGAGACTGCACTTGTGAAGGTGGTAAATGACCTTTTAATGGCGTCAGACCGAGGCTCTGCATCTGTCCTCGTGCTACTAGACCTTAGTGCTGCCTTTGACACCATCGATCACCACATTCTTTTGGAGAGACTGGAAACCCAAATTGGTCTACACGGACAAGTTCTGGCCTGGTTTAGATCCTACCTGTCGGAAAGATATCAGTTTGTCTCTGTGAATGGTCTGTCCTCCGACAAATCAACTGTACATTTCGGTGTTCCTCAAGGTTCCGTTTTAGGACCACTATTGTTTTCACTATATATTTTACCTCTTGGGGATGTTATTCGAAAACATAATGTTAACTTTCACTGCTATGCGGATGACACACAGCTGTACATTTCAATGAAGCATGGTGAAGCCCCAAAATTGCCCTCGCTAGAAGCCTGTGTTTCAGACATAAGGAAGTGGATGGCTGAAAACTTTTTACTTTTAAACTCGGACAAAACAGAGATGCTTGTTCTAGGTCCCAAGAAACAAAGAGATCTTCTGTTAAATCTGACAATTCATCTTGATGGTTGTAAAGTCATCTCAAATAAAACTGTGAAGGACCTAGGCGTTACTCTTGACCCTGATCTCTCTTTTGACGAACATATCAAGACTGTTTCAAGGACAGCTTTTTTCCATCTACGTAACATTGCAAAAATCAGAAATTTTCTGTCCAAAAATGATGCAGAAAAATTAATCCATGCATTTGTGACTTCTAGGTTAGACTACTGCAATGCTCTATTTTCCGGCTACCCGGATAAAGCACTAAATAAACTTCAGTTAGTGCTAAATACGGCTGCTAGAATCCTGACTAGAACCAAGAAATTTGATCATATTACTCCAGTGCTAGCTTCCCTACACTGGCTTCCTGTTAAGGCAAGGGCTGATTTCAAGGTTTTACTGTTAACCTATAAAGCGTTACATGGGCTTGCTCCTACCTATCTTTCCGAGTTGGTCCTGCCGTACATACCAATACGTACGCTACGGTCACAAGACGCAGGCCTCCTAATTGTCCCTAGAATTTCTAAGCAAACAGCGGGAGGCAGGGCTTTCTCCTATAGATCTCCATTTTTATGGAACAGTCTGCCTACCCATGTGAGAGACGCAGACTCGGTCTCAACCTTTAAGTCTTTACTGAAGACTTATCTCTTCAGTAGGTCATATGATTGAGTGTAGTCTGGCCCAGGAGTGTGAAGGTGAACGGAAAGGCTGGAGCAACGAACAGCCCTTGCTGTCTCTGCCAGGCCGGTTCCCCTCTCCACTGGGGTTCTCTGCCTCTAACCCTGTTGCAGGGGCTGAGTCACTGGCTTGCTGGTGCTCTTTCATGCCGTCCCTGGGAGGGGTGCGTCACTTGAGTGGGTTGAGTTACTGACGTGATCTTCCTGTCTGGGTTGGCGCCCCCCCCTTGGTTTGTGCTGTGGTGGAGACCTCTGTGGGCTATACTCTGCCTTGTCTCAGGATTGTAAGTTGGTGGTTGGGGATATCCCTCTAGTGGTGCGGGGGCTGTGCTTTGGCGGAGTGGGTGGGGTTATATCCTTCCTGTTTGGCCCTGTCCGGGGGTTTCTTCGGATGGGGCCACAGTGTCTCCGGACCGCTCCTGTCTCAGCCTCCAGTATTTATGCTGCAGTAGTTTATGTGTCGGGGGGCTGGGGTTAGTTGGTTATACCTGGAGTACTTCTCCTGTCTTATCCAGTGTCCTGTGTGAATTTAAGTATGCTCTCTCTAATTCTCTCGTTCTCTCTCTCTCTCTGAGAACCTGAGCCCTAGGACCATACGTCAGGACTACCGGGCATGATGACACCTTGCTATCCCCAGTCCGCCTGGCCTTGCTGCTATTCCAGTTTCAACTGTTCTGCCTGCGGCTACGAAACCCCTACCTGTCCCAGACCTGCTGTTTTCAACTCTAAATGATCGGCTATGAAAAGCCAACTGAGAGACCAGAGCCCTAGGACCATACGTCGGGACTACCGGCCGTGGTGACTCCTTGCTGTCCCCAGTCCGCCTGGCCTTGCTGCTATTCCAGTTTAAACTGTTCTGCCTGCGGTTATGGAACCCCTACCTGTCCCAGACCTGCTGTTTTAAACTCTAATGATCGGCTATGAAAAGCCAACTGAGATTTATTCCTGATTATTATTTGACCATGCTTGTCACTTATGAACATTTTTGAACATCTTGGCATGGTTCTGTTATAATCTCCACCCGGCACAGCCAGAAGAGGACTGGCCACCCCTCATAGCCTGGTTCCTCTCTAGGTTTCTTCCTAGGTTTTGCCTTTCTAGGGAGTTTTTCCTAGCCACCGTGCTTCTACACCTGCATTACTAGCTGTTTGGGGTTTTAGGCTGGGTTTCTGTACAGCACTTCGAGATATTAGCTGATGTAAGAAGGGCTATATAAAATAAAATTGATTGATTGATTGATTGAAATAGGCCTATAGCTTACTGTTTATATTTTAATGCAGTCATTTCGGTTTTCATTTGAAGCCTCTTTTTATACGTTGCTTGTTTGCATCAATTGCAAAGATATTGGCAGCTTTGTATTTGTAGTCAACTTTGTTCTGAAGTTACCGCAGTCACAGAGATATGTTTAGCAGAGATCTTCTGTGTATAAAGTGGACAAAAAAAAGCATCTAACGACGCATTTAGGTTTTCTAGTGGTCTGAGGCAGCCGTTAGATTATGAGCGTTTTCAAGTGCAACAATGGTTTTAATAACGATGGTTTTGGGAAACATCTCAGAGATTTAACGGTGCTCCTACGAAGGCTCTTACGATGAACTTAGCCTTAAAATGCTCTTGGGAAACTGGGCCCTGATCTTGATGTCCTGGTGTGAGCCGTTTAGTTTAGCCTATATCCGCTTTGTGATCGGCTCAAAGCGTGTATCCTCACCAGGTAGATGAAAGTAATCTGCTCCGCATCTGTTGTGAGGAAAAAAGAGTAAGAGGTCACTGCCAATTGTTGCATGCAATTGTCAATTCACCTGCATTTAATAATAACAGCAGATATCAAAGGAGAGCAGAGGACCGAAACAAAGGATGGGACACATTGGAATAAAGACGGTCAAAGAATACATTTTTACATTTCCGTCATTTAGCAGACGCTCTTATCCAGAGCGACTTACAAATTGGTGCATTCACCTTATAGCCAGTGGGCCAACCACTTTACAATGTTTTTTTTTGGGGGGGGGGTAAGGGGGGGGTTAGAAGGATAGCGACAAGGTAACAAATGGATGGACATTGGACCATCTCTGATCAGATATTATTTGTACAAAATGACTGTAACTTTATTGACTCTAAAAGCAGTAGTGTGGCCTTGCTGCTTAGGGGTGTAAACTAACGCAGCATAAAGCACCTAACTATAAACTCAATCACTGTTACGCTGTACAGATGTCCTTCTATATCATGTAGCATGTAAACAACAAGATACTTTAACAGAACAAAAAGCACCTCCTGAGCCAGGAAACAACAAGCAGCAAAACGAACTAGAAATGAACTATTAAAGTAGTACAGTCTCAAGGGGCTGTGAGAGACTTAAGGGTGAATATACGGTCGCATTTGACCGCGTTGCAGTTTGATGAGTGTGCCATTGTGACGGTTGGTTAGGGAGTTGGCCTGGCTGCCTCAGATTGGAGGGGATCACCGTGTGCACACAGATCTTCCTCTGCGCCAAGGCAACCGTCCCACAGAAACAAGCCCCCCCCGTAGCCCGGCCAATCAGATCGAAGGCAGGCAGCGCGTGCCAATGAGGCGGCGGCAACGGTGGAGCTCTAAGGCCTCCCGGCCAATCGGCGTCGGAGTGTGGGGGTGTCCCTCACCGAGGGGAGGGTTGTTGCATGAGCCGGATCGTGCTCTGCGCCGAGCAGGGGGAGGGGCCAGTCAGAGGCAGAATTCATTCAGGAGGAGCGACTGACCTAGATTCTGTTTCCCCCAGGAGGAGGGGGGGGTAAACACATCCCCTGTGGGGAGGGGGCGAGAAAGCGGGGGAAGGGAGGTGGGGGAGGATGGACTCATCATTAGTGCATGAAACAGATCTCAAAATCCACCATTCAAACCAGTTAGCATGATGATAGTAGTAATAACAAGCCGTCCGAGTGCAGAGACACAAAGTACACTGACACATCTGTACACACACTGGACCACGCTGAGCTCAAATCTCCTATTGTCACCTCAGGTTGAGATGCATGCTGGGATATTAAGCCCTGTTGAATTGACAAACATGTTTAATTACAGTGAGTGTGCATCTTGTGTTTTGGTCGTGTTTTGCCTGTATGTGTGTGTAGTGGGGAGACTTTAAGTTCAGAGTATGAATGTGAGTATGTAATAATAATAAATAATAATAATAATAAGCCATTTAGCAGACGCTTTTATCCAAAGCGACTTACAGTCATGTGTGCATACATTTTTACGTATGGGTGGTCCCCGGGGATCGAACCCACTACCCTGGCGTTACAAGCGCCATGCTCTACCAATTGAGCTACAGAGGACCACATGTAGAGGTTGGATTAAGGTTGAGGGTGTATATGAAATCTATGAAAGGGATAAATTGTGTGTGTGTTTGTCGTGAAGGCGGTTTGAGTCATAGAGAGGAGACCGTGGGACTGTCTCTTTACGTAGTCATATACAGTGGGGAGAACAAGTATTTGATACACTGCCGATTTTGCAGGTTTTCCTACTTACAAAGCATGTAGAGGTCTGTAATTTTTATCATAGGTACACTTCAAATGTGAGAGACGGAATCAAAAATCCAGAAAAATCACATTGTATAATTTTTAAGTAATTAATTTGCATTTTATTGCATGACATAAGTATTTGATACATCAGAAAAGCAGAACTTAATATTTGGTACAGAAACCTTTGTTTGCAATTACAGAGATCATACGTTTCCTGTAGGTCTTGACCAGGTTTGCACACACTGCAGCAGGGATTTTGGCCCACTCCTCCATACAGACCTTCTCCAGATCCTTCAGGTTTCGGGGCTGTCGCTGGGCAATACGGACTTTCAGCTCCCTCCAAAGATTTTCTATTGGGTTCAGGTCTGGAGACTGGCTAGGCCACTCCAGGACCCTGAGATGCTTCTTACAGAGCCACTCCTTAGTTGCCCTGGCTGTGTGTTTCGGGTCGTTGTCATGCTGGAAGACCCAGCCACGACCCATCTTCAATGCTCTTACTGAGGGAAGGAGGTTGTTGGCCAAGATCTCGCGATACATGGCCCCATCCATCCTCCCCTCAATACGGTGCAGTCGTCCTGTCCCCTTTGCAGAAAAGCATCCCCAAAGAATGATGTTTCCACCTCCATGCTTCACGGTTGGGATGGTGTTCTTGGGGTTGTACTCATCCTTCTTCTTCCTCCAAACACGGCGAGTGGAGTTTAGACCAAAAAGCTATATTTTTGTCTCATCAGACCACATGACCTTCTCCCATTCCTCCTCTGGATCATCCAGATGGTCATTGGCAAACTTCAGACGGGCCTGGACATGCGCTGGCTTGAGCAGGGGGACCTTGCGTGCGCTGCAGGATTTTAATCCATGACGGCGTAGTGTGTTACTAATGGTTTTCTTTGAGACTGTGGTCCCAGCTCTCTTCAGGTCATTGACCAGGTCCTGCCGTGTAGTTCTGGGCTGATCCCTCACCTTCCTCATGATCATTGATGCCCCCCGAGGTGAGATCTTGCATGGAGCCCCAGACCGAGGGTGATTGACCGTCATCTTGAACTTCTTCCATTTTCTAATAATTGCGCCAACAGTTGTTGCCTTCTCACCAAGCTGCTTGCCCAATTTTATCCCTGATGTCCTTACACAGCTCTCTGGTCTTGGCCATTGTGGAGAGGTTGGAGTCTGTTTGATTGAGTGTGTGGACAGGTGTCTTTTATACAGGTAACGAGTTCAAACAGGTGCAGTTAATACAGTTAATGAGTGGAGAACAGGAGGGCTTCTTAAAGAAAAATGAACAGGTCTGTGAGAGCCGGAATTCTTACTGGTTGGTAGGTGATCAAATACTTATGTCATGCAATAAAATGCAAATGAATTACTTAAAAATCATACAATGTGATTTTCTGGATTTTTGTTTTAGATTCCGTCTCTCACAGTTGAAGTGTACCTATGATAAAAAATTACAGACCTCTACATGCTTTGTAAGTAGGAAAACCTGCAAAATCGGCAGTGTATCAAATACTTGTTCTCCCCACTGTATCAAATATATCTCACTCAATGAATTTCATTCAGCTATTGTGACCTAAAGACATGTAACACGTAATAATACAGTAATACGGTTTATGCTAAAGATCATCTGAACGTTTTGTTTTTCTGTTCCTTCAGCGCCACAAGGCTGCGGTGAAGACTGCAAGAGGATCGCTCCCCCCAAACCCAGGAGGAACCCCACCACCCAGCTGAGCACCTCCTTTGATGATTCCTACATCAGGAAGCACGTTGGCTCCAAGGGTCACTCCCCCTCTGCCGAGCGCGAGCGCAACCCCTCGCCACCGAGCGACGAGAGCCCCAGCCACCACTCTGACTCGGATGAGCCCGTCTACATCGAGATGGGCGCCAGTGTTGGGGGCGGCGGGCACACAGAGGCACCCAAGAGTGAGGACGAGGAGCCGGGAGAGTCTGTGTACGAGGAGATGAAATACCCCCTCCTGGATGATATGGACTACCGCTGGGACCCCCCGGGGTGCCGCTCCGCCTGCCCCACCCCGGCGCCCCTGGACCCAGAGCCCCTCAGCCGCTGCTCCACCCCGCGCAACATCCCCCTCTGCGACATCCCTGCGCCCTTCCCCAACTTGCTCACCCACCGGCCGCCCCTCCTGGTGTTCCCCCCGGCGCCGGCCCAGTGCTCGCCAAACTCGGACGAGTCCCCGCTCACCCCTCTCGACGCACTGACCAAGTTGCCCATGATGGACAACCCCAGCGCCTACAACAAGTCGCCCACCTCCTCTTCCGAGCCCCCCTTGGCGCACCTCCGCCGGGAGTTGACAGCCACGCCCACCCTGACCGTGTCGGGTCGCTCGTCGGCTCCGCCCTTGCCCTGCACCCTCTACAAGTCCTCGGCCTCCTCGGCCCACGGCTATCAGCGCAGCCACTCAGCCTGCCCCTCTCCCGTCAGCATGGGCCGCTGCCTCACGCCGCTTAGCCTGATGCGCACAGCACCCTTCGACGCCTCCATGCCTTTCCCGGGCGGGCTGCCGCGCAGCGCCTCCGCCACCCCCCAAGGAAAGGGCTCGCCCCCACAGGACTGCGTGGCCGGGGGCAGGCTGCATGGGTCGATGCAGAACGTGTCCACGGGACGCTCGCGCACACCGACCAGCCCCCTGGACGAGCTGACCAACCTGTTCACCGCCGGCAGGAACATGATGAAGAAGAACGCCAGCGGGAGGAAGTCCAAGGAGCCCGGGGAGAGTGAGTGTCAATCAATCATTCAGTCAGTCAATGCATCTCATCATCTATTTGTCAATATGGTTACAGAATCAGTCAATAGCTACATAGCGGTAGAGTAACAAAATAGTTACTCCACATGTATCCAGTCTGATCCAATGTGACTGCCGTGCCATAACCCATTGACACATTGTAAAAATAAAAATGAAATTAGTTATTAGTGGTCTCATCCGTGTCGCATCAACGTAACCCCCTTTTCATCTGGTAAAACAACTTCCAATCCCGCTAAAGTAGGAGATGCTGCTGATAGCATGTAGGCTATGCCGTGGGTGTTTTGTGGCTCTTTGCAAGCATTTCCTCCATGAGCCCGTTTAATCTATGCCCACCGAATGTAGATTGATACAGATCATATGATTTAATCTGGCAGGATTAGGGAGTAGAGCGGCTGACATGAGGACCTCTCAAACCCTGCAGTGACATTAAGCCACCACTCAGCATTACTCTTAAATATGTAAACATCATGTTTAAACACAGGAAGCCAATGTGTCCAGTCCAGGACCCAGCCCTCATGTTTAAACACAGGAAGCCAATGTGTCCAGTCCAGGACCCAGCCCTCATGTTTAAACACAGGAAGCCAATGTGTCCAGTCCAGTCCAGGACCCAGCCCTCATGTTTAAACACAGGAGGCCAATGTGTCCAGTCCAGTCCAGGACCCAGCCCTCATGTTTAAACACAGGAGGCCAATGTGTCCAGTCCAGTCCAGGACCCAGCCCTCATGTTTAAACAAAGGAGGCCAATGTGTCCAGTCCAGGACCCAGCCCTCATGTTTAAACACAGGAGTCCAATGTGTCCAGTCCAGTCCAGGACCCAGCCCTCATGTTTAAACACAGGAAGCCAATGTGTCCAGTCCAGGACCCAGCCCTCAAGTTTAAACACAGGAGGCCATTGTGTCTAGTGCAGGACCCAGACAAAATTACATCAACAGTGAATTCTGATAGGTTCCCAACACCGGAGATTAGCACATTTCTATATAACTTCAGAACCGTTTTTTTTTTTTCTTCAGTTTTATGTCGACCATCCTGTGAGTTTATTTTAAATCATGAATTCATGTTAAATTTGTATGCATAATTCAGCCATTACTTCTCTCCTGTTGAGACAGAAACTTCAATGGGCCTAATGCAACGGAATAAAACATGAATTTGTGTTTGAAACCACATAGGCTGTGCATTGCATATGCACACTGTACTGCAGTAATTAATGTGTAAGCATTCAGAACTTTCACATGTTTGTGTTCCTTAATAATGGTCACAAGAGCAGTGAAGTGTGTGAGTGGGTTTTTATCAGATTGGCAGAAAAGAGCAGCTAATGATTTGGAGAGATCTAACATACTGTATCAACTAACTCCATGGGGGAATTCCCACCAGTTGAGTGAATTTGAATCCATATAGTAAAAAAAAAAAGGACTGGACATGTGTCAATCAATCCGCACTTACCTCCCAGAGCTTCATAGAAACCATCAACTCCAAGCCAGTCATAGCAACAGAAGAAGGAGCCTCTCTTATTTGCAGAATCCCTCCATGTGGGGAAGTGGGCCAATCGCAGCGCAGGTCACGCAGGCTTCCAACTGATTACGTGCAGCAGCGGGCTCCTGAGAGACAGCCAAGGCTTTTACACCTGATCAGAGAGTTATATTCCTCTGTTGGCCCAATCAGTTAGTAGAGATTTAACCAATCAGGGAAACATCTTCACAGTCACCAATCAGGAGAGAGAAAGAAGCCCCCCCATCTATGACAGTTGCTGACTTCCTGGAATTGTACCACAATCTTCTCTGACTGTTGGAAGTCTTAGTGGTTATGACAAATGTTTGCATCTCGCCTTTTGCGCAATTGCTGTGTATTTCTTTGGACTGTGAAAAAATGTATGCATTTGCAGTAATGTCTTATTGATGCACAATTCAGATTTGTCCTTTAGCCCTTTTTTGGCTCATAAACTATGTTTACTCACGCTATGTAGTGGCGGGCAATGCTGTGACGTCTACGGGTTTTTCTATCGTAGCACCAGCGTCCAGCCAGCCTCGTGGGTCTCACATAATGGCAGGTCCGCTGAGCAACGTTTTATGATTGGTCACGTGCAGGCATCCTCCCTCTTGCTATCTGGGAGGATAGACGATAGAATCACAGCTAGCGAGCATGTCCCACTTTCCTCCTGGTTAACCACCTCTCTGAGACCCGTACAACCAGCACGCACTGGTGACACGCAAGCCTTGTCATATGGGACTAGTAATGCACCAAAGCGCTCTGCTGGGAATCAACCATGCATTATGTTTTTTGTGTGTTTTTCTTCAGAGATTTACCGATGTCAGTCTCTTTTTGGGCTGTTGCCTTTTGGTTGTCAGAACGTCGAGGAACGCTCTCTGACTTCTAACTTCCTTTACAGAGTTTACAAATCTGGACAGATGGAACAGTGCTGCCCATAGCAATTTTGTGAATGAGGGATCTACGCGAGAGAAAGAGACAAGCAGAGCGAGATAGAACATTACAATCGTTTTAGAAAAATGTCACCAAATTCGACAGATTAAGGGTTGCACACATCGCACCGAATGTGGATCTAGCATTTGTCTGCCGATCTTTAAGCGAACTGTGTTAAAAGGACATTTCTAAAATGTTCAATTTGTAAGTCTCTCTGGATAAGAGCGTCTGCTAAATTACGTAAATGTACTGTCTAAAATTGTAAGGGTACAGCCTGTTGAGGGAACATTGTTCATAATCTCCAGCACCACCCAAACATCATCATGTGAAAATGGCACGTTTATAAGTTTTGCAGCAAAAAAGATAGAGGAAGATAAGTGCTTCCAATGACATCGTTGTGCATCATGTGATGTTAACCAATTATGAGGAGGCATCGCCTACTAATCGCCTCCTAATTGGTTGATGATGTCATTGGAAACACTTATCTTCCTCTTTTACTACAAAACAGAAAAACGCACAATTTTCACATATGTTGACGTTGGGGTGGAGCTGGAGATGATGAATATGAAGTTGAAACATTTTGAAATGTCCCTTTAAGTACTCTCAGCCAGCAAATGCTATTGGTGTGTCTGAGCCATAACACAGAAGAAGAAACAAATGAAATAAGAATGCATTCAAAGTGGTTACTGGGCCTTTACCTACCCATTGATAATAGCATCTATGCAAGTCACATCCTGGATGTCTCTGTGGAACGAAACAACAGCGTTTCATCCCAGCATACCAATAGTTCATAGCTACCACAGCGCATGGGTGACACCGCGTGGCCATATAGCGGTAGTGCAGTATATATATATATTGTTTTACAGATGTTCTTTCATTTTTCATCTTCTTTATGGTATATAGCCTATGTTTACTAGTTATTTTTGTGTGGACATAACTTGGTATTTTACGGTACAACGACTGTGTTTCTCCTCTGTTATAGCCGAGTCCAAGAGTATGTCTCACAGTGAGTCCAAACGTGATGGCAAGGAGCGGCACAGTCACAAGGAGTCCAAACGGGAGAGCAAGGAGCGGCACAGTCACAAGGAGTCCAAACGGGAGAGTAAGGAACGTAGCAAAGAGTCTTCTTCTCACCGACGCGACACCAAGGACAGGAGCTGTAGCAGCGTGGAGCCGCTGCCCAGGCGGTACAGCAAAGACAAGGGTTGTAACAGTGTGGAGCCCTTGCCTATAAAAATGGACAGTAAAGGTAGAGGTTGTGGTAGTGTGGAACCCCCGCCTGTCAGACGGGACAGCAAAGACAGAAGTGTCCACGGCATGGAGCCGTTACTGCGACCGGACGGCAAAGACTCTCCCCGGAACGGTGTGGAGTCCAGACACGACAGCAAAGAAAGGCTCAGCCACCAGAACCCACCAGAACTTCTACCCAGGCAAGATAGCAAAGACCGAACCAGGAACGGAATGGATTCGAGACATGAGAGCAAAGAACGATTGTACCAGCCACCAGAGCTCCTACCCAGACAAAATAGCAAAGATTCACCCAGAAATGGCCTTGAGTGCAGACGTAATAGCAAAGACCGAGACAGGGAGTGCTACGGACTGGAGTCTAGACATGATGGCAAAGAACGAAGTTACAATGGAATGGAGCCCTTCCCCTTACCCCGACAGGAAATCAAAGAGTCAGCCAGAAATGGCCTTGAAGCCAGGCGTGACAGCAAGGACAGAAGCTGCAATGGCTCAGAGCTGCCCCCCCGGCGCGATAGCTACGGCAAGAGTGTCAATGTGGTTGATCTTAGGTGCGACAATAAAGACCGGGCTGGTCATAGCTCAGAGGCCTTGCTCAGGCGTGATGGCAGAGATAGGGGGACCTATAGCGTTGAGCAATCAAAAGCACAAGCGAGGAACGGTGTATCAGGGCAACAATCATCGACGTCCACACCAACTCGGCACGGTAGACCTGCTGGCAGTCCGCCAATGGTGTTGGGAACTGGCAATACAGGTGAGGAAAGCCTAATTGAAATTGCACATACAGTTCAACACAACCAGACACCAGGAAGTGACTGTGGTAAATGATTTACAGACACTAAACATGTCCTCATCCTAACATGTATACAACCAAGGTAATAAGGTTCCCACTGGGCAAAAACTGGTTGAATCAACGTTGTTTTTCCTCACGAAATAAATTAATGTGTTGACGTTGAATCAACGTAGAAAACTGATTGGATTTGCAAAAAGTCATCAACATAAGGGAATTGCATATTTTTTTCACCCAACTTTTAACCTAAATCATGTCAGTTGACAACTCAATCTAATATAAATAAAAAAATAGACGTTTAACTGACATCTGTGCCCAGTGGGTTATTATTGATATTTGAAAGTTATTGGCATAAAATAAACTTGCTGAAGTAAACTATATATTTAGGCCTACCAGCTGAAGCAAAATATCCAAACATCAGTTTAGCAAATGTTAGCTTGGGCAGGTCGGTTTGCAGAATCTCATTGCTTTGACTGAATATAGGTTTTCAGCAAGGGTTTTAGGACCAGGGAAAACTCCTCAATATATATAGCGCTAATATACTGTATATATATATATATATATATCTTAAAGAGGAAACCCAGCTGTAATATATACAGTACCAGTCAAAAGTTTGAACACACCTACTCATTCAAGGGTTTTTCTTTATTTTTTCTACATTGTAGAATAATAGTGAAGACATCAAAACTATGAAATAACACATATAGAATCATGTAGTAAAAATAAGTGTTAAACAAATCAAAATATATTTTATATTTGAGATTCTTCAAATATCCACCCTTTGCCTTGACGAAAGCTTTGCACACTCTTGGCATTCTCTCAACCAGCTTCACCTGGAATGCTTTTCCAACAGTCTTGAAGGAGTTCCCACATATGCTGAGCACTTGTTGGCTGCTTTTCCTTCACTCTGCGGTCCGACTCATCCCAAACCATCTCAATTGGTTTGAGGTCGGGGGATTGTGGAGGCCAGATCATCTGATGCAACACTCCATCACTCTCCTTCTTGGTAAAACAGCCCTTACACAGCCTAGAGGTTTGTTGGGTCATTGTCCTGTTGAAAAACAAATGATAGTCCCACTAAGCCCAAACCAGATGGGATGGCGTATCGCTGCAGAATGCTGTGGTAGCCATGCTGGTTACGTGTGCCTTGAATTCTAAATACATCACAGACAGTGTCACCAGCAAAGCACACCCACACCATAACACCTCCTCCTCCATGCTTTACGGTGGGAAATACACATGTGGAGATCATCCGTTCACCCACACCGCGTCTCACAAAGACACAGCGGTTGGAACCAAAAATCTCAAATTTGGACTCCAGACCAAAGGACAAATTTCTACCGGTCTAATGTCCATTGCTCGTGTTTCTTGGCCCAAGCAATTCTCTTCTTCTTATTGGTGTCCTTTAGTAGTGGTTTCTTTGCAGCAATTCGACCATGAAGGCCTGATTCACACAGTGCCCTCTGAACAGATGATGTTGAGATGTGTCTGTTACTTGAACTCTGAAGAATTTATTTGGGCTGCAATTTCTGAGGCTGGTCACTCTAATGAACTTATCCTCTGCAGCAGAGGTAACTCTGGGTCTTCCATTCCTGTGGTGGTCCTCATGAGAGCCAGTTTCATTATAGCGCATGGTTTTTGCGACTGCACTTGAAGAAACTTTCAAAGTTCTTGAAATGTTCTGTATTGGCTGACCTTCATGTCTTAAAGTAATGATGGACTGTCATTTATCTTTGCTTATTTGAGCTCTATCTTCTGTATACCCCCCCCCCCCCCCAGTCACAATACAACTGATTGGCTGAAACGCATTAAGAAGGAAAGCGATTCCACAAATTAACTTTTAAGAAGGCACAGCTGTTAATTTTTATGCATTCCATGTGATTACTTCATGAAGCTGGTTGAGAGAATGCCAAGAGTGTGCAAAGCTGTCATCAAGGCAAAGGGTGTCTATTTGAAGAATCTCAAATATAAAATATATTTTGATTTGTTTGATAACACTTTTTTTTGGTTAATACATGATTCCATATGTGTTATTTCATCGTTTTGATGTCTTCACAATTATTCTACAATGTAGAAAATAGTAAAAAATAAAGAAAAACCCTTGAATGAGTAGGCGTGTCCAAACTTTTGACTGGTACTGTACATGAAATAAGCAACTTACCTAGGGTACTTCGCCAACTGTGCTCATCAGGTTGCAGTCTAAAATTATTTTTGGACTGCAACTTGCTTTTCTATGGTTTTGACGGGAAGATACTCACACTGCCTTGACCAGGTGCAGGTGCTTTTTTGAAACATTGTAGCCGAAAAAGCTAGGAGCTTAGGCTACACAACATAGAAGTAAATGCGTTATCTTATAGGCAAGACGGAAAAACATGGTGGTCTTCAAAGTACAATATTTATTCTAGTCTTGAAAGATGGTAACGGACATCAATGCATGTGGTGGGTCTGAGATTGTGTTTAGGCTTACAACTGCGTATTGCTTCACCGTAAGGTTTTGTTTTGTTTACATGTAAACCATTAAAAGTTAATTAATTAATTTAAAACGCATTTGTCCGTCTTTATAGAGCTGAAACCAGCACTTCCGAAGTATGGCCATTCTTCCTCCGCCCCAGTTACACCCTCTCCCTTAGGGACCCCACAGAGGCAAGCACCAGAGGCACAGGTAAGTTGATGAGATAGGCCCCTCCTCCAGACCTGGATCAATATAGATTTGTTTTCTTTTATTCTTGAGATGTGCTTGATTTACTTTCCCTGGTTACTTACCGCTCCGCTTTTCCCCAGGCGTCCCAGATGCCGTGGATGTGTGGGGACAGCACCATGCTGGAGCAGATTGAGAGGAAGCGCTCCCTGTGCATTGAGATCCGCTCCAGGCAACAGCCAGACAGGAACCCCCCGGACCGGAACCTCTGTAAGCAGGACAGCATGCCTACCCTCCCCACCTGGGGGAAGAGCAACGGGGCCAAAAAGATCCGGCCTCCCCCCTACACTACACAAACCACCGTGTTCTGGGACACAGCCATCTGACTATAACCCACTTAGCCCCACGCCCATCCTCCTTCTGGACTCTGTGCCTACTGATTGGCCCACTCCGCATCAGAGGTGTCAGTTGCAGCCAATAAGAGCAGGGGGGAATCGCTGATGTCAAAGGATAATGGTGGTTACCATAGCAATATTTCCACTTGTTCAGGTTGTCATTTTTTCTTATCACCACCAGTGATATTTGATATTTTTCTATTTCGTGTGACTTCGTATGAATAGATATTTTCTAAACAAAAAGCGATGAAGCAGCAAAAACTATGTAGCTCAATCCAATGTTTTATTTACGTTTTTGTTTTGGTATTTAACATTTTAAAGCATAGTCTATCAAGCATAATTCTTTATGCCAAATGCTCAATTAATTTCCATGGAGGATATTCTGACTGTCAACATGCTGTCACTGTAGCTTGAGGAGTTCAGTCGACATAGGTTTCTATCCGAGCCATATATTTAGATCTAAATACCTGGCTCTGGTTGCCATTAGCCCTTGGGCCAATGTGTTCTAGAATGTATAATACTTAGTCCTAGAACAGGTCAGGAATCTTGTGCTTCAGTTTGTATGTTCACTAGCTGTCTAGTCATTCAGAGCCTTTGATGAGGATTTCTTAGATGGGTTGGCTGGCATGTAGTACACAAGTGACAATTTTCGATGACATTACACGAAGATGGAAACAAGGGTGGGTCGGGGAGATAAACGTGAACCTATTATCCCAAACCAGCCAGCCTGTTGAGGTCAATTGTGGGTGGTGACGTTGCACTTTGCAAGGGTTGGTTATCTAATATGGGTTGGTGGCAAAGCTGTCCTACTCTGCCAGGCACATTGAGGGCTTCCTCTCACAGAGTAGATACTGTACCCACAGGCTGGGTGGTATGGTGGCGGATGATTGGCTGTCTGTAACATGTTACCCCGTGATTGGCGGCTGCTTGGTGGCATCCATTTTAGGCATTAGATAAGGACCTATAGCGTGGCCACAGCTCTGCCCAAGTATAAGAAGGGTTGCACAAGGGCCTACAGATCAAGGCTTAAGGTTAATAATTAAAAAACTACACTACCCATCATCCATCACACTCAATTAGGCAGTATCTATGCCCATCTGTTGCTCCTCTAGCTCAACCTCCTGCATCATCTAAAGTGGTTCTCTTTTACATCATCTAAAGTGGTTCTCTTTTGTATGTAAGAAATACAATGTATGTATTGAAAAAAAAAATCTGATTCCCCTCCTATCTCCTTTTCCTGTCTGTCCATAGACCTTGCCTGGCTACCCAGAATCCTTGCTCCGGCCAAAAGCTACGTTAGTTTCTTCTCCACAATGAGTCTGGCTCTGAGTACCTCCCCAACGATTTCTAGAATGGAAATCCATTCTCGACCGTCTGATTTGTCCCAGAAACCAATGGGTTGGGCCAGAGCCAGAACACGTGGGTAAAGCGGCATTTGACAATTAGTCATTGTCTTTGATACTCTGATTGGTTAGAGATGATCCAATCGCTGATGACTGTTTTGTACAACACCCTTCATTTTGACGACACCACAAACGACTTCAATGATGGCAGTCTCAGACTGAAGTATGTAGCAAATGATAAATTCAGTTTGAGTCGTCAGGCAAGCATAGACCAGCATGCACCTGAAGTCAATGTGAGTCAGGTGTTGCCTCTAACCGCTGGTCCAGGGCAATTCTTTTTTAATGATCTCCTAATGGCTAAGGTTAGGATTTGGGTAATCTGACCCCAGATCTGTGGCTTCTACATCAAGCCATGAATCACTGAGGATATTTAAGGTACAAATGCACTGTAGTGATGTTGGGCATCAAAATGGGTTAAGAGACCAATAAACGGATAGAGCCCCAAATCTGTCCATCCATTGGCAGACATGAGCAGCCTATAGGAATAGAGGAAATAAAGTCTAGGAGTAGCATGAACAACCTAACTGGTTAAGCCAGTGCAGTACCCCTTCCATTGAGAAATCAACACGGCGGTCCTCAACAAGCCCTTTACACCTTGTGCGTTAGTGTGTGCCAATCGACACTGTATGCAGGTGAACACTGAAATGATTGTTTAAAACATTAACTTTTCTGACCCAAGTGGTGGGTCAGCGCAGGTCGGAAATGTACAACGATGTTTAACGATCCTTTTTGTGTGTGTAAATAGTGTGCACTGTGAAGAGGTAGAGAGAGCACAGCACTGTCTCATTGTGTTGATTGTGCTCTTCATTCTAAAAAAGGAAAAGAAAAGAAAAAAGTACTGTATGCTGATTGGCTTCTGTTGTCGAGAGAAATAAATATTAACTTCCGACTCACTGTGGAAGAGCTGGGACTCCTGGTAAAATATGTGATTGTGCTTTTGGTCTTTACATTTCACTCCGATTTACTTGGATACTTATGGTTTTCAATAAGAGTAACCTTAAAAAAAGAGCACTTGTTAAAGTTAATGGAAAAGGTCCCTGTAAATGACATGATTCACAAGGAATTTGTCATTGTGGATACAACTTTTAAAGAATAACGACATTTGCGTATCTGTTATACAAACATGGCATAGCTCAATTTGATCAAAAACAATAACAGCACGACTGTAATAATCAGCACCAACATCAACAAAATTGATATTCACACCAAGACACAAGAAACTAAATTAAACCATTTCATTTGTCATTTCATTTTACACAACTAAAAACCGGTATATAAAACAGTTATGATGTACGAAAAAATGGGACCAGTGCATTTTCAAACTGTAATAGCAGTTGTGTAAATTATAAATTATAAACAGGGTAGTTTGGGTCCTGGATGCTGGTTGGCTGAAACAGCATTCCAGAAGTGTGTATATCAGACAATATACCACGGCTTTGACGCCAAAATACTTGTTTACTGTTCTATTTATGTCGGTAACAAGTTTTTTATAGCAATAAGGCACCTTGGGGGTTTGTGGTATATGGCCAATATACCTCGGCTAAGGGCTGTTTCCAAGAACAGCCCTTAGCCGTGGTATATTGGCCATGTACCACACCCCTCGGGACTTATTACTTAATTCTAACATTCTGACATGGATATTGATACAACAATACTAGATTATTGGTTATTTTACATACTGATTTTTACATACACAGATTTACATACTGTGTCTTTTAGCCTGTAGTCTTTGTGGGAGTGAATAGCTGGTTTTCCACTGTTGAGCGCTGTCATGAATCTCCTGGGTGAGGATCAAAGGCCTCAGATCAGCTTGGCAAATGGCTGACAACAATGGTTTTGACACCTCGTAAATCTAAGAGGAGGAGAATCTATTAATCTGACCCTCTAGTATGGTGATCGGAATGTGCTTTGTCCTCCAGAATACTTTTGCCGCCAAAACTATAACATCCAAAAAGTAAACACTGGAACAATATTTCTAACATTCAAATGTATGGAATGGTCAGTGGGGATCTAAAGACTAATCATGTCATATTGTTTATTATTTTGTGATGTCATTAAAAATGTTATAATAAAAATACAGTAATTTGGAAAGTATACACACTTTATCTGTCAAGTTTACATCAATATGTTGTGTATATAATATGGAGAATTATGAGAGTATTTTTGTTAAGATAGGAATGTGGTTTTAGTTTTCTAAACGAGATCATAGGTTTTCATATCAGCTATGCATGGTGACTAGCCATTCCCCCGAGTGAGCTCAGAGACCGGGTCAGCAAGTACGAATGCCCCTTTTACCAGAGGGCATAAAGGCTTGAAAGACAAATTCACATCAGGCCAGAAAGCGTGGAGACGGTAGTCCACACGTTTGAAATGGTTAGAACTTTGAATCTCAACCCGAGGAGAAGAAGATGAACTCCCAGACCAGAACGTTGCCAGTCTGCAGCTGTCCGTGTAAAGTGGTCTAGAACTTTAACTAACCACACAAGGGGGAAGGAGAAAATCTCAGACTATCATTAGAATGCATCTGAGTATCTGTTCTATTTGAACACTCCACTCAAAGCCAGGACAACTACGAAGGACATTGTGACCTCTGGTGGACAAGCTGAGCCTTACACCGAAACGGGACACTAAAACCTACTCCTTCCCCATAGAAGGATTGATTGGTTTCAACGGAGAGACGACGGACAAAGACTTACTTTGAGGGTAGCTTCCAAATGTATCAACGATAAGTTTCACTCTCTTTGTCTCTCCCTATCTACCCCTCCCTCTTTTGATAACCAAGCAGTCATGCTGTTGTTAGTCCGCTAGGGACTTTTTCTCATGTATTAAGTATGTATGTATTCTGTGTTATTATTTAGTTCGCTAGTAAATAAATAATTAAGCCAATTTGTGTAGTGCTGAATCATAAGTAAAGCTGGGGTTCTTGCGGATCCAAGAATTCTGCGAACATTCAGAATGATGACTGATAAGAGGTAATGATTGATACGTTGACTGTTTTATACATATTGATAGGTGAAGACCTTTAGAGTTTAATTCGGGAAATGGTAACTATATAAACAACTTCTCCCGTGGTGCCCCAAATCCTAATGAGTTGATTGTTACATTATTAACTTAAATCGGGTAACAATTAAACATAGTTAGTTGATTCGATAAATAACAGTCATCATATTAATGAAAGTCACGTCACGACTGCGCTCTCTGAGCAATCCAGTGTGTTCACATACGCTTACTCCTTTCCCAGTGTCCACTGTCACTTCCTGGTCTGGGAGGTGCTCAGTGCAGGTTGATCAGTGCTGAACAATTGTGCCTATAGATGGGTTAGCTGACAACGTCACGAAAACAATGCTTGCGCTTTAATGGGGCAGAACGCCGTGTGTTGTTCTGATTCTGGATGGCCAGATAGCTAGCAACAATGACAAAAAGCTGCCATGTGGGGAATCGTAGGTGGCTCGTTTTAATCTTGATGTCTTGTTTTGAGGTGTTTTGACTGATTTCACGTCTATGCTAATATGGCTAAAATTCGCTAGCTAGCTAACCAACAACTGTAACGTATTTGAGAGACATTAAGTGCCCATTGAGCACATTTATTTATGTTTTCAATAAACATTGGAGACGAAATATAGTTTACATGTTGTCAACAATCTAAGCCAACCCCGTCTGTTTTACCCCATAGTTGCGCACGCGTCGGTTTTGTTGCTAAACAACCAACCCATCTATGACCTGGCCAATGCCAGCCATCACGAAGTAAGTTAAAGGGATAGTTCAGTGAAATTACATCATCCTCCATACTTGATTGATGTTTCCTTACCTTGAAAGTGGTATATGGACTAGTATAGACTGCAATCCACACTATGTTTTTTAAAAACTAGCCACCATGGTCAAAATGGTAGACGGTAGTAGATGATGATTGTATGTATCCCTGACAAGTTGACAAAATGTATAAGGTTCAACAGAGAACAACCGACTACCAGGTGGGACTGGGTGCTGACATGGCTAGCATAGCATTGGGACAGTGATGTAGCGGGGTCGGGGTAGTTTGGCAATCATATTAGGGAGGCAACTTGACTTATGGATGACATAGGAGGTGACGTGGCCTGAGTTGGTCTAGCGGTCTGGAGCACATGTATGATGTACCGCTGCCAGCATGGATTCAAATCTGTTCTACTGCTCTTTCAGCATACTCACTCACTTCTCTTTCACCTCTATCTCTTTCAATCCAATAAACATACAAAATACCAACAAACAAAACAATTTAAGAAAATAAATAGGTGGTGTTCATAAGGTGTTCAGCCCTTGGTGCACACGTGGCAGCGGCTGGCCTGCTGGCGCTGTTGATCGGCGGCCTTCAACACGCTAGGGACGGGGACGGGGCCAAACTGCTCGGCCAGGGAAACATGGGTCAGCCAGAAGCTGTAGACGTTGGCGAAGTAGTGGCATGTGCCCCGCGGACCCTGGCACTCCACGAAGGGCTGGGCACGGAAGTCTCGCAGGCAGCTGCCGGATGAGCTCAGAGACTGGCCGCCACCCTCGTCGCCCGCACCAGAGTGCTGGAGAGAGGAGAGGATAGTGTGAGCGAAACACAGTCATATACACACACTCTATTCAGATAAAGCACACACACACCTACATCAAAACACAACTTTGCACACAATACAGACACACACACACATTTTACATTTTAGTCATTTAGCAGACGCTGTTATCCAGAGCGACTTACAGTTAGTGAGTGCATACATTTTCATACACACACAGAGAGATCCCCCCCCCCCCCCCACCACCACCACACACTCACCATGAGGAAGGAGTAACCAGCCCACAGACTCCTCCATCCAGGGGGGCAGGTGGGGGCGATGTAATCCTGGCTGTGCACCGCCACGGCCGGCGAGGGCGTCTCACACACGGCACAGCGGCTGATATGGGCGCGGATGTCGCGGCCCGACACGGGCATCATGGGCACGGCGGCGGTGGTGGAGAGCCAGTAGGACTTGTCGTTGCGGCTGGCGTAGTCACAGGTACCTGTGTTGCAGTAGGAGAAGGGCATGGTGCTGAAGACACGCAGACAGGAGCCGGCCTGACCTGGGGGGGAGAGGAGAGCAAGAGAGAGAGTGGAGGGGGGAGGGAGAGAGACAGTGAATCAGGGTTGGGGTCAATTCCTTTTTTAATTCAGCCAATTCAGGAACTGAAATTCCAATTCCAATACTATTTATTTCTCATAGGAACATTTTAATTTCTGTTTACTTCCTGAATTGACTGAACTGAAAAGGAATTGACCCCAACCATGATGTGAATACATTGAAAGACAGACGTGAATACATTGATGAGCAGACACAAAATGGAGATACCTTATTAGTTAGTATCCCCTCCCTCCCACACCACCCCTACCCTCAATCCACCCCTCCACACACATCTAGTGGTTCATACGTACCCAGGTCCTGTGTGTGTGCTCTCTCCTGTCCCTCCAAGTAGAGCAGGCTGTAGCCGGTCCACAGGGGGCTGCTGCCCTCGGGACACACAGGGACCTCCACCGACTGGCTGTGGATCACCAGCAGGAAGCCTGAACTCACAGAGCCAGTGGAGCCGGGGTAGCCACGGTCACCCTGAGAACCCGGAGGACCTGTGGGGAGTGGGAGTGCATGTGTTTACACCGAAGGAGGTTAGTATACTGCATTATGTTGAGGTCCACGGTGAGACGGCTTAAGTCTTACTTCTGTTACTATTTGTTAGATAGTCTGTCTCTCTGTGTGTCTCTGTGTGTCTCTGTGTGTGTGTGTGTCTGGGTGTTGAGTTGGCTCCTGGAGTGAGTAGTCATGCTGTACTTCGCTCCGCAGGTAATATGACACATTACATTACAATGGAACGATTTGATTAGTGTAATGTTAGCTAGCTACAGTGAGGGAAAAAAGTATTTGATCCCCTGCTGATTTTGTACGTTTGCCCACTGACAAAGACATGATCAGTCTATAATTTGAATGGTAGGTTTATTTGAACAGTGAGAGACAGAATAACAACAACAAAATCCAGAAAAACGCATGTCAAAAATGTTATAAATTGATTTGCATTTTAATGAGGGAAACAAGTATTTGACCCCTCTGCAAAACATGACTTAGTACTTGGAAAGGTGAGGTGAGATCTTGCATGGAGCCCCAGGCCGAGGGAGATTGACAGTTATTTTGTGTTTCTTCCATTTGCGAATAATCGCACCAACTGTTGTCACCTTCTCACCAAGCTGCTTGGCGATGGTCTTGTAGCCCATTCCAGCCTTGTGTAGGTCTACAATCTTGTCCCTGACATCCTTGGAGAGGTATTTGGTCTTGGCCATGGTGGAGAGTTTGGAATCTGATTGATTGATTGCTTCTGTGGACAGGTGTCTTTTATACAGGTAACAAACTGAGATTAGGTGCTCCTAATCTCAGCTCGTTACCTGTACAAAAGACACCTGGGAGCCAGAAATCTTTCTGATTGAGAGGGGGTCAAATACTTATTTCCCTCATTAAAATGCAAATCAATTTATAAAATTTTTGACATGCGTTTTTCTGGATTTTTTAGTTGTTATTCTGTCTCTCACTGTTCAAATAAACCTACCATTAAAATTATAGACTGATCATTTCTTTGTCAGTGGGCAAACGTACAAAATCAGCAGGGGATCAAATACTTTTTTCCCTCACTGTACATAGTTGTCTTTGTAACAAAGATAAAGGTGTAGTATAGAGAAACTATCGAGGTTAGCTAGCCAGCTACATTCGTTCGCAGCGACGCTGTTTTTTCAAACAAAGTCAACACCGCAGCCATTGCTAGCTAGCCAACACTACCAGCTAGCAGTACTGTAGCAACTAAATACAATATCATTTTAGTCAATGAGAATTTGACAACGTAAAGCTTCACTTTCTGAACATTCGAGATGAGTAGTCCACTTGTGTAGCTAGCATGACTGACTTTGTGCTAAGTAGCCAACGTTTAATTATTTATGCGTTATGAAAGGAACTAGACACGGACACGAATGATCTGTTTAGTGTGTTAACACACTATTGGTAGTTTGTTGTAACCAAGTATTGGTGCTAAACCGTGTGTTATTGGATGCTAGCATGCTAGTTAGCTTTGGCGTCATAGGATACGGTGCCCTGGGCGGTTTTCACAGAGGAATACTGTACCAAGTTAGCTAGCTGAATAAACTAAGTTAGAGTCTATTCCTAGAAAAACATTGAACCACTGTAGTTTACAACACTTATAATTTCTAAAGTGGAAGTTGGGAGAGTTATATTTGAGTGTTTCAGTGAAAGGTAAGTGAGGGAGGCCCCGCTCTCTCGCTTTCCCAGATGTTTAGTTAATTTTATTCTGATCTCTTTTGCATTATTGTAGCCTTTTCTGTAGCCTGTCAACTTGTGTCTGTCTATCCCTGTTCTCTCCTCTCCTCTCTGCACAGGCCATACAAACGCTTCACACCACGTGGCTGCTGCCACTCTAATCTGGTGGTCCCTGCGCGCACGACCCACGTGGAGTTCCAGGTCTCCGGAAGCCTCTGGAACTGCCGTTCTGCGGCAAACAAGGCAGAGTTAATCTCAGCCTATGCTACCCTCCAGTCCCTCGACTTCTTGGCGCTGACGGAAACATGGATTACCACAGAAAACACTGCTACTCCTACTGCTCTTTCCTCGGCTGATCATGTGTTCTCGCATACCCCGAGAGCATCTGGTCAGTGCGGCGGTGGCACAGGAATCTTCATCTCTCCCAAGTGGACATTCTCTCTTTTCCCCCTGACCTATATGTCTATCTCCTCATTTGAATTCCATGCTGTCACAGTCACTACCCCATTCAAGCTTAACATCCTTGTCATTTATCGCCCTCCAGGTTCCCTTGGAGAGTTCATCAATGAGCTTGACGCCTTGATAAGTTCCTTTTTCTGAGGATGGCTCACCCCTCACAGTTCTGGGTGACTTTAACCTCTCTACGTCTGCCTTTGACTCATTTCTCTCTGCCTCCTTCTTTCCACTCCTTTCCTCTTTTGACCTCACACCCCCCCCCCCTACTCACAAGGCAGGCAATACGCTTGACCTCATCTTTACTAGATGCTGTTCTTCTACTAATCTCACTGCAACTCCCCTCCAAGTCTCCGACCACTACTTTGTATCCTTTTCTCTCTCGCTCTCATCCAACACTACTCACTCTGCCCCTACTCAGATGGTAATGTGCCGTCGCAACCTTCGCTCTCTCTCTCCCGCTACTCTCTCCTCTTCCATCGCTACTCCTCTCATTTCTTCCCTCTGCTAAATCCTTCTCCCTCCGATCTCCTGATTCTGCCTCCTCAACCCTCCTCTCCTCCCTTTCTGCATCTTTTGACTCTCTATGTCCCCTATCCTACCGGCCGGCTCGGTCCTCCCCTCCTGCTCCGTGGCTTGACGACTCATTGCGAGCTCACAGAACAGGGCTCCGGGCAGCCGGGCGGAAATGGAGGAAAACTAGACTCCCTGCGGACCTGTCATCTTCCACTCCCTCCTCTCTCCATTTTCTTCCTCTGTTTCTGCTGCTAAAACCACTTTCTACCACTCTAAATTTCAAGCCTCTGCCTCTAACCCTAGGAAGCTCTTTGCCACCGTCTCCTCCTCCTCCTCCTCCCCCTCCCTCCTCCCTCTCTGTGGATGAATTCAACCATTTTGAAAAGAAGGTTAACGACATCCGATCCTCATTTATTAAGTCAAATGACACCACTGGTCCTGCTCACACTGCCCTACCCTATGCTTTGACTTCTTTCTCCCCTCTCTCTCCAGATAGAATCTTGCGACTTGTGACGGCCGGCCGCCCAACAACCTGCCCGCTTGACCCTATCCCCTCCTCTCTTCTCCAGACCATTTCCGGAGACCTTCTCCCTTACCTCACCTCGCTCATCAACTCATCCTTGACCGCTGGCTATGTCCCTTCCGTCTTCAAGAGAGCGAGAGTTGCACCCCTCCTCAAAAAACCTACCCTCGATGCCTCAGATGTCAACAACTATAGACCAGTATCCCTTCTTTCTTTTCTCTCCAAAACTCTTGAGCGTGCCATCTCTAGCCAACTCTCCTGCTATCTCTCTCAGAATGACCTTCTTGATCCAAACCAGTCAGGTTTCAAGACTGGTCATTCAACTGAGACTGCTCTTCTCTGTATCACGGAGGCTCTCCGCACTGCTAAAGCTAACTCTCTCTCCTCTGCTCTTATCCTTCTAGACCTATCCGGTGTCTTTGATACTGTGAACCATCAGATCCTCCTCTCCACCCTCTCCGAGTTGGGCATCTCCGGCGCTGCTCATTCTTGGATTGCGTCCTACCTGACAGGTCGCTCCTACCAGGTGGTGTGGCGAGAATCTGTCTCCGCACCACGTGCTCTCACCACTGGTGTCCCCCAGGGCTCAGTCCTAGGCCCTCTCCTATTCTCTCTATACACCAAGTCACTTGGTTCTGTCATATCCTCACATGGTCTCTCCTATCATTGCTACGCAGACGACATACAATTAATTTTCTCCTTTCCCCCTTCTGATAACCAGGTGGTGAATCGCATCTCTGCATGTCTGGCAGACATATCAGTGTGGATGTCGGATCACCACCTCAAGCAGAACCTCAGCAAGACAGAGCTGCTCTTCCTCCCGGGGAAGGACTGCCCGCTCCATGATCTCGCCATCACGGTTGACAACTCCATTGTGTCCTCCTCCCAGAGTGCAAAGAACCTTGGCGTTCTCCAATAACATCAAAGCGGTGACCCGATCCTGCAGGTTCATGCTCTACAACATTCGCAGAGTACGACCCTACCTTACACAGAAAGCGGCACAGGTCCTAATCCAGGCACTTGTCATCTCCCGTCTTGATTACTGCAACTCGCGGTTGGCTGGGCTCCCTGCCTGTGCCATTAAACCCCTACAACTTATCCAGAACGCTGCAGCCCATCTGGTGTTCAACCTTCCCAAGTTCTCTCATGTCACCCCGCTCCTCCGCACACTCCACTGGCTTCCAGTTGAAGCTCGCATCTACCACAAAACCATGGTGCTTGCCTACGGAGCTGTGAGGGGAACGGCACCTCCTTATCTTCAGGCTCTGATCAGACCCTACACCCAAACGAGGGCACTACGTTCATCCACCTCTGGCCTGCTACCTCTACGGAAGCACAGTTCCCGCTCAGCCCAGTCAAAGCTATTCACTGCTCTGGCACCCCAATGGTGGAACAAGCTCCCCCACGACGCCAGAACAGCGGAGTCACTGATCACCTTCCGGAGACACTTGAAACCCTACCTCTTTAAGGAATACCTGGAATAGTCTAACAGTAATCCTTCTACACCTCCCCTCCCCAGTGGTGGTTGTCCCACTGGCTATCCTAAGTTGAATGCACCAATTTGTAAGTCGCTCTGGATAAGAGCGTCTGCTAAATGAATTAAATATACATGTAAATGTCTGTGTCTGTGTGTGTGTCTGTGTGTGTCTGTGTGTCTGTGTGTGTGTCTGTGTCTGTGTGTGTGTCTGTGTGTGTCTGTGTCTGTGTGTGTGTGTCTGTGTGTCTGTGTGTGTGTGTGTGTGTCTGTGTGTGTGTGTCTGTGTGTGTGTGTTTACCCTGATGTCCCACAAAACCTTGCTGTCCTTGATCGCCTGGGTCTCCTAAAGGTCCAGGTGGACCTGGAGGTCCGTTTCTCCCTGGGGGCCCTCGTGACCCAGCAGGACCCTTAGGACCTAGAGAGAATGACACCACCAGTCAGTCAGTGTGAAAGTAACACACACACACACACACCTCATGTTTCTGTAGGTCACCTACCATGAGGCCCAGGGTTCCCACGGGGCCCATCATTTCCCGTGGGCCCATTCGGACCTGATGATCCTGAGGGGCCATGGATCCCACGTTGGGGTTCCTGAGTGGTAACGGTACCATCCAAAACCCGACCGGGGTGGCCTTTGGGACCTGCAGGAGGATACAAAGTAACCTCATTGTCAGAAGAACAGGACAGGCTAAACAGCTAGAATTGTCTCAGTTATCTCTATTGGTCTCAGTGCTCACCTGCGTCCCCAGGTCTGCCTTTGTCACCTTTGGGCCCCAGAAGGCCGTAGGCGCCTGGACGACCTTGTGGTCCGTTGGGGCCCATGTGACCCACAGGGCCTCTGGCACCTATAAGAAAATAACATTAGGCACCAAACAGATAAAATAAATCAGGGAGGGACTACCTCGACCTGCCGAATAAAAATAAAAACATTTTTGTTTCCATTGTGAAATATTTTACACCGTTTTCTGTTTCGGAGTTGTGTGTTATGTGGTTACCTTTGGTTCCTTGTGGTCCTGAGTAGTCTGTTGGCCCTAGGGGTCCTGGGGGGCCTCTCTGTCCTTTATGGCCATCGGGCCCTGGTGGCCCTTGGGGGCCTTGGTCTCCTGGGGAGGGCACTGCAGTACCAGCAGGACCCGGTTCACCGGGTGGTCCTGAAAACACTCAAATACTGAGACAAGAAAAACACACAGAAACACCTAACACCTGGTACACACTGACAGACATCTGACACCTGGTACACACTGACAGACATCTGACACCTGGTACACACTGACAGACATCTGACACCTGGTACACACTAACAGACATCTGACACCTGGTACACACTAACAGACATCTGACACCTGGTACACACTGACAGACATCTGACACCTGGTACACACTAACAGACATCTGACACCTGGTACACACTAACAGACATCTGACACCTGGTACACACTAACAGACATCTGACACCTGGTACACACTGACAGACATCTGACACCTGGTACACACTAACAGACATCTGACACCTGGTACACACTAACAGACATCTGACACCTGGTACACACTAACAGACATCTGACACCTGGTACACACTGACAGACATCTGACACCTGGTACACACTGACAGACATCTGACACCTGGTACACACTAACAGACATCTGACACCTGGTACACACTAACAGACATCTGACACCTGGTACACACTGACAGACATCTGACACCTGGTACACACTAACAGACATCTGACACCTGGTACACACTAACAGACATCTGACACCTGGTACACACTGACAGACATCTGACACCTGGTACACACTAACAGACATCTGACACCTGGTACACACTAACAGACATCTGACACCTGGTACACACTGACAGACATCTGACACCTGGTACACACTGACAGACATATGACACCTGGTACACACTGACAGACATCTGACACCTGGTACACACTAACAGACATCTGACACCTGGTACACACTGACAGACATCTGACACCTGGTACACACTGACAGACATCTGACACCTGGTACACACTGACAGACATCTGACACCTGGTACACACTAACAGACATCTGACACCTGGTACACACTGACAGACATCTGACACCTGGTACACACTAACAGACATCTGACACCTGGTACACACTGACAGACATCTGACACCTGGTACACACTAACAGACATCTGACACCTGGTACACACTAACAGACATCTGACACCTGGTACACACTAACAGACATCTGACACCTGGTACACACTAACAGACATCTGACACCTGGTACACACTAACAGACATATGACACCTGGTACACACTGACAGACATCTGACACCTGGTACACACTGACAGACATCTGACACCTGGTACACACTGACAGACATCTGACACCTGGTACACACTAACAGACATCTGACACCTGGTACACACTGACAGACATCTGACACCTGGTACACACTAACAGACATCTGACACCTGGTACACACTAACAGACATCTGACACCTGGTACACACTGACAGACATATGACACCTGGTACACACTGACAGACATATGACACCTGGTACACACTGACAGACATCTGACACCTGGTACACACTAACAGACATCTGACACCTGGTACACACTAACAGACATATGACACCTGGTACACACTGACAGACATCTGACACCTGGTACACACTAACAGACATCTGACACCTGGTACACACTAACAGACATCTGACACCTGGTACACACTAACAGACATCTGACACCTGGTACACACTGACAGACATATGACACCTGGTACACACTGACAGACATATGACACCTGGTACACACTAACAGACATCTGACACCTGGTACACACTGACAGACATCTGACACCTGGTACACACTGACAGACATCTGACACCTGGTACACACTGACAGACATCTGACACCTGGTACACACTGACAGACATCTGACACCTGGTACACACTGACAGACAGACAGGCTCACGCACACACACACCTGGAGGTCCATGAATGCCTTCGTATCCTGGGTCTCCGTTGGGTCCTCTGTGACATTCTGTGCACTCTTCACCTGAACCACCGGGCTCACCAGGGAGTCCTGGGAGTCCTGGGTGACATTACACATTCAATCAACCCCACAGGAGTCATACAGTAGCTAACATCATGTCAAAAACCCATCCACTCAACAGCAATTCCATGCAACACTCATCTGTACCCCACTCCACCGGGGAACTACACAGCAATGACACAGTACATTCTGTATCTAATGTATAGAAACTTAAAAGAAAATCACACAGTGTAAGTTTTTGCTTTGTCATTACGGGGTATCAATTTTAGAATAAGGCTGTAAAGTAACAAAATGTGGAAAAAGTCAAGGGGTCTGAATACTTTCCCGAATGCACTGCATATAAAGTTAAAAGAAAATCAACACCAACCTTTTTGCTACATTCCAACGCACGGTGATCTCTTACATGGCATAATCAATCATGCAATTACTAACTCTTGAAAAGCACGTTTCCACTCATGACTGATACAAACAGTACCAAGGTTGCCTTGAGGGCCCATTAGGCCTTTTGGTCCGGGGTAAGAAGATCCCGGGGGTCCCTGGGGTCCTGTGTGGCCTTTGACTCCGGGGTACCCAGTTGGCCCTGGTGGGCCCGACACATCTGGTCCTGAGAGAGTGAGATGATGCATAAGGGACTACTGGTATCTGTTTTTATTAGAACATACTTTACCTGGATTTATAAATAATATATATTTACAGTGGGGGAAAAAAGTATTTAGTCAGCCACCAATTGTGCAAGTTCTCCCACTTAAAAAGATGAGAGAGGCCTGTAATTTTCATCATAGGTACACGTCAACTATGACAGACAAAATGAGAAAAAAAATTCCAGAAAATCTCATTTTGTCTGTCATAGTTGACGTGTACCTATGATGAAAATTACAGGCCTCTCATCTTTTTAAGTGGGAGAACTTACACAATTGGTGGCTGACTAAATACTTTTTTTCCCCACTGTATATATATTATTTATTGAGAGTTATTTATTGATAATTGTATGTCCCCTCACCTCTTGCTCCCTTCTCTCCTTTCTGACCTTGTAGCCCGTTCAGACCATGTAGACCTGGGGGTCCCGGGGACCCTGTGGAGAAATTCACATCAAGTCAATCCCATATACATCAAAACCATGCCCGGGTCAACTGTACAAGTGTACATGTATACCATTGTCAGCTTAATGTTTTTGATTGCTAGGTAAATGAGTCCGGCCAGCTGTCTAAACCTTGTAGTAATCATGGCCGAATTACCGACCGGGCACGGGGCCCCTATTGACTGTTTAAGTCACTCTCACCCAGATATTGGATGAACATGGCATAAATCATGGCAACATGTAGAATTGCAGGAAATTAGCTTTAAAACTACAACAATGTTTTCCAAATGTGTAGAATTGCAAATATTTTTTTTTTTTTAAACTGCATAATTTTCTCTATTCATGGCAAAATGTGTAGAATTGCAGGAAATTAACTTTGAAATAGCATTATTTTTCTCTCTGTCGCCAAGAGGGGGGGGGGGGGGGGGGGGGGACTTAAATGTTTTGCCCGAGGTGAGGGGGCCCCCCAACCAAATCTTAGGGCCCCTAAAAGGCTAGGGCCTGTCACTATGTGGCACGTAGGTTGGGTCTTAGTACCTGGGGGACCGGGCGGTCCAGGATTGCCCTTGGGGCCTTGAGTTCCGAGAAATCCTCCAGGAGGCCCTGGGGAACCTGGACGACCCGGCGGACCTGAAGGACCAGGGAAACCTGCACACACACAAACAAACACAAACTTTAGCATCTAAATGTTTACACATGTAGACACTAAACAAGCATACAGTGAGGGAAAACAGTATTTGATCCCCTGCTGATTTTGTACGTTTGCCCACTGACAAAGAAATGATCAGTCTATAATTTTAATGGTAGGTTTATTTGAACAGTGAGAGACAGAATAACAACAAAAACATCCAGAAAAACGTATGTCAAAAATGTTATAAATTGATTTGCATTTTAATGAGGGAAATAAGTATTTGACCCCCTCTCAATCAGAAAGATTTCTGGCTCCCAGGTGTCTTTTATACAGGTAACGAGCTGAGATTAGGAGCACACTCTTAATGGAGGTGGAAACATTATGCTTTGGGGGTGTTTTTCTGCTAAGAGGACAGGACAACTTCACCGCATCAAAGGGACGATGGACGGGGCCATGTACCGTCAAATCCTTCCCTCAGCCAGGGCATTGAAAATGGGTCGTGGATGGGTATTCCAACATGACAATGACTCAAAACACACGGCCAAGGCAACAAAGGAGTGGCTCAAGAAGAAGCACATTAAGGTCCTGGAGTGGCCTAGCCAGTCTCCAGACCTTAATCCCATAGAATATCTGTGGAGGGAGCTGAAGGTTCGAGTTGCCAAACGTCAGCCTCGAAACCTTAATGACTTGGAGAAGATCTGAAAAGAGGAGTGGGACAAAATCCCTCCTGAGATGTGTGCAAACCTGGTGGCCAACTACAAGAAACGTCTGAACTCTGTGATTGCCAACAAGGGTTTTGCCACCAAGTACTAAGTCATGTTTTGCAGAGGGGTCTCAAATACTTATTTCCCTCATTATAATGAAAATCAATTCATAACATTTTTGACATGTGTTTTTCTGGATGTTTTTGTTGTTATTCTGTCTCTCACTGTTCAAATAAACCTACCATTAAAATTATAGACTGATCATTTCTTTGTCAGTGGGCAAACGTACAAAATCAGCAGAGGATCAAATACTTTTTTCCCTCACCGTATATACATTCATGAAATGTCTTGTACCCTGTCCTAAGGAGAAAATATGAAATGTCTTGTACCCTGTCCTAAGGAGAAAATATGAAATGTCTTGTACCCTGTCCTAAGGAGAAAATATTAAATGAGTGACATACAGAAGGGGACTTTAGTGGTCCATTACCTGGGCCTCCCAGTGGGCCTTGGGCTCCTCGGACACCAGGGTCTCCAAGTGGTCCTGGTGGTCCTCTGGGTCCTTGGTCCCCTGGCTCTCCTGGGTCCCCCTTTGAAGCTATAGAGTGAAGAGGACCAAACATTTATAGTCACTTTCCCACAAATTCTGGTTGGGAGGTTCCCAGAATCAGGAAGAAAATAAGGAAATCCGGAATCCTCCAACCAGGATTTCTGGAAAAGTTACCGGTATTTTGCAACCCTAGGACCAATCACACCTGCACATACCTTCTAGGAGTGTGAATCACTCCCCAAACACAAACTTCACATTTTGAAGTGAACACATATACAGTAATAACTGGAGGCGGGAGACTGACTGGGAACAGCAGCAGACTGGGAAAAACAGCAGCGGATTGGAAAGAGTTAAGAGCTGACCTGGGAAGGCACCTCATCTTCCCCCAGGAGATTGTCAGCACAACACTCAGACCAGACCTGCCAATCTGGTCAAGGAGCACCAAGAACATGTAAATGCTCATGCTAGTGACTCCATGGGAAGAGAGCATCAAGGAAGCGGTTGATGTGCCAGACACTCGTGGATGAATGCACTGACAAGGGATGGAAGGTCAAGTGTAGAAGTTGGGGCATGAGTTTCCCCAGGCCACTAAGGATTCTCTGAGTAAAAGGAGCACAGCATTAGAAGATATGTTGCATAGCTAGGCAGGGGGGGGGGGCATGGTAATGGCTGTGGCTGAAGAGAGGGGAGCAGTAGGTGATCCACCTGGCTCAGATGGGGCCTGATCAACCCGATCGGCGCACCCATTGAGGAGCTCACCTAGGCATGAGCCATTTTGCAGGTAACTGCTGTTTGCAGGCAAAGTATGACAAGCTAGCCATAGCATATTCAGTCAATATCATATGTGACCTGAAGTCTACTCCTAATCTAATGACCCAGCATCACACTCTGGACAAGAGCAGTACCAGGATCAGTTATGGGAGAACCTCTACACAAATGAATAGACAGGAGAGATATGGTCATGATGCACACGGTACACAGGTCTGTCATGCTGCACTCTTAGAAAAAAGGGTTCCAAAAGGGTTCTTCGGCTGTCCCCATAGGATAACCCTTTTTGGTTCTAGGGAGAACACTTTTTGGTTCTACATGGAAAGGGTTCTACATGGAACCCAAAAGGGCTCTACCTGGAACCAAAAAGGGTTCTTCAAAGGGTTCTCCTATGGGGACAGTCGAAGAACCCTTTTAGGTTCTAGATAACACAATTTTTTCTAAGAGTGTACTGTGCACTGATGTGACCTCTAAAGTGTACGGGCCAGAATCCCCATTGGAAGTGAGTATTTATTTACTTTCTGTCTGGTAGGCTTGATCTGGGTCAGGGAACCCTAAACATCCTGTATCCTGTTGCCATCATCTCAAAGCTGTAATCCGCCCTAATGGCGTTGTTTGTGATTGTTCGCTCAGTTCGAAATGTGTCCAAAAGTAGTGCCCCAGATACTCAGGCTCTAGCCAATAGGAGTGTAGTGCTCTGTATAGGGAATAGGGCGGTATTTTGGAAGTAGACGTTGTATTGTGATCACCTAAGGGTCCGCTTTCTCCCGGAGGTCCCGGTGGTCCAGGTGGTCCTGGTTCTCCTATGGAGTCTCCTGGGTCACCTGCAGAATAGGGTCAGGGTTGGAGTTTCAGTTGCTCATGACGGCAGAATACAGAGGAGATATCGGTCGGTAATTACAGCACTTTCACTCTGATAATAACCCATGTTTTGGAATCCTCTCCCCCTGTCCCTTTATGACCTGCCCTTCCTCTCCCCCTGTCCCTTTAAGAACTCCCCTTCCTCTCCCCCTGTCCCTTTAAGACCTCCCCTTCTTCTCCCCCTGTCCCTTCATGACCTCCCCTTCCTCTCCCCCTGTCCCTTTAAGACCTCCCCTTCTTCTCCCCCTGTCCCTTCATGACCTCCCCTTCCTCTCCCCCGTCCCTTTAAGACCTCCCCTTCCTCTCCCCCTGTCCCTTTAAGCTCCCCTTATCCTTATCATGTTTGTGTGTATTTCCTGTTGTCTCTCTACTCACCCTTTAAGCCTGTCAATCCTGGAAGGCCTGGGATCCCAGGAGGTCCCGTGTACCCAGGGTCCCCCTGCAAGGGGGACAAAGCAACAGTCACTGGCATAGCAACACACAGTAACACCCACACATCAAGATACTCACACATAAACATCCTGTGTCTTAACAAAGACATCTGATCTCACATTACTTCTAAGACCACTTACTTGGGAAGGAATATACTCTCAACTTAAATACATACAGACATACTGGACCTAATTCATCAATCTTGAGTAGCATTAATTTGTCTGGAAACCATTCATAATAGAAATTTTTACCAAAGTTTTAGTAGGTCAATCAGGTAAACAAAGAACATCCAAGCTGTAGTGATGAGTATCAGTAATGAAGTACCTTATCACCGACTGGTCCAGGGAAACCCACTACACCTCTCAAGCCTTTAGGTCCTCGGGGTCCAGGGAGTCCGGGGGGACCAGGTCTGCCAGGTTGTCCTGGGAGCCCTTTCTCATAACCAGGGGGACCATCCCATCCATTCCCCCCTGGTTTACCTGGTGGCCCAATTGGGCCCTTGGAACCTGAGAAGAAAGAACATTGTCTATCCCTGTATTACCAGAGAATCAATAAAGGTTTGTACTTCCTTTACTATAGGCCTTAAAATACAGTACCACCTACTACCACCTACATCCACTTATTTTAGTTTGAAGTATTTTTCTAAATGTTCAAAGAAAACCTCATTGTCCGACATCTATTACCAAAGCAGCACTTCTCTGTTTTAACATATTTTCGATGTGTTGCATAAAACCATGGTGCCAACACTGCTCTTAGAAAAAAGGGTTCCAAAAAGGTTAATCGGCTGTCGCAATAGGAGAACCCTTTTTGGTTCCAAGTACAACTATTTTAGGTTCCATGTAGAACCCTCTGTGTAAGAAAGGGTTCTACCTGGAACCAAAAAGGGTTCTACCTGGAACCAAAAAGGGTTCTTCAAAGGGTTCTCCTACAGGGACAGCTGAAGAAACCTTTCAGGTTCTAGGTAGCACCTTTTTTTTTATTTCTAAGAATGTGCAGAGGGGGTTGGTTCTGTCTCTCTCACCTCTGGCTCCAATGAAGCCACCCTCTCCTGGTGGTCCTCGAGAGCCCTTCTGTCCTTTAATGGTTTTTGGTCCTGCTTGACCAGGCTCTCCGGGGGGACCTCTATGACCTGGGGACACTCTACACTGTCAATATATAATATACTACACTATGTGTACATATAAATACAACATATATAATATAGTGAAGGTAACAACAAAAGGATGATATGTCTTTCTATGCAGAAACAGCACAGTCCACGATGAGGGATAGCACACTGAAATAGTCATGTTATGGTAAGTATGCACAGACAGAAAATCATGCACATAGTATAGTCATGAAGAGAGATAGGACACTTTAAACAAGGAAGTATACACAGAGAGAATAGTATTCTAAATTCACTGAAATGACACAGTCCACATAAGGAAAGTATTTGCAAATTTTTCTAAGGAAGGTTGACTGTCTGTGTGCAGATGCCATAGAGATACAAAATACTGTGTAATGTGTTCTATTTCATTCTGTGGATGCTGCAAAGTGCATAAACAGTAATGTACGGTATATTAACTGTGTACCTTTGGCTCCTTTGTAACCCAGGTCTCCATGCCGACCATCACCTCCTGTAAAACCCCTCTCCCCTTGCCTACCGCGGGGTCCTGGGTTTCCAGGCCGACCAGGAACAGCCAATCCGTCTCTACCAGGATATCCGCTGGGCCCTGGGAAAGATGACATCATTGGGAATAGTTGTCATAGGATAATCATAAAGATAGTCATGGCCATTGGCTGGGTCATGTTCATTAGGGCACCAACTGAAAATGTTTTAAAACGTTTTGCTACGGAAAACAATGGTGTGTTTCTTACTGGTGCCTAATGAACACGGTCCTGGTATATTTTGTACTCAAAATGGGATACCAGGGTTGTGCAGTTCCCTTTAAAAGAATCTTGCAGGAGGTCTATGTTGAGGCAGGCGATATCCAAAACATGGCATCCATATTGATATACCTTCATCCCAATTCAAATGCAATCGTTGTGCGAACAGAGAATCATGTAAATGTCATAACACTATTTCAGTCAACCGGGTGGATTTGTTTGCTGAGACAAGCTGGCAACAAAAAATAGCTTCTGTTTTATAAAATACGGAATACAATAGTTAAAGTAACCAGCTAAGCATATTATTTGACATTGCCTGTTGCTGTGATATGTTCAGATGATAATAATAACCACCAACATCATGATAATTATAATAATAATAATAATATTAATAACCATCATCATAATAATAATAACCATCATCATGATGACAAAAAATGTAAAAATGTAAAAAATCATCATAATAATAACGATAATAACAATAACCATCATCGTCATGATAATAATAACCATCATCATGATAATAATATCCACCATAATGATAATAACAATAATGATAATAATAATATCCACCATCATGATAATAATACAAATAATAATAATGCTGATAATAATAATAACCAAAATAATAATAATCACCATCACCACAATAATAATAAACCACCATCATGATAATAATAATGATAATATTAATAACAATCATAATAATAACCACACCACCATCATCTCGATAATAATAATAGCCATCATCATCATGATAATAATAATAATAGCCATCATCATCATGATAATAATAATGACAATATTAATAACAATAATAATAATAATAATAATAAGACATGGCTCACCTTTGGTCCCTGGTAAACCAGGGAAGCCCGGGTCACCTGGTGACCCACTTAAACCCTTGGCACCAAGGGGGCCTGGGGGGCCTAGAGGCCCGGGGTTCCCTGCTGGTCCCTTCACTCCACGTCCAGGAGGACCCATCGCACCCTTATGTCCTTTATCACCATGGAAACCTAACGACACACACCAGTAAATTACTGAAAGTAGTACGTGAGGTGGAGGACTGTTCAGAGCATACTGTACTGAGGTGGAGGACTGTTCAGAGCATACTGTACTGAGGTGGAGGACTGTTCAGAGCATACTGTACTGAGGTGGAGGACTGTTCAGAGCATACTGTACTGAGATGGAGGACTGTTCAGAGCATACTGTACTGAGATGGAGGACTGTTCAGAGCATACTGTACTGAGGTGGAGGACTGTTCAGAGCATACTGTACAGTGGGAAGCTCTGTGCAGTGAGTATTTTATATTTATGTAGAGCTTATGAATACTTTATCGATGCCATATTAATATTTTATAAATTATAGTTCCTTTAAAAAGTGTGACCGCTAAAATGACCATGGAAAGATTACATGCTCTGGGGATAGTTCCACAACGTAAACAATTCCAAATATGGGCCCTGATTTTAGCTGTGCGTCAAACAGATCAACACTCATGAAAACATGAAAAGTACTGTACCATGTGGTGGTCATTTTAGATCCTCACCCGATAGGCCCCTGACTCCTGGTGGTCCTGAGGCTCCCGGTGGGCCACTTTCTCCTTTCTGTCTACATTCTATTGCGGACGGACCTGGGGGACCGCTTGGTCCTGGGTCCCCAGTGTCTCCTTGTGGTCCTTTGTAACCCACATCTCCGTACGGGCCTGGTCCCCCTGTTATGAAATCACCATATGGTTAGAGCTGCAATGAGCACGAGCTTAGAGTCACCAAGAACAATGAAAGATTGTAAAGCATTCAATGTACATATAGAGCAACGGTATCTGGTTGGCGAATGTAATGTTCTGCCAATCTCCACTGCTCTATGATGGTCTCTCTTTCCCTGTGTTGACTACTAAACTCAGCAAAAAAAGAAATGTCCTTTCACTGTCAACTGCGTTTTTTTTTCAGAAAACTTAACATGTGTTCATATTTGTATGAACATAACAAGATTAAACAAACTGAGACATAAACTGAACAAGTTCCACAGACAGAAATTTAATAATGTGTCCCTGAACAAAGGGGGGGGGGGTAAAAATCAAAAGTAACAGTTAGTATCTGGTGTGGCCACCAGCTGCATTAAGAACTGCAGTGCATCTCCTCCTCATGGACTGCACCAGATTTGCCAGTTCTTGCTGTGAGATGTTACCCCACTCTTCCACCTAGGCATCTGCAAGTTCCCGTACATTTCTGCGGGGAATGGCCCTAGCCGTCACCCTCCGATCCAACAGGTCCCAGACGTGCTCAATGGGATTGAGATCCGGGCTCTTCGCTGGCCATGGCAGAACACTGACATTCCTGTCTTGCAGGAAATCATGCACAGAACGAGCAGTATGGCTGGTAGCATTATCATGCTGGAGGGTCATGTCAGGATGAGCCTGCAGGAAGGGTACCACATGAGGGAGGAGGATGTCTTCCCTGTAACGCACAGCATTGAGATTGCCTGCAATGACAACAAGCTCAGTCCGATGATGCTGTGACACACCGCCCCAGACCATGATGGACCCCCCACCTACAAATCGATCCCGCTCCAGATTACAGGCCTCGGTGTAACGCTCATTCCTTCCTCCTCGGGCAGTTGTTGTTGCCATCCTGTACCTGTACCGCAGGTGTGATATTCGGATGTACCGAGCCTGTGCAGGTGTTGTTACACGTGGTCTGCCACTGCGAGGACAATCAGCTGTCCGTCCTGTCTCCCTGTAGCGCTGTCTTAGGCGTCTCACAGTACGGCAATTTATTGCCCTGGCTACATCTGCAGTCCTCATGCCTCCTTGCAGCATGCCTAAGGCATTCACGCAGATGAGCAGGGACCCTGGGCATCTTAAGTTTTGGTCTTTTTCAGAGACAGTAGAAAGGCCTCTTTAGTGTCCTGAGTTTTCATAACTGTGACCTTAATTGCCTACTGTCTGTAAGCTGTTAGTGTCTTAACGACCGTTCCACACATGCA
Organism: Coregonus lavaretus; assembly: GCF_964263955.1. Lineage (NCBI taxonomy): Eukaryota > Metazoa > Chordata > Actinopteri > Salmoniformes > Salmonidae > Coregonus > Coregonus lavaretus. The sequence goes on along the minus strand of NC_140006.1, from coordinate 41,692,308 downwards.
TGTTCATTAATTGTTTATGGTTCATTGAACAAGCATGGGAAACAGTGTTTAAACCCTTTACAGTGAAGATCTGTGAAGTTATTTGGATTTTTACAAATTATCTTTGAAAGACAGGGTCCTGAAAAAGGGACGTTTCGTTTTTTGCTGAGTTTAGATGGCATGACAGTGAAATATTGTATGTGTGTGTGTGTATTAACAGTGACTTAGATGCACCTGGAGGCCCAGGAATGCCTGGCAAGCCAGGATCTCCCTTAGGTCCCAGTAACCCAGGTAGTCCAGGTAGACCCATGGGACCAGGTCGGGTGTTGAGGGCATCTCCCGGAGGTCCCGGCCAGCCTGGAGGGCCTGATGGTCCACGGGAGCCTGGTGGTCCATCCAGGTAGAGTCCAGGTCGACCAGGGTCACCATCATCTCCAACATCTCCTTGGTGTCCTGTATGGGAAGAGGGATCTAGACATGAACCATCTAACTACTCATACTAACTACTCATACTAACTACGAACACTAACTACGAACACTAACTACGAACACTAACTACGAACACTAACTACGAACACTAACTCTCCAACCAGTCCATTCAGATATTCCATTTTAATATTACAGGCCCCAGGAATGACCACGATCAAGTTTTGTTTCTCTTTTCTGTATCCGCTGGAGTAGCACTGCTGAGGGAGGAGTTTTTGCTGGAGTAGCACTGCTGAGGTAGGAGTTTTTGCTGGAGTAGCACTGCTGAGGTAGGAGTTTTTGCTGGAGTAGCACTGCTGAGGTAGGAGTTTTTGCTGGAGTAGCACTGCTGAGGTAGGAGTTTTTGCTGGAGTAGCACTGCTGAGGTAGGAGTTTTTGCTGGAGTAGCACTGCTGAGGTAGGAGTAGCACTGCCCTCTACTGGACATATGGCAAACCTAGCCAGGTCCAATCCGTTTCATAAAGAAAGAATGCAATGCTGGTTTGATTTTACTTGAGCCCTATCACTTGTCTGCCTAACAAATTAACCCACTGACCAACAAACACACCAACCACCCATCCAACTAAACTCTGTCTATTAATGACATAAAAGCTCATTTACAAAATAAACCCAGAACGCAATTATGTCATTAATTTGGAATGGATAACATTGCTTAGTTCATCATAAACAATAATTCATATATTTGGCAGTTTTATGTACAAATGATTAACACTTGCGTGATGATCCCTTCCAAACTGTCATTACCTGGGGGTCCAATTCCTCCATCTGTCCCGTCATCTCCTCTCATGCCTTTAGGTCCAAGGGAACCTGCGGTACCTGGAAAACCAGGTGGTCCTGATGGCCCGGGATTCCCTGGGGAGGGCCAATCAGAACAGGTTGATCAGTCAGTGGCAATCAATCTATCACCTGTCAATCAATCTATCACCTATTACTCATATTTCAGACTCCCAAAGCATGCGTAGTCAGCCTAAAAAAAATCACACACACACACACACACACACACACACACACACACACACACACACACACACACACACACACACAATCTTTAACAGTGTCAGTATGTAGTTGCTTACCTGGGGGCCCAGGTAGACCCTTGAAGCCAGGTAGGCCAGGGTTGGAAGGGACACAGGGCAGAACATCGCCTGGTGATGCAAAGAAAGTGACACTTGATTTGGCATGATTAAACGCATAGAGATATGCGATAGATAGATATGCGATAGATAGACAGTATGCATTTTTGCTTCAGTAAATATTAAAATGACAATGTTAACCTAAGACCATTACCACTGAGGAGGTTTTCATTCAGGCGTTTCACTCTCTATCGGTCCTACCTGGAGGTCCAGGTTGTCCAGTTTGTCCAGGGGGACCTGGGAGGCCCGCGTCTCCTGGGGGCCCTTGGTGGCCATGACGACCTGGAGCACCAGGGCCTGGGGGGCCCGGTCTGCCTGGGGGGCCTTCAGGACCATGGAGCCCTGGGTAGCCTTTGTCACCTACCGATCCACTGTAACCGTCACCCTGACGGATGGCAAGGCGTCACATGAAGAGGGCGAAGTTGCCCCTAAAGGCTGATCTAAGGTCAGTTTTGTGTTTCCCCACTAATGATTCAGGTTGGGACTTGGGGAGGGCAAGCTGATCCTAGATCTGTACCTAGTGGAAGCCCGGAGCAGAAATCATACACTGACAATACAGACAGACTGCAGATGCACTAACCCGCTGGGAACACACTGGTTGAATCAACGTTGTTTCCAAGTCATTTCAATGAAATTACATTGAACCAACGTGGAATAGACGTCTGTGCCCAGTGGGAACTGACTGTTACGCCAATATTATAGCCCAATGTGATAGTGTAGAAATGTAGGAAATTATCCTAATGTCCCCCCACATTTCAAATCAAAATGACCCTGGGAGGAATAATGTTCCTCTGGCAGACTGACCCACTAACTCACCGGGGGTCCAGGGTCTCCCACAGCGCCAGGGAAGCCATCGGGTCCTGGCTGACCGGTGGCCCCCAAGGGCCCGTTGGGGCCATTGAAGCCAGGGTCACCCTTCGCACCTGTCAATTAAATGACCCAAACAACAAGTTATGTAATGTCAATGTATCACACCAAAATGTGCTTAATGTTCCCAAAACGCTAAGGCAGTGTTATGAAGGGGGTTGAAGGGTTGATAGGTCCTTTAAAGTGCCATTTCAAACCAGCATGGGTTCAATAGACAGCACTGACATATGTTTTCCTCTATGGCTCAGTTGGTAAGTATGGCACAAGGTTGTGGGTTCAATTCCCACAGGGATCACATACACATACTGAATAACATGTATGCACTCACTGTCCTGTAAATCACTTTGGATAAAAGTGTCTGCTGAGTAGCATATATTGTCTGTAGAGACTCGTAACGACTCGATCAGACCGACAGCGTCATCGCATTAATGCTGCTTAATAAATTCTGCAGTCAGACTTCCATCATTATGTAATCCAACATGTTTACTGGCTATGTGTGTAAGTAAGGTTCAACATTCACCTTCTGCTACCATTCTGTCAAGTCTACACATACAGTTTGATGCATACTTGGATAAATCCAATGTATGCACCACCCAGAACGCACTGCAACTGCCTCTGCAACGCAATGCTGCAAGGCAAACGCAGCGTTCCATTGGAAATGAATGTACTTCTGGTGTATCAAAACGCAATGATGCTGTCGGTCTGATCGAGGCGTAAGAGATTTTCTTACGTTGCCCAGTCTAATCTGGACCACATCTTCCACTCACCGTTATAGTAGGTCACGCCCTTCTGTCCCTTCGCTCCACTGTAACCTGGCCTGCCTGGGTTTCCCTACAGGGGAAAGCATGTCCAGACAATATCACTGTAACCTGCCTGGGTTTCCCTACAGGGGAAAGCATGTCCAGACAACATCACTGTAACCTGCCTGGGTTTCCCTACAGGGGAAAGCATGTCCAGACAATATGACTGTAACCTGCCTGGGTTTCCCTACAGGGGAAAGCATGTCCAGACAACATCACTGTAACCTGCCTGGGTTTCCCTACAGGGGAAAGCATGTCCAGACAACATCACTGTAACCTGCCTGGGTTTCCCTACAGGGGAAAGCATGTCCAGACAACATCACTGTAACCTGCCTGGGTTTCCCTACAGGGGAAAGCATGTCCAGACAACATCACTGTAACCTGCCTGTGTTTCCCTACAGGGGAAAGCATGTCCAGACAACATCACTGTAACCTGCCTGGGTTTCCCTACAGGGGAAAGCATGTCCAGACAACATCACTGTAACCTGCCTGGGTTTCCCTACAGGGGAAAGCATGTCCAGACAATATCACTGTAACCTGCCTGGGTTTCCCTACAGGGGAAAGCATGTCCAGACAACATCACTGTAACCTGCCTGGGTTTCCCTACAGGGGAAAGCATGTCCAGACAACATCACTGTAACCTGCCTGGGTTTCCCTACAGGGGAAAGCATGTCCAGACAATATCACTGTAACCTGCCTGGGTTTCCCTACAGGGGAAAGCATGTCCAGACAACATCACTGTAACCTGCCTGGGTTTCCCTACAGGGGAAAGCATGTCCAGACAACATCACTGTAACCTGCCTGGGTTTCCCTACAGGGGAAAGCATGTCCAGACAACATCACTGTAACCTGCCTGGGTTTCCCTACAGGGGAAAGCATGTCCAGACAACATCACTGTAACCTGCCTGGGTTTCCCTACAGGGGAAAGCATGTCCAGACAACATCACTGTAACCTGCCTGGGTTTCCCTACAGGGGAGAGCATGTCCAGACAACATCACTGTAACCTGCCTGGGTTTCCCTACAGTCCAGACAACTTAAAAGGTGCAATATGTTTATTTTATCTTCCCAAATATCAAATGGTTCCATTCACCAAGAACCACACGCTCAGTTTACAAACAAGTGCAGGGGGAGCATTTTTGCCTGGGTTTGAAAGTTACAGATTACACCTTTAAAGTTAATGAATATTCAACTCAACCATACAATGCAAAACCACCACCAACACAGCATGTGTACGAGACATCTGGGTTACACTTTGTGTACGAGACATCTGGGTTACACTTTGTGCACGAGACATCTGGGTTACACTTTGGCGTGATTATGTGTCTTTTAACGTGTTGTGTATAAGTCGTCTGTCTAGGGATGTTTAAATCTTGTTTTTTTGTACACTAGGGGCACTCTCACTTGGGGTCATGGGTCACTGGTCACAGGCATATAGGTAGCACAGGTGAGAGGAGACAGCATACAGTTCTTACCATCCCACAGGAACATGCTCATAGATTACTCCTCTGCACCTTTTATATTCTGTCCTGGAACTATGTATAATTTTATATGCAATAAATAGGAACATCACCCAAATAAATATCCACGTTTGGAAAGCCGATTCTGTGGACACGTCATGAACTACTCTCAACCTGTTCCAGTGGCGTCTCATAGGGATTCGCCATTACACTTTGCAATAAGGTTTATAAAGGGTTTATAAGTTCTACAATATGGGCTAGCCTTACGTGTGATCCTTGTGGGCCAGGGTCCCCATTATATCCATGGTCTCCTTTCTCTCCGCTGTGCCCCGGCAGCCCGTCGTACCCCGGGGGTCCACGGGGGCCCGGAGGACCTGGGATCCCACTGTGACCATTCTCGTGCACACACTCACACTCACCGTTGTAGCCTGAAGGACAGACGCAGACATGGTTAGTGTAATCACACAAACACACCGAAGAAACAACCAACGGGGTCACTCACCTTTTTCTCCTTTGTATCCTTCTAATCCAGGATATCCGGTATCGCCGCCGTCTCCTCGCACACCCGGCTCACCAGGAACACAAGAAATACCTACAGGACATGATTGGCAACACCCCCCACCACAAAAAAAAAGAAAATCTCATTAAAACATAACATAACATAACTCCGCTGATCATCAGTTCCAGTTATATCAGTGACGTTGCCATTAGAAAACGGACTAACAACCTGAAACTTTGCACATGTCAGTCCAACATCTAGTCTGCATCTCTATTACCTACATAGCGCACTGCCCTCTGGGCCCTGCTCAAAAGTAGTGCACTAGATGGATGAATAGGATGCCATTTGAGACGCAGGCCTAAGCAGTATTTGAAATAGGTTGACAGTTTAACAATCAATATACAATGATACCAAGCTTACCTCCAAATCCTAAGAGAATTCCAGTAAATATACACCATGTTGACGCGTAACGATGATTTTAGGCCACAAGGGGGTGCACACAATTGAAGGGAAAAGGTACACCATTTCAGTAACAGTTAACAGTACACCTTGTATTTACGCTAGAACGTGCATCATTTTTAAGTTCAAATGTGTACCACTTCAATGACTAAAGGGAATAAACACGTGTATGAAAAGGGCAGATCATGTTATCAGATCTTCAAATGTATGTAGTTCTGTCCTTGTCTATTAATGTTCTGTATTATGTCATGTTTCATGTTTTGTGTGGACCCCAGGAAGACTAGCTGCTGCTTTTGCAACAGCTAATGGGGATCCTAATAAAATACCAAAATCTAAAATCATGGACAGTGGCTGGAGAGAGCTTGTGGACTCCATACAGTCTGGTATTGTGTGGTCCATACCTGGACGGCCTGGGGGGCCTCTGAATCCCTTGGCTCCGGGACGCCCTCTTTCCCCTGGTAGTCCTGCTATTAGTTGTAGAGTGTAGTAGCTGCCTGGCTCCCCCTTAAAGCCCTTAGGACCAGGGAGATCTGGGTAATCTAGACCTGGACAATGAAAAGGATAGATGAGGGGTCAGGGGTCAGGGGTGAGGGGTGAATGGTGCATGCTAGCAGAGCTTATGGGTAGTAATACAGTGCCATCAAAATAATTTGCCCCCTTTATACTTCTCTACTTTTGCATATTTTATCTTCAACTAAAACCTAATAGTAGATAAAGGGATCCTGAGTGAACAAATATCACAACAATTACATACTTATTTAATTTATTTCATAAACAAAGTTATGCAACACCCAATGCCCCTGTGTGAAAAAGTAATTGGCCCCTTACACTCAGTGACTGGTTGTGCCACCGTGAGCTGCAATTAAATAAATATATACCCCCCTGTATATAGCCTCCCTACTGTTATTTTATTTTACTGCTGCTCTTTTTTTTCTCAACACTGTGTTGATTTGATTTGAAATAAAATAAGTATCCATTTTTGGGGGTTATCTGTAAACTCAGGTTCCCTTTATCTAATATTAGGTTTTGTTTGAAGATCTTATAACATTCAGTATAATTTTTTTTTGCAAAAATCAGAAAGGGGGCAAATACTTTTGCACTGTAAGTCTCAGAGCACAAGAACAGCCGTGCTCTTATTGTGTACAATATGAACATGGTCTACTATAGTAGGACAGAGTAAACGGATAGGAAGACAGGGGACAGAAGACTGACCCTGGGGCCCAAAATGGCTCGTGTTTACTTCCCTTCATGGATTTAAAAGGAAGAGGCTGGTATAAGGAAGTGGTGGAAGGTAGGACAATTGGGACACAGGACCAGAAAAGATAGAACATTGAGTAAATAGGGTAGAGGATAGATTATATATCATAAAGACAGTGAAATGTTGACCTGGGGAGATGAATACCCCTGGTGGTCCCGGGGGTCCATGCATGCCCATCTCTCCAATGTCTCCTGGTGCCCCCCTTGGACCTGGGGGTCCGGGATCACCAGGGTAACCTGCAATACAGTGGATACAGAGTCTGTTTCTTATTTTACCATGATTCAGACTCAGATCTCATGCCCTGTTATGCTTTCTTCGCATCAGGTATTTCCTAATCATAATCTCACATTGTCTTGGATCAGGTTTCTCTGGATAAACAAAGGTTAAAGAAATAAAATACCAGCAACATAAATAAACCCTATGGGTCCATACTTGAGAACATTAGAAAAAACGTTTTCTCCGTCTCAAAATGTGCATTAGCCAATTTAAATCGTTGATGTAGTTGCACGTAATGAAATGCTACGTTAGTTGTTCCCATTACATAACCTGCCACATTTAGCCCTATGTTAAAAACTGACCAGGTGGCAGTGATTATTTCCTGTAACAAATTCCGCATCAGCCTATCAAAGATCTTAGACTGTATATCCACCAACCAATGGCATTTCTTAAAATAGCTACATTTGGCCACCAGAGGGATATTTGAAGCCTCCAAATTCAAGGTTTACTTGGTCTGTAAAGTGCAGTGTCACAATAATGCATGCATGTTTTCGCATATGACAAAAGCGCGTGTCTTTTTGCTTATCCGTTTCACACACATCCATGTGCTTTTACGGAAAAATTCAACATTTAAAGTTTATCGTAAAGAAAAAAAAAGTAGAAGCGCCTCATGATCAATAGCGGTCATGTATCCCTATTACCGTCGCTGTCAGGTGAACGGTGTATCTGCGGGGTATCCCTATTACCGTCGCTGTCAGGTGAACGGTGTATCTGCGGGGTATCCCTATTACCGTCGCTGTCAGGTGAACGGTGTATCTGCGGGGTATCCCTATTACCGTCGCTGTCAGGTGAACGGTGTATCTGCGGGGTATCCCTATTACCGTCGCTGTCAGGTGAACGGTGTATCTGCGGGGTATCCCTATTACCGTCGCTGTCAGGTGAACGGTGTATCTGCGGGGTATCCCTATTACCGTCGCTGTCAGGTGAACGGTGTATCTGCGGGGTATCCCTATTACCGTCGCTGTCAGGTGAACGGTGTATCTGCGGGGTATCCCTACTACCGTCGCTGTCAGGTGAACGGTGTATCTGCGGGGTATCCCTACTACCGTCGCTGTCAGGTGAACGGTGTATCTGCGGGGTATCCCTATTACCGTCGCTGTCAGGTGAACGGTGTATCTGCGGGGTATCCCTATTACCGTCGCTGTCAGGTGAACGGTGTATCTGCGGGGTGCAGCAACAGTGGGCTCGAGGCTCCATCGCATCAAGCTTCTTTTTTTCCTTTTTCTTTTTTTTTACTGTTCACTGATAGTCCTCGATGCTTGATTCAAATAACGCATATGTGACGAAGTGAATGATTCTAATAATGCATATAAAACGTTGTACATGTAAGTGTAGCCTAGACATCTAGTATGTAGTATAGCAACGATTATTTATGTGCAGTAACCTGTGTGTCTGTCTGCAAGAAGGTCTCCAACAAGACGCTCCTCATTAAATGTGTTCGTAATCTTCATTTACAAGGTTTTGGCTGCACTTCTCTTATCTTCTCAACACAATAAATGTAATCTTACATTTCAAAGGAAAAAAAACATATCTCACCTGGGATTCGAACATGCCGCAAACGGCGAAAACTATCAGGAGCCAGGTTCGCTACACTGAGCTATTCGTCCAGTTGAAATGTTGCGTGTTTTAGTAACTTTGACTAGCAGATGGTGCCGCTCTCGTGGAAAAGTGTTCGATCACGTCCAACAACAATACGTCAACATTTGTAATTGGCTGATGCAGAATTTGTTACCGGACATAGTCACTGCCAGCTGGTCAGGTTAGCATAGGGCTAAACGTGACAGGTTATCTAATGGGAACAACGAACATGTAGCATTTTATCACGCGCAACTACGTCAACGATTTTAAATGGCCGTTTTGAGACGGAGAAAAAGTTTACACTTTTTCGCATGTTCTTAAGTTTGGACCAGGTATGACTGAGGTGTCCTCTCACCTGCTACAGTGTAATTGTGGTATATTTGGCGCGGGGGTCCTCTGAAGCCTTTGTCTCCTGGGTAGCCCTGTGAAGATACAGAGATAGAGGTTATTACCTAATAATAATAATAATAATACATTACTTTACACTGGCCTGCGGGGAAACATAGGAGATTATCACTCATAAATAGGGCCAGGAGTTTTTCTTCGACAGATCATATGGTCAGGAAACACTCTCTGTGCTACTCATTATCTGGGTTGGCATCGATCACATTTCCATTCAAGAGATTAAATGAAATTCCAGTTGCTTGATCTGGGGCCCTGAATGAAAGAGGTGTAGTACATGGAAGAGTCTCGCTAAACGTTTTATTATGTCAATCCAATGGCCATCTTTTGAGTCCATCTTTGTGCCTAGACAATTTTTGTGAATGGCTGGTTTACAGTAAACTGTTGTGAGAAAGTGAGTGGGCTCTTTAAAAATATATATCACCCTACGTCCTAGGGCCTACATAAAGAAGACCAAAACAGAATTATCTTGCTCTATAGAAAAGGCAGAAGCTTCTTAGCAAATCATCTTGACTGGTCTGTTTCCAGCTCTACGTAGTAGATGGTGCTAAATTCTGCCTAGCTACTGTTGTATCAATATGTTTTGACCATGACAGGTGACAATCCAGAGTTACACCAAGCAGTATAGTCTCCTCAACTTGCTCCATTTCCACATTATTCATTACAAGATTTAGTTGATGTTTAGGGTTTAGTGAATGATTGAAAAACTAGCAGGAAATAAGGCTGATATGTTGAAAAATAGTTGTTATGGAGAGAGAACTCAACAAACAGGATAAAAAGGGCAGAAATACAATCAATTGAGTTGAAAGCTCAAGCAGGTCTCGACATTTCAATACTTTATGTCCAAAAGAGATATTCTCATTTGTTTGAACAACCAACAAGTGCAGCCTGATTCACTTGCATTCAATATTTGATGAATTGCCTGTTTCTCCACAAGACATAGGAATGTGGCCAGAGTGGTAATGCAGGAATCCTATAAAAGATTCCTCACAAAACTAAGATGAGTAGAATAAGTGAAGAAGATTGAGTGGAGAGAGAGTTGGAAAGAAGAACACAGTTAGAGAGCAGAGGACGACATTCCAGAGGAAATGTGGAGATAACAGCATCTCCTTTTCATCCACCAGTCCATACGTTTGATAAGAATAAGGATAAAAGGATATGATGGTCCCACTCTCAGAGGAGAGGAGAGCCAGGCAGAGACTCCTGGAGGAGGAAGAGGAGAGGAGAGCCAGGTAGAGACTCCTGGAGGAGGAAGAGGAGAGACTCCTGGAGGAGGAAGAGGAGAGGGAAGCCAGGCAGAGACTCCTGGAGGAGGAAGAAGAGAGACTCCTGGAGGAGGAAGAGGAGAGCCAGGTAGAGACTCCTGGAGGAGGAAGAGGAGAGACTCCTGGAGGAGGAAGAGGAAAAGGGAAGCCAGGTAGAGACTCCTGGAGGAGGAAGAGAAGAGCCAGGTAGAGACTCCTGGAGGAGAAAGAGGAGAGCCAGGCAGAGACTCCTGGAGGAGGAAGAGGAGAGCCAGGCCAGGTAGAGACTCTTGGAGTAGGAAGAGGAGAGGGAAGCCAGGTAGAGACTCCTGGAGGAGGAAGAGGAGAGGGAAGCCAGGCAGAGACTCCTGGAGGAGGAAGAGGAGAGGAGAGCCAGGCAGAGACTCCTGGAGGAGGAAGAGGAGAGGAGAGCCAGGCAGAGACTCCTGGAGGAGAAAGAGGAGAGGGAAGCCAGGCAGAGACTCCTGGAGGAGAAAGATGAGAGGGAAGCCAGGCAGAGACTCCTGGAGGAGGAAGAGGAGAGGGAAGCCAGGCAGAGACTCCTGGAGGAGGAAGAGGAGAGGGAAGCCAGGCAGAGACTCCTGGAGGAAAAAGAGGAGAGGGAAGCCAGGCAGAGACTCCTGGAGGAAGAAGAGGAGAGGGAAGCCAGGCAGAGACTCCTGGAGGAGGAAGTGGAGAGGAGAGCCAGGCAGAGACTCCTGGAGGAGAAAGAGGAGAGGGAAGCCAGGTAGAGACTCCTGGAGGAGGAAGAGGAGAGCCAGGTAGAGACTCCTGGAGGAGGAAGAGGAGAGCCAGGTAGAGACTCCTGGAGGAGAAAGAGGAGAGGGAAGCCAGGTAGAGACTCCTGGAGGAGAAAGAGGAGAGCCAGGCAGAGACTCCTGGAGGAGGAAGAGGAGAGCCAGGCCAGGTAGAGACTCCTGGAGGAGGAAGAGGAGAGCCAGGCCAGGTAGAGACTCTTGGAGTAGGAAGAGGAGAGGGAAGCCAGGCAGAGACTACTGGAGGAGGAAGAGGAGAGGAGAGCCAGGTAGAGACTCTTGGAGTGGGAAGAGGAGAGGGAAGCCAGGTAGAGACTCCTGGAGGAGGAAGAGGAGAGGGAAGCCAGGCAGAGACTCCTGGAGGAGGAAGAGGAGAGGAGAGCCAGGCAGAGACTCCTGGAGGAGGAAGAGGAGAGGGAAGCCAGGCAGAGACTCCTGGAGGAGAAAGAGGAGAGGGAAGCCAGGCAGAGACTCCTGGAGGAGAAAGAGGGAAGCCAGGCAGAGACTCCTGGAGGAGAAAGATGAGAGGGAAGCCAGGCAGAGACTCCTGGAGGAGGAAGAGGAGAGGGAAGCCAGGCAGAGACTCCTGGAGGAGGAAGAGGAGAGGGAAGCCAGGCAGAGACTCCTGGAGGAAAAAGAGGAGAGGGAAGCCAGGCAGAGACTCCTGGAGGAGAAAGAAGAGAGGGAAGCCAGGCAGAGACTCCTGGAGGAGGAAGAGGAGAGCCAGGCAGAGACTCCTGGAGGAGGAAGAGGAGAGCCAGGTAGAGACTCCTGGAGGGGGAAGAAGAGAGACTCCTGGAGGAGGAAGAGGAGACAGAGACTCCTGGAGGAGGAAGAGGAGACAGAGAGGAAGGGTCTCATTCAGACAGTGGAGGCAGAGCAGAGAATTTTAAAAAATCACAATTCCAAATCAACCCCTAGCCCAGATCCCTTGGAGACTTATATAGATCTAAAAAGATTGGGTAGGCAATTATATATGGCAATAGCTCCACCTTGACTTGAGCCCAACCTGCTGATAACAGACAGATACTGTCTGGTTCTGGTTGAGCCCAACCTACTGATAACAGACAGATACTGTCTGGTTCTGGTTGAGCCCAGCCTACTGATAAGACAGAAACTGTCTGGTTCTGGTTGAGCCCAACCTACTGATAAGACAGACAGATACTGTCTGGTTCTGGTTGAGCCCAACCTGCTGATAATAGACAGATACTGTCTGGTTCTGGATGAGCCCAACCTGCTGATAACAGACAGATACTGTCTGGTTCTGGTTGAGCCCAACCTACTGATAATAGACAGATACTGTCTGGTTCTGGTTGAGCCCAACCTGCTGATAAGACAGATACTGTCTGGTTCTGGTTGAACCCAACCTGCTGATAAGACAAATACTGTCTGGTTCTGGTTGAGCCCAACCTGCTGGTTCTGGGTTCAGCTCACCTTTGATCCTGCCTTGCCGATCAGACCAGGAAATCCTTGGTCTCCAGGATAGCCCTGAATGAAAGGAGAACAACTACATTAATAACTAACAATATAGAAGTCAACATTCACAGAAAGTACAATACTTAGACGTTCACATCACAACTATAATTCCTGAGGCTGGTCTAGCGTGTAATGCCGCCGCCTGCAGCACCTGTACTACACCCTCAACTTGGGTACGAATCCTAACCCCACCGCTACTCTGCAGCTTCATCCCTCACCGTCTCCCCTCTCGTTGCCTACTATGCCTATCTGAATAAAGTGAAAACATATCTTCTTCTTGTTAAAATTACAATTCCTCCTCTTCCTTTAGTTTCCTAAGACAAGAGCAGTGAACCACTTTAAAATAACCAACGTATTTCAAACCCGACAACAGACCAAACTATAGCAAACTAAATCAAATCAGTTTCTTTCAGATGAAAAAAACGACCTCTGCCTTTCATGCAATACCACTTCAGACCCATTGGTAGTTAACATAGCAAAGCAATATTCTGGAGAGTAATTATTCCACAGAACATTGACGACACTAAACAAATGGGATGTAGAACTCCCACCTGTGGTCCTGTCGTTCCAGGTTGGCCGGTAAATCCAAAGGAACCCTGGGACAGAGAAGATAAGAGAAAAAAACTTCAAAAAGGACAACAAATGAAGTAAAATGGAAGAAAACAACAGACGACTACATAATAACTAGGAGGACTTTATGACATCAGATCACAACAGTACAGTGTTCCTACCCGAGGGCCAGGAAAGCCTCGGATTCCCTTTTCCCCTTTCAGTCCTTCATAGGATCCTTCTCCCTGTAAGGAGAGTTATAGTTCAAACCCATGTAATACACACACACACACACACACACACACACAACAACCACACACACACGCACCAACCACACACACACACGCACCAACCACACACACACACACACACACACACACACACACACAAACTCACAGTTATGCCTCTGGGTCCACATGGTCCAGGAATACCTTTATCCCCCTTAAAACAGACAAAAACAACATCAAGAGTTGATCGTGGTAGACGAAAGCCAACTCAGTTAAAGCAAGACAATTATGGTTTAACTCATTCACTGCTCTGGACTTCCAGAACAAAGACCCCCCCCAAGACGCCTAAGCAATATGGCAGTCCATATTTTGAGTCCCAATGCTACAAACTATAAAAGTACATTTTCTTGGTTCCCACTGGTGTTTAGTGTAAATTGTTACAACCCTTGGTAAGCATATAGTCCACACGTTTCTTTGCATGATGCTGTACAGAGAAAGTCCATGTTCCCATAGTGGCAGTCGTGCTGTAGCGTACCTTGACCCCTTTGAGGTAGACAAAGTCAGGAGGCTCGACGATCTCTTCAGGCCCCGGAGGCCCCGGTTGACCCTGGTCCCCCTGAGAGACAGAAGGAAGAGTAGAGAGACAATATTACCAATGTTGACATGGAGAGACGGAGATGATTACACAGCCAACTCATGCAAAACACACACACTAGCATAGTTACTTACCTCATCACCTTTAAAGCCCGGCAGTGATCTGCCAGTGTCACCCTGAAACACAAACACGGTTGTTAGTGTGTGTGTGTGTGTGCGTGCGTGCGTGTTTATGTGTGTGTGTGTGTGTGTTTATGTGTGTGTGTGTGTGTGTGTGTGTGCGTGCGTGTGCGCGTGTGTGTGTGTAGGTGTGTGTGTGTAGGTGTGTGTGTGTGTGTAGGTGTGTGTGTGTGTGTAGGTGTGTGTGTGTGTGTAGGTGTGTGTGTGTGTAGGTGTGTGTGTGTGTAGGTGTGTGTGTGTGTAGGTGTGTGTGTGTGTGTAGGTGTGTGTGTGTGTGTAGGTGTGTGTGTGTGTGTAGGTGTGTGTGTGTGTGTGTGTGTAGGTGTGTGTGTGTGTGTGTGTGTGTGTGTGTGTGTGTGTGTGTGTGTGTGTGTGTGTGTGTGTGTGCGCGTGCGTGTGTCCACTCACTGGTTCTCCTCTGGCCCCGGGTGGACCGTCTGGACCCTAGATAATAGAGAAAAAAATATCTTAACACGTATCTTAACACATATACACATACTGCATACCATTCACCACAATCTAATCCCAGTAACTACATACAGTACTGTAAGACATACAGTACCAGCCAGAAGTTTGGACACAGCTACTCATTCCAGGGTTTTTCTTTATTTTTTTACTATTTTCTACAATGTAGAATAACAGTGAAGAAATCAAAACTATGAAATAACACAAATGGAATCATGTAGTAACCAAAACAGTGTTAAACAAGATATACATGTTTCACATCACAGAACCCTCTATATTCACAAGCAAAGGTGGTAATTAAAAAAAGCAAAGTCCTATTGCTCACGTTATATCCTTCAGGTCCAGGACGGCCTTTGTGACCCTTTGGTCCCTGTAGGAAAAACATGACAGAGCACAGGGTTGTGTTCATTCGGCACAAAACGGAAGAAAACGATCTGAAGGGATGTGAAACAGGCAGGTACTATCTGTACTTGTCGTCCAATAAGAAACACCCATTTTCGTTTTCCTTTGCTAAATATTTTGCTGTGGTGTGCCCTACTGAACATGACCCAGATCTTGTTGGCATACATTTGTTTTACTTCTAGTTGATGAGTCAAAAGGCAATAGATGGAGTGTGTTAAGAGTTAAATGTTGTGAAACAACTGCTACTACAACTTATATCCTTATTTTACTCATGTAAATTGACTGAGAACATATTCTCTTTTACAGAAACAACCCGGGGAAGAGTTGTAGGGAGGAAAAATACTAGTATTATCATAAAGTTTTACAATAGATTAACAACGCCTGTCCATATACGTTGCCTTCAGAAAGTATTCACATTCCTTGACTTTTTCCACATTTAGTTGTGTTACAAAGTGGGATTAAAATGGATTTAATTGTCATTTTCTGCCAACAATCTACATAAAATACTCTGTAATGTCAAATTAGAAGAAAAATGCAATATTTTTTTTATTAATGGAAAATAAACACTAATATATATCTTGATTAGATAAGTATTCAACCCCCGAGTCAATACATGTTAGAATCACCTTCGGCAGCGATTACAGCACACCTGGATTGTACAATATTTGCCCATTATTCTTTAACAAAATTGTCAAGCTCTGTCAAGTTGGTTGTTGATCATTGCTAGACAGCCATTTTCAAGTCTTGCCATAGATTCTCAAGCCAATTTAAGTCAAAACTGTAACTTGGCCACTCAGGAACATTCAATGTCGTCTTGGTAAGCAACTCCATTGTATATTTGGCCTTGTGTTCTAGGTTATTGTCCTACTGAAAGGTGAATTTGTCTCCCAGTGTCGGTTGGAAAGCTTTTGCATGTGCTTAGCTCTATTCCGTTAATTTTTATCCTAAAAAAACTCTAGTCCTTGCCGATGACAAGCATACCCATAACATGATGCAGCCACCACCATTCTTGAAAATATGAAAAATTGTATTCTGTGATGTGTTGTGTTGGAATTGCCCCAAACATAACACTTTGTATTCAGGACAAAAATTTAATTTATTTGCCAAATTTTTTGCACTATTACTTTAGTGCCTTATTGCAAACATGATTCATGTTTTGGAATATTTTTACTCTGTACAGGCTTCATTCTTTTCACTCTGTCATTAAGGTTGTATTGTGGAGTAACTACAATGTTGTTGATCCATCCTCAGTTATCTCCTATCACGGTCATTAAACTCGATAGCTGTTTTAAAATCACCATTGGCTTCATGGTGAAATCCCTGAGCGGTTTCCTTCCTCTCCGGCAACTGATTTAGAAAGGGTGCCTGTATCCTTGTAGTGACTGGGTGTATTGATACACCGTCCAAAGTGTAAAATGTATAACTGCACTATGCTCAAAGGGATATGCAATGTCTTCTTTTTTTACCCATCTACCAATAGGTGCCTTCTTTGCGAACCATAGGAAAACCTCCCTGGTCTTTTTGCTTGAATCTGTGCTTGAAATTCACTGCTCGACTTAGTGACCTTTATTGTATGTGTGGGGTACAGAGATGGGGTAGTCATTTAGAAATCATGTTAAACACTATTATTGCACACAGGTTGAGTCCATGCAACGTATTATGTGACTTGTTAAGCACATTTTTACTCATTAACTTATTTAGGCTTGCTACAACAAAAGGGTTGAATACTTGACTCAAGACATTTCAGCTTTACATTTTGTATTAATTTGTAAAAACATACACTACCGGTGAAAAGTTTTAGAACACCTACTCATTCAAGGGTTTTTCTTTATTTTTACTATTTTCTACATTGTAGAATAATAGTGAAGACATCTAAACTATGAAATAACACATATGGAATCATGTAGTAACCAATAAAGTGTTAAACAAATCAAAATATATTTTAGATTCTTCAAAGTAGCCACCCTTTGCCTTGATGACAGCTTTGCACACTCTTGGCATTCTCTCATCCAGCTTCACCTGGAATGTTTTTCCAACAGTCTTGAAGGAGTTCCTACATATGCTGAGCGCTTGTTGGCTGCCTTTCCTTCACTCTGCCGTCCGAATCATCCCAGACCATCTCAATTTGGTTGAGGTCGGGGGATTGTGGAGGCCAGGTCATCTGATGCAGTACTCCATCACTCTCCTTCTTGGTAAAATAGCCCTTACACAGCCTGGAGGTGTATTGGGTTATTGTCCTGTTGAAAAACAAATGATAGTCCCACTAAGCCCAAACCAGATGGGATGGCGTATCGCTGCAGAATGCTGTGGTAGCCATGCTGGTTAAGTGTGCCTTGAATTCTAAATACATTACAGACAGTGTCACCAGCAAAGCACCCCCACACCATAACACCTCCTCCTCCATGCATTACGGTGGGAACTACACATGCAGAGATAATCCATTCACCCACACCGCATCTCACAAAGACACGGCGGTTGGAACCATAATATCTCCAATTTGGACTCCAGACCAAAGGATACATTTACACCGGTCTAATGTCCATTGCTCATGTTTCTTGGCCCAAGCAAGTCTCTTCTTATTATTGGTGTCCTTTAATAGTGGTTTCTTTGCAGCAATTCGACCATGAAGGCATGATTCACACAGTCTCCTCTGAACAGTTGATGTTGAGATGTGTCTGTTACTTGAACTCTGTGAAGCATTTATTTGTCTTGCAATTTCTAAGGCTGGTAACTCTAATGAACGTATCTCTGCAGCAGAGGTAACTCGGTCTTCCATTCCAGTGGCGGTCCTCATGAGAAGCAGTTTCATCATAGTGCTTGATGGTTATTGCGACTGCACTTGAAGAAATTTTCAAAGTTCTTGGAATTTTCCGTATTGACTGACCTTCATGTCTTAAAGTAATGGACTGTTGTTTCTCTTTGGTTATTTGAGCTGTTCTTGCCATAATATGGACTTGGTCTTTTACCAAATACGGCTATCTTCTGTATACCCCCCCTACCTTGTCACAACACAACTGATTGGCTCAAACGCATTAAGAAGGAAAGAAATTCCACAAATTAACTTTTAAGAAAGCACACCTGTTAATTGAAATGCATTCCAGGTGACTACCTCATGAAGCTGGTTGAGAGAATGCCAAGAGTGTGCAAAGCTGTCATCAAGGCAAAGGGTGGCTATTTGAATAATCTCAAATATAAAATATTTTAATTTATTTAACACTTTTTTGCTTACTACATGATTCCATATGTGTTATTTCATAGTTTTGATGTCTTCACTATTAGTCTACAATGTAGAAAATAGTAAAAATAAAGAAAAACCCTTGAGTGAGTAGGTGTTCTAAAACGTTTGACATTATGGAGTATTGTGTGTAGATCAGTGACACAAAATCTCAATTTAATCCATTTTGAATTCAGGCTGTAACACAACAAAATGTGGGAAAAAGTCAAGGGGTGTGAATACTTTCTGAGGGCACTGTACCCGTCACCTCCTCCCATCTCTGGGTCCTGGAGTTCAAAGCTGCCGTAGTAGTAGACCCCCGTCACCGTGGTAACATGTTTACGTGTGGTGTTCTAAGAACACTGTGGTAACATGTTTACGTGTGATGTTCTAAGAACACTGTGGTACCAAGTTTACGTGTGGTGTTCTAAGAAAACCGTGGTAACATGTTTACGTGTGGTGTTCTAAGAAAGTGGAGTGATAGTGAAAACGATTAAACACTTACAGATCTTCCAGGAGGCCCAGGGTCGCCCTGTCAAATATCAACAAGTCAAAGTTTGTGTAATATAACACACATATCTGTACTGTTATATTTAGGTGTGTTCGTACAGCCAACACGCACACAGAACACACACACAGCAAAGCTTACTCACAGGAAGGCCAGGTGCAGATACAACGTAGACAGGCTCCCCTTTTGTTCCTTTGGCACCGAGATATCCCTGAAGGAAAGTCAAAACAATAGTTTAGGAGATATCCCTGAAGGAAAGTCAAAACAATAGTTTAGGAGATATCCCTGAAGGAAAGTCAAAATGATAGTTTAGGAGATATCCCTGAAGGAAAGTAAAAACGATAGTTTAGGAGATATCCCTGAAGGAAAGTCAAAACGATAGTTTAGGAGATATCCCTGAAGGAAAGTCAAAACTATAGGTTAGGAGATATCCCTGAAGGAAAGTCAAAACCATAGGTTAGGAGATATCCCTGAAGGAAAGTCAAAACCGTAGGTTATAAGAAAACCCTGAAGGAAAGTCAAAACGGTTTTGCTGATAAAGCATTCTGCTTGTGTGACTCCATCCCCTGAAACACAAGACGTGTAAATGACACCTGTCAATGTCATCCACAGTGTATGAGACTCCTGTCAGAATGCTAGCTAGATGTCATCCACAGTGTATGAGACTCCTGTCAGAATGCTAGCTAGGTGCATGAAGGAAACACGACATTCACATGCTGTACATATTTTTTCTATGGTATTTGTCTTGCTCGGAACAATAAAGGGATGGAGGCTTCAAAAGGAGGTGGGTGTGGGTAAAGACCATATTATATCTTCCCTATCTCCAGACTGGAGGTGAAATTGCTAGTAGGAGTCCCTCACCCTGGGTCCAGGCAATCCGAAAATGCCAAGAACACCGGGAGTCCCCTTCTGTCCCCTGGTTCCGTTACAGCCGTCCAGCCCCGGCAGACCAGGAGGTCCCCCAGCACCAACGTGACCCTGAAACAACACGCCCCCAGGCCCGAGAACCACACAGTTATGGAAAGACACTCACACAGTACACACACTACACCCTGCGAACACCAGGAACACCACGCCACTACGTGGTGTATAACACAGTATGCACTAAAATGATTATTAGTAACTTTATTACATGAAGTCTGTTTCATTTTCTCTTCATAAATAAGA
Organism: Coregonus lavaretus; assembly: GCF_964263955.1. NCBI lineage: Eukaryota > Metazoa > Chordata > Actinopteri > Salmoniformes > Salmonidae > Coregonus > Coregonus lavaretus. Next base: position 41,672,311 of record NC_140006.1, on the reverse strand, counting down.
ACATGTGTTATGTTCTTTACTAGGGTTAGCTGGACTTTTGGTTCTAATATATTTCATAAATATATAACCACTAAAAAAGGCCATAAGAGTTCAGTACAGTGAAGTGAACTCTAATATCAAATCACACACTTTCTGGACGGTTTAAAGTAACTGTCGAGTGTTTCCAGATTTCTATGAAATATGACCTATAATTATTTACAATATGAGTGAGATATTTTTCCCTTCCAACATTTTTTAATAAAGTATGTTAAAAAGCAGCTTTTCTGTGTTGAAATGGTGTGGGCGTACCCCAACAACAGAATGGTGTGGGTGTATACCGGTCATAAAAAATATTAATGTGAGTAGATTAGCCAACATGTTCTATGAGGAAATAGCAAGTCAGTTTGTGTTTGAGGTGGATTTTTAAGTGTTTTTTTTCTCAAATGTATGCTTTGGCCACAAATATGATATAGTACAAATCAACTTTATTTGGGTATGAGTTGCCAGAATATGAACTTTTAAAAGTGAGATTTTCACTGGACAGTTACTTTAATACTTATAACCAATATAACACATTAAAAGCGAAAGTACGAAAAAGTATGAAAATGTATGCACTCACAACTGTAAGTCGCTCTGGATAAGAGCATCTGCTATATTGCTAAAATGTTAAATGTAAACAAGCCTTATAATAAGATGTAATAAGGGCTTATAAATAGTTACACCAAGTAATATAGTAGGGTTCGCAACTGGCTAGTAGGAGCGTGCCGAATTTGGCCCACGGGTGATTTTATTTGGCCCCCAAAGTTTTCCATACCAATAAATAAATATATATGTTAGATATTACTGCACTGTCAGAGATAGAAGCACAAGCATTTCGCTACACCCGCTAAACACGTGTGTGTGTCGATCTATCTATCGATCGATCGATAGATCGATAGATCGATAGATAGATACACACAGTACCAGTCATAATATCGACTTGCTTTTACCAAATAGGGCTATCTTCTGTATACCACCCCCTACACAACACAACTGATTGGCTCAAACGCATTAAGAAGGAAAGAAATTCCACAAATTAACTTTTAAGAAGGCACACCTGTTAATTGAAATGCATTCCAGGTGACTACCTCATGAAGCTGGTTGAGAGAATGCCAAGAGTGTGCAAAGCTGTCAACAAGGCTAAAGCAAGGCCTATAGCTTTACAGTAAAAAGTGTATGTGGAGTTTTCTGTAGCCTACAGGCTGGAGATCAAATTCATGACAATGTCATGAGACAAGCACTTTTTACATCATGCACATTTTTCTGATCAAATAGCCTAACCTGGTGCCCAACCAAATAAAACAAATCTGCTTCCATGTGAATATGACATGTTAACAAACAATATATCCTAAAAACAGGACAGGTCAAAGTAAAATTGACAATATGTAATGGACAATCAGGCTACTCACAACTGCTGTACTGGAGTTTGTATTCGTACATTTTTGACGAGCAGCATCATAGCGAAAAATGTAATACTTCTGCATTTCCCGATGTGTAAAACATAGATTCTCATTGCAAATAGGCTCAGGATAACGCCTTACTATCTACATTTTATGGACACAGTCAATTTTACAATAATTATATTTTGTTTGTTTTTTCTCCTGAACTACTTCTACTCTCAACCTCTCCGATCATTTTCATGATGTCCATCCGGTTTGCTTCTATATGCCATATCTTTCTAACTGTGCTCTTTCACAAAAGCTCCCAACCTACAACCTATATACTTATTATGGACACAGTATGCTTACATTATTAGTTATCTTGTTATTATTTGTTGTTAGTTGTTATTAGTCCCATCCTTCAATTCCATTCAACACCTCCCATCTATCTCTTAACACTATCCATATAGGATTTCTATTTCTATTAATAAGTAGATATGCCGATAGTGGACAACCTTGTTTCACTCCTCTTGACAGTTACTATTTTACACCTAGGGTTACTATGCATGATTTTGACCCATTTTATAAAGAGATTCTCCAAAATTGAAATGCTCCAGGCATTTATATAAAGTGGGGAGAACAAGTATTTGATACACTGCCGATTGAGCACGTTTTCCTACTTACAAAGCATGTAGAGGTCTGTAATTTTTATCATAGATACACTTCAACTGTGAGAGACAGAATCTAAAACGAAAATCCAGAAAATCACATTGTATGATTTTTAAGTTATGAATTTGCATTTTATTGCATGACATAAGTATTTGATACATCAGAAAAGCAGAACTTAATATTTGGTACAGAAACCTTTGTTTGCAATTACAGAGATCATACGTTTCCTGTAGGTCTTGACCAGGTTTGCACACACTGCAGCAGGGATTTTGGCCCACTCCTCCATACAGACCTTCTCCAGATCCTTCAGGTTTCGGGGCTGTCGCTGGGCAATAAGGACTTTCAGCTCCCTCCAAATATTTTCTATTGGGTTCAGGTCTGGAGACTGGCTAGGCCACTCCAGGACCTTGAGATGCTTCTTACGGAGCCACTCCTTAGTAGCCCTGGCTGTGTGTTTCGGGTTGTTGTCATGCTGGAAGACCCAGCCACGACCCATCTTCAATGCTCTTACTGAGGGAAGGAGGTTGTTGGCCAAGATCTCGCGATACATGGCCCCATCCAGTCGTCCTGTCCCCTTTGCAGAAAAGCATCCCCAAAGAATGATGTTTCCACCTCCATGCTTCACGGTTGGGATGGTGTTCTTGGGGTTGTACTCATCCATCTTCTTCCTCCAAACACGGCGAGTGGAGTTTAGACCAAAAAGCTCTATTTTTGTCTCATCAGACCACATGACCTTCTCCCATTCCTCCTCTGGATCATCCAGATGGTCATTGGCAAACTTCAGACGGGCCTGGACATGCGCTGGCTTGAGCAGGGGGACCTTGCGTGCCCTGCAGGATTTTAATCCATGACGGCGTAGTGTGTTACTAATGGTTTTCTTTGAGACTGTGGTCCCAGCTCTCTTCAGGTCATTGACCAGGTCCTGCCGTGTAGTTCTGGGCTGATCCCTCACCTTCCTCATGATCATTGATGCCCCACGAGGTGAGATCTTGCATGGAGCCCCAGACCGAAGGTGATTGACCGTCATCTTGAACTTCTTCCATTTTCTAATAATTGCGCCAACAGTTGTTGCCTTCTCACCAAGCTGCTTGCCTATTGTCCTGTAGCCCATCCCAGCCTTGTGCAGGTCTACAATTCTATCCCTGATGTCCTTACACGGCTCTCTGGTCTTGGCCATTGTGGAGAGGTTGGAGTCTGTTAGATTGAGTGTGTGGACAGGTGTATTTTATACAGGTAACGAGTTCAAACAGGTGCAGTTAATACAGGTAATGAGTGGAGAACAGGAGGGCTTCTTAAAGAAAAACGAACAGGTCTGTGAGAGCCGGAATTCTTATTGGTTGGTAGGTGATCAAATACTTATGTCATGCAATAAAATGCAAATTAATTACTTACAAATCATACAATGTGATTTTCTGGATTTTTGATTTAGATTCCATCTCTCACAGTTGAAGTGTACCTATGATAAAAATTACAGACCTCTCCATGCTTTGTAAGTAGGAAAACCTGCAAAATCGGCAGTGTATCAAATACTTGTTCTCCCCACTGTATTTTCCACTTGTATCCTGTTTCAGTAATAATGAGATCTTCTTGAGTGTCAGATAATCTACCATTTACATAGGTGTGGTTAGTGGCCTCCTGAGTGGCGCAGTGGTCTAAGGCACTGCATCGCAGTGCTAACTGTGCCACTAGAGATCCTGGTTCGAATCCAGGCTCTGTCGCAGCCGGCCGCGACCGGGAGACTCATGGGCGGCGCACAATTGGCCCAGCGTCGTCCAGGGTAGGGGAGGGAATGGCCGGCAGGGATGTAGCTCAGTTGATAGAGCATGGCGTTTGCAACGCCAGGGTTGTGGGTTCGATTCCCAGGGGGGGCCAGTATAAAAAAAAATATAAAAAATATTGTATTCACTAACTGTAAGTCGCTCTGGATAAGAGCGTCTGCTAAATGACTAAAATGTAATGTAAATGTAAAACATGCTAATAACGATCCTCTTAGTATATCAAAAAAGGTTTGGTATACCTCGACTGGTATGCCATCCAACCCTGGAGTTTTCCCGGACTTAAAGTCTAATTGCATCCAGAAGTTCCTCCTCTGTAATTTCACCTTCACATGAGTCTTTCTGTATGGCTGTTAATTTTACATTATCAATAGAAAAAAAATCTCTACAATTAGCTTCAGTTAGAGGAGATGGAGGCGACTGAAACGAAAACATATGCTTAAAGTACTGTTTCCTCCTTCAAAATATAATTTGGTGAATCATGGGTGACTCCGTCAATTGTAACCAGTTTCATTAAATTATTTTTGGTAGCATTCCTATGTTGAAGATAAAAAAATAATTTGGTGCATGGATGGCCATTAATAAAATTCCATTGTGGGCCGACACTGTAGGCTACACTATTCTAGTTTTGCCGGGCAGGAAGGCGTCAATTGTTTTTGTCTCGTCTAGGCCGGCAGAACGGTGTGTGTGAGTGTGTGGGAGTGTGTGCTAGTGTGTGTGTTTGTTGCCTCAATTGTAGAAAATATCCACTGTGTCTATCTATGTTAGTGTGGTAAACATTTGAGGCATGCTCTTTTCAGGGCTGAATCTTAACTGGAGATCCCAGGTGCATAATCTGATCTGTTTTCTTTCTCTACTCTCCAATTGGCATCGATGCAATATTTACGTGAACATATTTACATACTCAGATGACAAATGATGATGCCGTTGGTGATTTACTTACATTGACACCATTGATACCAGGAAATCCTGGGTGACCAGTCTGACCCTGCAATACAAAACAAGGTGGCATCAAACTGTCCACTGTTAATGACAGGTTGAGGACACAGACTCCCACTCTGCATATCTATCTCTCATACAGACAGACTCCCACTCTGCATATCTATCTCTCATACAGACAGACTCCCACTCTGCATATCTATCTCTCATACAGACAGACTCCCACTCTGCATATCTGACTCTTATACACTCATACAGCCGCACTCATCAAGTGAAGTCCCGTCAACCCAAGGTAAGACAAGGCAGAGACAGATAGAAAGACAACTAGACAAAACAAAGAAAGACCAACACACACACCAACACACCAACACCACACTCACCCTATCCCCTTTCCGTCCCTCCAGCCCATGTGGTCCCTCGTCGCCCCTCCTGCCCTTCTCTCCGTGAGGCCCTGCGGAGCCACTGATGCCATCTGGGCCCTGTGGCCCCTGCCACCCCAGCCTCCCTGGGGCCCCCTGGAGAGGAAAAGAGAGCTCAAGTTGTAACAATAGCCCATTGAGCTAAAAGCCTAGGCATTAGCTATGAGAGCTAACACAAGTATTCAGGTCTGGAAAACAAGGATACGTATGAGCTGAAAACGTGTTGAATCCCTGCTACTGCACTGAGCACAATATTACCCTTTTCTCTTTCCACCATCTACAGCTTCTAGTCATTCCTTTGCCCGTCTTAACAGTGTGCAGGCATCACTTTCTCATCAAACCTATACATTCATTTGTACTAACGTATCATACATAATAAGCTACTGTACATGTCTGAGCACTAGCTCAAGGTGGTCTCTGTATAAAACACTAGAATGTCGGACTCAGGTCTGTCTGTGTCTGAGGTTCCTTGGGCTTTGGGGTCATGGTTGCACAGTGGTGGACTGTGGGGTCCAGTGGGGTGAGGTGAGAATTGAAAGGTCGTACCCGGGCTCCCTTGGCGGGGAGACAGCTGCACACTGAGCAGTCTCTGCCATCACACGGGCCTAGCATCTCTCCCTGAAAAACACATATCACACACACACACAGACCAATGAGACGCTGCCACACTATGACAGCCATGAAGATCGACCAATGAGGCACCGAAGAGATCAGTTAGTGGGACAGACTAGTGATGGGCATCAATATGGATAATTCAATATGATATTGATATGAGCAAGGCATAATACGGTTTAACCATCCTTTTAACCTACACTATTATGTAAAAAAGCATGCATGACTGTTCCTGCATGCACAAAACCCTCTCACAGACCTTCTCAATAGGCTCTCAACTTAGCATACTTAATCGCCTGCTGATGGGGCATCAACGGTATATGTTTTCTTATTGTATTCAAACTGGTTGGGTAGGTTTTAGGCTCCCAGAACATTCACAACTGGCCTTATGGGCAACCAGTTGTCTGGACTTCACAGAGACATGGAAGCTAACAGAAACGCGAACAAATACACACAGTTGCAATGTTGTTGTTTTCAAACATTGCAAGTGGGGTAATCTGGGGTAAAAAGTGTTTCCAATATACAGTACCAGTCAAAGGTTTGGAACAGATTTCCTAAATTAAAATCACTTGGAGCTGATTTGCTGGTGTTTTTACAGTCTTATGTCCAATAATAATAATAATAATAATAATAAATACACTACCGGTCAGAAGTTTGGACACACCTACTCATTCAAGGGTTTTTCTTTATTTTTACTATTTTCTACATTGTAGAATAATAGTGAAGACATCAAAACTATGAAATAACACATCAAACAAGTGTTAAACAAATCAAAATACATTTTATATTTGAGATTCTTCAAATTGTCATCAAGGCAAAGGGTGGCTATGTAAGAAATAGTAAAAAATAAAGAAAAACCCTTGAATGAGTAGGTGTGTCCAAACTTTTGACTGGTAGTGTATAGTGCATGTGCTTGTGTGTCAGTGCGTGTGAATGTTTCTGTGTGAGAAAGGTATTTCACAGCCTGTGCTTTTTTATCAACTAACCACTATCTGTCTCCTCTCCATAGCATGTGTTGAAAGTCAGTTGCACAAACACAGAGAAACGTTTGCTTAGAGTTCCTAAATATTTGGATATTTGTGGGGTTTATGTTATCAGGCAGGATGGGATCCCACTACACATCTGGCAATAAAACTGAGCTTCAATCCCTGTGTGAACTCTTAAACCAGACTCACATTTAATAGTTAAATTATTTTATTATCGTGGATCATGTCTGTAGGGGAGGGGGATTTGGGTTTTGTTTACATTTAGTGCAGCCAATACAAATGTTGAGGGTGTAGGGGAATTCCATTGAGATCATTTTGCCCAAGATCAGTATTTCCCAAATCTGTCAGTACCAGGATGTAGCTAGGGGTACAAAAATAGGTATGTAAATGTTGGATGCCAGTGAAGATTACGAGTGGCACACACTGGTTGAATCAACGTTGTTTCCACGTCATTTCAATTAAAATTACGTTGAACCAACATGGAATACCCATTGCATTGACATCTGTGCCCAGTGGGAGGTGACATAAACACTAATGCAATCAACACTAACTTGTCTTAAGTATAGTAGGGGCCATATTTTCCTGTCGCAAAAACAGCTGAGCTGTGAACTAACGCACTGCAACGTTCTAAACGACGGGAGTTTCGATTCTGTACCTCACGATTGCATTGCATGTGGCAGGTGCATCATGTTGTGACTAAATCAATCCAGTGCAGACAAAAACGTGATTTTTCCTGTGTTTTATATTTTTCACACTATGGAGGTTGGAATAATACTGTGAAATTGTGTAAATGATGATAATGCCCTTTTAGTGTAAGAGCTGTTTGAAAAGACCGCCTGAAATTTCAGCCTGTTTTGGTGGGATGGAGTTTTGGCCTGCCTGGTGACCAGGCAGTAAATTCATTAATTGACCAATGAGAAAGTGAGTTCCAAACCTCTCTGCCAATAACAGCTAGTTTTCAGTTTTCCCCTCCTCACTCAGACCACTCCCAGACAGTCATAGCAAAATTCTTACTTTAGAAATTGCTTTTTGCTAAGAAGCAATTTGTTTCGTTTTGACCTTTTTAATTGAAAACAATCACAGTAAGATACTTAATTGTTACCCAGAAATGATTTGATACTGAGATAAAAACGGCTGCATTGGACCTTTAAAGAAAAGGGACAACATAAATCGCGCTGCAGATTATAATTTCACTTACAGTGCATTAGCTCACTGCGCAGGTGTGTTTGGAACAGGAAAATGTCACTCTAAAATGTGTAAACGCTATTCACAAAATAAAAAAAAAGGTAAGTAAACGTATTAACATCGTTTTCCCTCCACTACAACCTTTGTACGGTACCATGTGTGGGGGTTTCACAGTGTGCAATACTGAACACTGCATAATCACTGACTGAAACAGGTGGACTTGAGGTCAACGCAGAAATTCCCCAGTTGATGGATTTACGTTTGTTAGCTCTAAACAACTACATTCCACCAGTGAAGCCAAAATAAACCCTTATAAAGGTCAGGTTAATTTAGATAGAGACAGTAAGCGGAATCCTAGATCTGTTTCTATGGGAAACTTCTTTTTCTACCAGTTGAAACTGTTGTACAGAGGGGTTAAAACATGACTTCTACTTACGGCATTGACCCACTGTCCAGAGATGTGCAGCAGGACGATCCACCTGTAATTCCACAAAGTGTTACTCCATTCATCAAAATCACATGGCTGGGAGGCCTCTTAACTCAGATGTTTCGTTTGGCGTCTCTGCAAGCTGACCCCCATCCACGTGACCTGCAGCCTCAGAGAAGTGGGCCACTGTGTGTGTGTGTGTGTGTGTGTGTGTGTGTGTGTGTGTGTGTCTCCACGCACATTTTTGTGTGGGTTGAGATTGAGAATGGGTTGAGAATCTAAAAGTAAATGTGCAAGGCAACTGTTTGTCACAAGGCATTTCCTCAATTTACACTGGTGTACAGTGGGGGAAAAAAGTATTTAGTCAGTCACCAATTGTGCAAGTTCTCCCACTTAAAAAGATTAGAGAGGCCTGTAATTTTCATCATATGTACACGTCAACTATGACAGACAAAATGAGGAAAAAAAATCCAGAAAATCACATTGTAGGATTTTTTATGAAGTTATTTGCAAATTATGGTGGAAAATAAGTATTTGGTCAATAACAAAAGTTTCTCAATACTTTGTTATATACCCTTTGTTGGCAATGACACAGGTCAAACATTTTCTGTAAGTCTTCACAAGGTTTTCACACACTGTTGCTGGTATTTTGGCCCATTCCTCCATGCAGATCTCCTCTAGAGCAGTGATGTTTTGGGGCTGTCGCTGGGCAACAGGGACTTTTAACTCCCTCCAAAAGATTTTCTATGGGGTTGAGATCTGGAGACTGGCTAGGCCACTCCAGGACCTTGAAATGCTTCTTACGAAGCCACTCCTTCGTTGCCCGGGCGGTGTGTTTGGGATCATTGTCATGCTGAAAGACCCAGCCACGTTTCATCTTCAATGCCCTTGCTGATGGAAGGAGGTTTTCACTCAAAATCTCACGATACATGGCCCCATTCATTCTTTCCTTTACACGGATCAGTCGTCCTGGTCCCTTTGCAGAAAAACAGCCCCAAAGCATGATGTTTCCACCCCAATGCTTCACAGTAGGTATGGTGTTCTTTGGATGCAACTCAGCATTCTTTGTCCTCCAAACACGACGAGTTGAGTTTTTACCAAATAGTTCTATTTTGGTTTCATCTGACCATATGACATTCTCCCAATCCTCTTCTGGATCATCCAAATGCACTCTAGCAAACTTCAGACGGGCCTGGACATGTACTGGCTTAAGCAGGGGGACACGTCTAGCACTGCAGGATTTGAGTCCCTGGCGGCGTAGTGTGTTACTGATGGTAGGCTTTGTTACTTTGGTCCCAGCTCTCTGCAGGTCATTCACTAGGTCCCCCTGTGTGGTTCTGGGATTTTTGCTCACCGTTCTTGTGATCATTTTGACCCCACGGGTGAGATCTTGTGTGGAGCCCCAGATTGAGGGAGATTATCAGTGGTCTTGTATGTCTTCCATTTCCTAATAATTGCTCCCACAGTTGATTTCTTCAAACCAAGCTGCTTACCTATTGCAGATTCAGTCTTCCCAGCCTGGTGCAGGTCTACAATTTTGTTTCTGGTGTCCTTTGACAGCTCTTTGGTCTTGGCCATAGTGGAGTTTGGAGTGTGACTGTTTGAGGTTGTGGACAGGTGTCTTTTATACTGATTACAAGTTCAAACAGGTCCCATTAATACAGGTAACGAGTGGAGGACAGAGGAGCCTCTTAAAGAAGAAGTTACAGGTCTGTGAGAGCCAGAAATCTTGCTTGTTTGTAGGTGACTAAATACTTATTTTCCACCATAATTTGCAAATAAATTCATTAAAAATCCTACAATGTGATTTTCTGGAGAAAAAAAATCTCAATTTGTCTGTCATAGTTGACGTGTACCTATGATGAAAATTACAGGCCTCTCTCATCTTTTTAAGTGGGAGAACTTGCACAATTGGTGGCTGACTAAATACTTTTTTCCCCCCACTGTATCTAGTCTAGGCTATAACATGCCTCAAACTACTTCCGACAAGAATCCTCCTTCATTGTTGTTTGAAGTCTAATGCACAGACCTTAATTTAAATCACCCTATTGTTGTAGGAAATGTATCAACCCCTACAAAAATGTCCATTAATTACAATCCACACAATAATTCACATTTCCTTTTGCTGCAGGATTTTCCCCTCTGTGAGAAACTGGTCAAATTAAGATCCTACATCTGTATAGTGTAGTCAAAGTGGGAAGGCACTGTCTTGGTGTGGATATGGTGGGAACAGGTGGGTCTGAGCAAGTGTGATGTCACAAATGTTTGTGCAAATGTAAAAATGTTCAGCTGTCTATTGTTTTTGTCTATGTATGTTTTTTGTTTGTTGTAATTTTTAAAAAACAAAAATAGCAAAAAATGTAAAATAACATGTAGATAAAAAAGGGAAGGCGCTGTCTACCTATCTTTTGGGTTCCCTGTATGTATGCCTGAATCTGTCAAGGTGTGTGCGTTATGCATCTTTCCCTGTGCACGTCCCTTAATATTATTGTATCCATAGGTATCAAATCCTTCCCACATTAAAACTGGCATATGATCTCATCCTCTCTGTCTCCAACTGTTGCTGTTCCAGAACCTCAATCTAGGCTCTATTTTAACATGTGGATCCCACTGCTGCCACCAAGTGTTAAGATAGAAGATCACATTACTCCCCATCGCAAAAAAAAAAATTGCTTTCTGGTAGTAAGTGGGTGCTATGCGTCTGCTGCATGTACAGTACATACCGTAGCAGGGTTTATCCATGCTCACATGAGCCCTTAACTATTATGGGTCAGGGGCAACCGTTTATTCGGGTAAGGTTATGTCACTGTGCAAGGTTAAGCTAGCTACCTCTAATAAACATAACCAAGCCAAACGATTAGCCCTGGGAGCTAAGCTAACAGAAGTCGTCAGGTCTCGCAAGGTAAGTCCCGTGTAGCTCAGTTGGTAGAGCATGGCGTTTGCAACGCCAGGGTTGTGTGTTCGTTTCCCACGGGGGGCCAGTATGAAAAACAAAACAAAAACAAAAAAAACATGTATTCACTCACTAACTGTAAGTCGCTCTGGATAAGAGCGTCTGCAAAAAAAAAAATGTAAGTGTAGTTCACCAAACCACCTCTATTATGATTCACCCCCTTTGACACCCTTCTCTTCTCTGTAGAAAAACCAGCAACTAATACAATATATCAATATATAATATATCAATTGTGTGCTGAGGCAGGAGGACTCACCAGATAGGCAGAGAACAGAAGGTCACCCAGTAAGCGAAGGAACTCATTGGTCACTCCTTCAGATGACTCCACACACTTAAGTGCTGCACCCTGTGATAGGTCTGGGTCACTTCAAACAGCTCTACTGAAGGCTACACCTGCCAAACACAGATAACATAACATACCAACTAAACGTACATGTAGAGTTCACACATGTAACGTGCAATAGTAGACCTACAGGTTTGAACCTGGGTTAGTACGATTGTTACAAGATGGTAGTGGGTCCATCAACGTTATTGAACAACGAGTCTGCATTGACATAATGACCACATAGTAGGAGCCTGTAGACTACAATGTCATTTTGGAGGCAGACTGCAGACGGCATTATATGACTAGAACCAACAAACTTAAAAAGAATAGGTAAAGACAAAAGCAAGACTGCAAATAGATGAACTTAGACAATAGACAACACTTGAAAATCTGATAAGACACCCATCATGAAGCTTTCAGTTGCACAATGAAAAGTGGTTTCAGCTATGGAAAGGTCTATAGACGGGTTGTCAAGTGTTAAATTCAAGCTGTCATTACACAACTTCTCAAAATACACACTTTTCTCATTCTTAAATAGTACCTTTACAGTTCTCATTAGGTTACTGGCTTGAAACTTCCAGCGCACAATCTGTTTTTCATTGAAAGGTTCACACATACACCAATGTTCTTTAAATGTTTTAGTAGGCCATATAGCCTAATATTCATAGGCTAAATTTCTTAACATTTATCAACATTTTCATGCAAAAGTTCAGTTTTTAAGAGCTCACCTTATTCGTGTGTTGACGCCCTCCTCAACTCAACGGTTCCTCCACATTCAAAATAGTGAATATTCTAGAGCGATATGCCGCCACTCTCGCGACTCAGTATCATTGTATGATAACACCTGCTGCGGATGCACGCGAGGCAAAGGAGAGGTCTTGAAAGATGACTGGCCATCTAGATGACAATATCTATGCTAGACCGCTCCCCTCTTCACAACCTGGGCTGTCCAAAAACTCAACCAGGACTTGCATACTCATTTCACTAACTCCAGCAAAGCTTCTGCATCTTTTAGCAACCTTTTCAAACCTTTGCTGCAGTTTGAGAGGTTCGTTGTCGTTGAATCAGGTCGAAGGTGAGCACAAGGGTCGTTTGGCGCCTTTGAAGACGATGACAGATGACGCCAGGTGACCGAACAGGTCCGTGTAACGTCCGTTGTGGTGCGTGTATTTTCCATCCATTGGGACGACGTGGAAAAACATATTTTTTTTTGTTTCTGAATGTGGAAATCGGAAAGCGACTTGTTTTCTCATTTATTGTGTCACAATTGGACATGGAATAAGGGCAAACAAATAACAACAAAATGTATTACATTTTTCTATTTTCATTTTACTCATACCTGGAAGCGCAGGCCCCCTCATTGAATATTCACAGGGCTTATGAGATGTGTTTAAAGTCTAGGTTGGCAGCACAAATGAAAGATTATACTGTGTGTGACAGGAAGATGAAAATACTCATGTTAGCGAAGATGCAGAATTGATCATGACGTTAGCATGCCAATAGAACAAACTCAACAACCATTGAACAAAGTTGTCTTGCACTAGCTGGCTAGATAGCACTGGCTGTCTACTGCTGTGTGTGGTCCAAACCTTGTTTTGTACAGTTAAGGTGTTGACTTGACAGTAACTGAATCCGGATTCGAGTCCTGGTCGAGGATACCCCCCCGAATTTGCTACAATATCTTTCCATGGTTGGTTTCATTGACCCTACCCTTTAACTGCCCTTAATTGTCCAATCTTTTTCTACAACTTCTGAGTCCGTTGGAGAGGATCAGCTTGAGCAAAGTGAGGTGTAGAATCACAGATCTACAAATAGTAATCCCTGCCAAATAATAAGCTTTGGTGTGATTAAGATTCAAAGAACTACGCCTCCCCTGTTTATGCAATTCCCCCAACAAACACACACGCACAACCAGACATTGATTGTTTTATTTTTTATTTTTTTATTTCACCTTTATTTAACCAGGTAAGCCAGTTGAGAACAAGTTCTCATTTACAACTGCGACCTGGCCAAGATAAAGCAAAAGCAGTGCGATAAAAACAACACAGAGTTACATATGGGGTAAAAAAAACAAAGTCAAAAATACAACAGAAAATATATATACAGTGTGTGCAAATGTAGCAAGTTATGGAGGTAAGGCAATAAATAGGCTATAGTGCAAAATAATTACAATAGTATTAACACTGGAATGCTAGATGTGCAAGAGATTATGTGCAAATAGAGATACTGGGGTGCAAAAGAGCAAAATAAATAACAATATAGGGATGAGGTAGTTGATTGATTGATTGGAGACAGCTTGTGTCAATTAAATAACATTTTCCTATGATTTTCTACCTGCAACAAACCTAGTGGATCATGCTGGAAATACCAGTAAAAGCAAAGTGCCAAAAAAAAGCAAGGCGCAAATCCTGTGTGAAGCCTCAAATATGGCTGAATTGTAGTGTATGTACAGAACATCCTTCTGTTGTACACTTTCTAATCCACTAGATGGCAGCAATGTGCTACCACCTCCTTCTGGCGACAATAAAAGGCCATTCTAAAAATGTGCAGTTTTGTCACACAACACAATGCCACAGATGTCTCAAGTTTTGGGGGAGCATGCAATTGGCATGCTGAATGCAGAAATGTCCACCAGAACTGTTGCCAGAGAATTTAATGTTAATTTCTCTACCGTAAGCCACCTCCAACTTCGTTTTAGAAAATTTGGCAGTACGTTCAACCGGCCTCCAAAACACAGACCAAGTGTAACCACGCCAGGCCAAGACCTCCACATCCGGCTTCTTCACCTGCGGGATGTCTGATACCAGCCACCCCGACAGCTGATGTAACTGGGTTTGCACAAGCGAATAATTTCTGCACAAACTGTCAGAAACGGTCTCAGGGAAGCTCATCTGCGTGCTCGTCGTCTAATGCCGCAGACTAATAGGTTTGGGCCTTTGGCTATGAATCGCTTTCACTCTACTCCATAATCATGCTTGTAATGATAGTAACTTCAACCTAGGGCTGTTACGATGACTGAGTCATGACTGCAGTCAAATTCCACGTGACCGTTTAGTCACGGTAACTAGGCTTCTCCAAAACTGTGCTCTGATGGTCATTAGTATCGTACCAAACTTGCTAAGGGCCAGTCGCTAATGGCCTGGCACTCAGCGCTCTATTGTCCCTCTAATCACGCTGACATTAATGAAAATGCAATACAAAATAAAATCAAACACTTTATGAGAGCCCTTCAATTCATGTTGTGAAACATTTCTATAGGCCAGTGGAGGCGGCCTTATTATGAGCCGTCCTCCCCTCAACAGCCTCCACTGCTATAGGCTATGCAATTGCGTGAGAAAACAGAGTTTTGATGGCTTAAAAAGAGCAGGATCACATCAGCTTTCTATTGGTTTGGCCTACTATATTTATTTTTCAACTTTCCTAATATTAAGCACATTGCTTCGCTTTACAACAGGAGTATAGCCTACCTGGTTGGCATGAAAATGAACCGCTAGAAGAGCGTCCTCCATTCGCTATTTAAGTGCATAATGTTGACGTATTTTTTTTCCACTGCCCCCTGTTCTGACAGGTGCATGATAATGGTCCACTTTAAATCAAAACTAATTTCACACATATAATTTAGTATATGTAAAGACAAGATTCAATTGAGAATAGTCTGATGGGTGACAATATTATGACTTGAGAACAATGTATTATCATTTGTGAATGATGCCCAGTCTAAGGCAAGAAACAGCACATGCCTTTTTTTGCGACTTTTCTAAAATCATAGTGGCACACATCGTGTAGCCTAGCCCACAGGCCTATATGTTCTGATAAGGTTTGTATCACAACTAAAGTGGCCAAATAACTCCAAAACGTAGCCTATAGGCCTAGGACTTCTGGAACACGGTTGGAGAGCACGTAGCCTACAGAGCCTAATGAAAACAGGTGTTCTTATAAGCCCAGTCATCGCACAATTGCGTGTGAAAACAGAGTTTGGACTGGCCACTAGGCTATTTATCCCTCCTATTATGTTGTGGGTCAATTTGACCCGTTTCCACTTTTGCGTTGTCTAAAATACTAGTTAACCACTCTTTTTCGCCATGAAATTACATGACTTTTCCTCATTTAGGGTCATGAACCTAACTGCAAAATGTGGACACACTGATGTGTTGTGGAATGTCTGTGTACATTTTGTATACAAACATGATGTTGTGGGTCATTTTGACCCGGAGGCTTTCATGTGTATATATATTTGCACAGGTGCAAAACAAAAAAGTGTCTTTGATTTATTTTGTTTTGACTGGTCCTGGTTGCACTTTTAGAATTGTGTTTGGGTTAAAAAGGGCTTTCCCAAGCTTCTCCTCAGTGTGAGAGCAGCAGGTCCCTGACACAGACACTCAAAAATGAGCTCCAAAAGATTTTCAATCAATGAAGTCTTATCACAAATTCTGGACTGTGACAGTGAAAAAGAAGAAGAGGTTTCAGAGACAGAGGATATTTCAGAGATAGAGGACAATGCTGTTGATGATCCAGATTTTGTCTTCATTGAAGAGGATTCAGAGGAGGAGTCTGCCGTACCATCCCCTACATCAGATGAGAGACAGAGCATGCAACAAGCATCATCAAGAGAAGAGAAGACATGGAAGTCTAAAGATGGTCATATTGAATGGTCACCGTCACCACAACGAGGTCAAGGTAGACTCTCAGCTTCCAATGTAATAAAAATGGTTCCAGGACCTACACGATTTGCTGTCACTCGAGTCCATGACATACAATCAGCTTTTGAGCTCTTTTTACCCCAAGCAATAGAGAAGATTGTTCTGGACATGACCAACTTGGAGGGGAGCCGTGTGTTTCAAGAGAACTGGAAGCCACTGGATCGGATTGACTTGCATGCATACATTGGATTGCTCATATTAGCTGGAGTCTACCGGTCAAACGGAGAAGCAACGGCCAGCCTGTGGAATGAAGAGAATGGAAGGCCAATATTTCGGGCAACAATGTCTCTACAAGAATTCCACATAATTTCTCGGGTGATTCGCTTTGATAACCGTGATACCAGACCGGGTCGACGTGAAAGAGACAAACTAGCTGCAATCAGAGATGTATGGAATAAATGGGTGGAAATTCTACCGTTACTGTACAATCCCAGTCCTCATGTTACAGTTGATGAACGCCTTGTTCCATTCAGAGGACGTTGTCCCTTCAGACAGTATATGCCAAACAAGCCTGCAAAATGTGGCATCAAAATATGGGCAGCATGTGATGCCACATCAAGCTATGCATGGAATATGCAAGTTTACACTGGGAAGCCACCCGGCGGAGTGCCTGAGAAAAACCAGGGGATGCGGGTGGTGCTGGACATGAGTGAAGGGCTGCAAGGTCATAACATCACGTGTGACAACTTCTTCACATCCTACCGCCTTGGTGTTGAACTACAGAAGAGAAAGCTGACCATGGTTGGAACAATCAGAAAAAACAAACCTGAACTTCCCAGTGAGCTTCTGAAAATGCAGGGCAGAACTGTGCATTCCTCTAAATTTGCTTTCTCTGAAAATGCAACTGTTGTTTCATACTGCCCAAAGAAGAACAAGAATGTTCTTGTAATGAGCACAATGCACAAAGATGCATCGCTGAGTGCAAGAGAGGACATCAAGCCACAAATAATACTGGACTACAATTCCACCAAAGGAGGAGTTGACAATTTGGATAAAGTCACAGCAACATATAGTTGTCAGCGCATGACTGCCCGCTGGCCTTTGGTGATTTTCTACAACATTGTGGATGTGTCTGCTTACAATGCCTATGTCCTGTGGACTGAAATCAACCAGCAATGGAATGGTGGCAAATTGTACCGACGCCGGCTTTTCCTAGAGGAGCTCGGCAAAGCTCTCATCACTCCCAAGATCCAGAGGAGAGTCCGGCCTCCTCGGTCGACAGCAGCTGCATCTGCCGTCCAGAAAATTCAAGCTGGACCATCAACACATGCCTCCAATCAACCAGAAATGGATCCAGTGGATACAGGCAGTGGCAAGAAACGGAAAAGATGCCAGCTCTGCCCCCCTCGACAAGACAGTAAAACAAGCACCACTTGTGTAGAATGCAATAAATACATCTGCAGAAAGCACACACACACATTGTGTTCAACATGTAGAGAGAAAGACTGAAGGGATAATATGGACCAATAGGGGGGGAAAAAACCTACTTGGGGAAACTGAAAAATCTTGTTTGTGAGAAAGGAAATATGTTTAACAAATAGTTCTTAAATATTGTTTAAAAAAAATAAAAAGTATTGTATTTCTTCTTTCTGAAATGTCTGATAAGACAAAATAAAGTTGTTTCTGTTTTTACTTAATTCTTTGACTGTCTTGAGTGTGTTTAAACTGTGCGGGTCAAATTGAACCGTAACATAATGGATGTCATTTTTTTCCAGAAAAGCACAAGGGTTAAAAGAGGATCCCAGCTTTCTTGTGCTGCTATATTTATTGCTAAATTCTTAAAGTGAATCATGTTAATCTGCTTTACAACCGGTGTAGCCTACCTGGCATTCATAGGCGGCGCGTGAGTTTGAAGATTGGGGAAGCTCATTTTCATCTTTAGAATAAAGCATTCCATGCGTCATCGTATTTGCAGACTTATAATAAATAAATAAAATAAAATAAAAAATGCCATTTAGCAGGCGCTTTTATCCAAAGCGACTTACAGTCATGCGTGCATACATTTTAACGTATGGGTGGTCCCAGGGATCGAACCCACTACCCTGGCGTTACAAGCGCCATGCTCTACCAATTGAGCTACAGAGGCCCACACTTGTGTAAGATCGCCTACTATTCGTAATGTGATGAGTTGATTGGATAGTCATAATTTAGGCTATTAATATAACCCAATCACTGTTTGCAAAAAAAAGAGTTCAACGCATGGCTGAGTGTGTATAGAGTAGACCTAGGCTAAATCAGATACGTTTCTTCTTTCTTTGTATGGGAAAAATGTGGCATTTTATAAACACATTTCATGCAATTCTACTACACTTTATATTCCTGGAGACATTAGCAGAATATTTTTTAATACGACAAATTACAGGGCAGCCTACTCTGCTGACACTGACAAACAGATGAATAAAAACTAAGTTGTCCATATAATAGGCATATGAGAAGGGGAGACACAAATAGAATATGACGTCCATCTAAAACTGGAGGAGGAAATTATTGTCCGAAAACAAAACTTTTAAGTAGCACTGACCCAACAATGATAAATAGTGAATATGTGCAGTGCACACTCACTGGGGATATTTCCAACAAGTCAGTTCGTCAAATTTCTGCCCTGCTAGAGCTGCCCTGGTCAACTGTAAGTGCAGTTATTGTGAAGTGGAAACGTTTAGGAGCAACAACTGCTCAGCCGCGAAGTGATAGGCCACACAAGCTCAAAGAATGTGAGCGCCGAGTGCTGAAGCACGTAGCGCGTAAAAATTGTCTGTCCTCGGTTGAAACACTCACTATAGAGTTCCAAACTGCCTCTGGAAGCAACGTCAGCACAATAACTGTTCGTCGGGAGCTTCATGAAATGGGTTTCCATGGCCGAGCAGCCGCACACAAGCCTAAGATCACCATGCGCAATGTCAAGAGTCGGCTGTAGTGGAGTAAAGCTTGACGCTATTGGACTCTGGAGCAGTGGAAACGCGTTCTCTGGAGTGATGAATCCCGCTTCACCATCTGGCATTCTGACGGATGAAACTGGCGGATGCCAGGAGAACGCTTCCTGCCCGAATGCATAGTGCCAACTGTAAAGTTTGGTGGAGGAGGAATAATGGTCTGGGGCTGTTTTTTATGGTTCAGGCTAGGCCCCTTGGTTCCAGTGAAGGGAAATCTTAACGCTACAGCATACAATGACTTTCTAGATGATTCTGTGCTTCCAACTTTGTGGCAACAGCTTGGGGAAGGCCCTTTCCTGTTTCAGCATGACAAATCCCCTGTGCACAAAGCAAGGTCCATACAGAAATGGTTTGTTGAGATCAGTGTGGAAGAACTTGACTGGCCTGCACAGAGCCCTGACCTCAACCCCATCGAACACCTTTGCGATGAATTGGAACGCCGACTGCGAGCCAGGCCTAATCGCCCAACATCAGTGCCCGACCTCACAAATGCTCTTGTGGCTGAATGGAAGCCACAAGTGTCCCCGCAGCAATGTTACAACATCTAGTGGAGGCTGTTATAGCAGCAAAGGGGGGACCAACTCCATAGTAATGGCCATGATTTTGGAATGAGATGTTCGACGAGTAGTGTATGTTTTCCCACAATTGTATTTTGAAATATTGTGATATGCCTGGCTTGGCCTCTCTCTACTTTTCACAGACAGTCACAACTCAACAATAGTCTGCCCAAATTGTGCACGTTGCCTTTCCTTCCGACTGTAGGCAATGCGATTTAAAACAATCCACAACTTATTTTTTAAAAATAAGCTAATGATCCTCTGTGGCCAAATCATGCGTTAGTAGCCTATTTTAAATGATTCTATTTATTTATGCATAGACAGGAGTAGGCTAATTAGGCTATATAATTTTGGCAATTTAATAAAATGTTCTGTAGGGAAAAGTTTAGCTTCCCCTAGCCTTATGGACATGCTGCCTATGCTTGCATATTAAAAACGTAACCGCATGTAACCTCCATTTGCTATTCGAGTGCAGGCTACGGATTAAATGTTTGTTTTTGTGGGCCATTCTAAATCTAAATAATTCTGCACATATATTAGTAGGCTATATGTAAAGACCAGATTAAATTAGGAGTAGTCTGATGGGTGAGAATGTTATCAAGTGCTTGTCAGATTGAGATATGAGAGACTGATGAAGTGTGTGCAGCCTGTGCAAGAAACAGAGCAGAGCTCATGCCTTTCATGCAACTTTTTTCAAATCATCATTACGCATCAGGCAGCCTTGGAATGTATTAAAAATCAAAACATGTAACCTAACGTTTGTATCACAACTAAAGTTGTATAAATAACTCAAAATTAAGCATATAGGAGGACCTGCTTCTTTGTTAACCGCTCAACACAGAATAGCTGCATGTGCGCAGTCCCTCGGAAATCATTTGGGGTAAATATCCTTTCAATTGTAGGCATATTCTTCAGAATTTGAGGGCACTATGGTGTTGAACGCTGAGCTGTAGTCAATGAATAGCATTCTCACGTAGGTGTTCCTCTTGTCCAGGTGGGAAAGGGCAGTGTGGAGTGCAATAGAGATTGCATAATCTGTGGATCTGTTGGGGCGGTATGCAAATTGGAGTGGGTCTAGGGTTTCTGGGATAATGGTGTTGATGTGAGCCATGACCAGCCTTTCAAAGCTCTTCATGGCTACAGACGTGAGTGCTACAGGTCAGTAGTCATTTAGGCAGGTTATCTTAGTGTTCTTGGGCACAGGGACTATGGTGGTCTGCTTGAAACATGTTGGTATTACAGACTCAGTCAGGGACAGTTGGTCAGCACATGCTCGGAGTACACATCCTGGTATTCCGTCTGGCCCTGCGGCCTTGTGAATGTTGACCTGCTTAAAAGTCTTACATCGGCTACGGAGAGCGTGATCACATAGTCATCCGGAACAGCTGGTGCTCTCATGCATGCTTCAGTGTTGCTTGCCTCGAAGCGAGCATAGAAGTGATTTAGCTCATCTGGTAGGCTTGTGTCACTGGGCATCTCGCGGCTGTGCTTCCTTTTGTAGTCTGTAATAGTTTTCAAGCCCTGCCACATCCGACGAGTGTCAGAGCCGGTGTAGTACGATTCAATCTTAGTCCGGTATTGACTCTTTGCCTGTTTGATGGTTCGTCGGAGGGCATAGCGGGATTTCTTATAAGCGTCTGGGTTAGAGTCCCGCTCCTTGAAAGCGGCAGCTCTACCCTTTAGCTCAGTGCGGATGTTGCCTGTAATCCATGGCTTCTGGTCTGAGAGACAAGGCAAGAAGAGCGTTCTACGCCATCAAAAGGAACATAAAATTCGACATACCAATTAGGATCTGGCTAAAAATACTTGAATCAGTTATAGAACCCATTGCCCTTTATGGTTGTGAGGTCTGGGGTCCGCTCACCAACCAAGAATTCACAAAACGGGACAAAAATATCCTCAGTGTACAATGAAAAACACAAAATAATGCATACAGAGCAGAATTAGGCCGATCCCCGCTAATGATCAAAATCCAGAAAAGAGACGTTAAATTCTATAACCACTTAAAAGGAAGCGATTCCCAAACCTTCCATAACAAAGCCATCACCTACAGAGAGATGAACTTGGAGAAGAGTCCCCTAAGTAAGCTGGTCCTGGGGCTCTGTTCACAAACACAAACAGACCCCACAGAGCCCCAGGACAACAACAACAACACAATTAGTCCCAACCAAATCATGAGAAAACAAAAAGAGAATTACTTGACACATTGGAAAGAATTAACAAAAAAACAGAGCAAACTAGAATGATATTTGGCCCTAAACAGAGAGTACACAGTGGCAGAATACCTGACCACTGTGACTGACCCAAACTTAAGGAAAGCTTTGACTATGTACAGACTCAGTGAGCATAGCCTTGCTATTGAGAAAGGCCGCCGTAGGCAGACCTGGCTCTCAACAGAAGACAGGCAATGTGCACAGTGCCCACAAAATGAGGTGGAAACTGAGCTGCACTTCCTAACCTCCTGCCAAATGTATGACCATATTAGAGACACATATTTTCCTCAGATTACAGAGAATTTGAAAACAAACCCAATTCTGATAAACTCCCTTATCTACTGGGTAAAACAACCCAGTGTGCCATCACAGCAGCAAGATTTGTGACCTGTTGCCACAAGATAAGGCCAACCAGTGAAGAACAAACACCATTGTAAATACATATTTATGTTTATTTATTTTCCCAATTTGTACTTTAACTATTTGCACATTGTTACAACACTGTATATAGACACAATATGACATTTGAAATGTCTTTATTCTTTTGGAACTTCTGAGTGTAATGTTTACTGTTAATATTTATTGTTTATTTCACTTTTGTTTACTATCTACGTCACTTGCTTTGGCAATGTTAACATATGTTTCCCATGCCAATAATGAATTGGATATTGTTGTATGTGTAAACAATAGCTAAATTAGCTATGCAAAATGCCAGATAGGTTACCATTTACAGTAACTACAGTTCATTATTACGCAGCCAATAAGCACCATCAGCCAGCCAGAAGATTGAGCTAAGTTAGCAACAGAAAGTAATGGAGAAATCTCCCCTTTCTGCAGCAGGTAGCTCTGTCCAGGCAGCTTCATCTTGTAGCATGTTGAGGGACCTACTTATGTCCCCTAGCTACTACTAGCTAGCATGACTATAGCCAGTAGCCAGTTAGGGCTAGCTAGCCAGCTAGCCCGCTAGCTAGTCAGCCTGCTAGCTAGTCAGCAGCCAGCTTGCTAGCTAGCCAGCAGTAGCCAGCCAGTGCTAGCTAGCCAGCTGGTACAAGCCAACTTTATTCAGTTGTTGTTGAGTTTGTTCTATTGCCATGCTAACTTCTTGCTAACATTAGTATTTTTATCTTCCTGTCACACTCACAAAGGTTTGTATAACTAACCCAAAATACACCACAGCCTGTCATTTCCAATGGGAGCAAAGGAAGCATAGTGGGCAAAACAAGCAAGGAGGTGGGCAGAGCAAAGCATGAGCTAGCGAGATCCTATTGGCACGTTCTAGCATGTATTTACATATTTCCGTTAGGGAACGCCAACTCTGTGAAGTGCGCATGTGCAATAACTCAATTCGCCCTTGCACTCCTTCTAAACAATGCAATTCAAAGCGTAAAGTCTACAAAACGTAGTTCACTCTGTTCATAACAGATTCTGGTTTTGGGAACAGAAAACTCTATTGAGATCAAATGTTTAATTGCTGAGAAAATTAGCAGAATGTCGGCCCAGTCCCATCTCGCTCCATACTCTCCCACTGCCGGCCACTGGGAAATTCCAACCAGATACTTCAGATTTATACATCCGGTTAAATATCTGTCTCCTTGATTTATCTGTGCTCACAGAGTCTAATCCATTATTTGTGCTGCCAACCTAGGCTGTTAACACACATCCTGTGAATATTATATATGAGGGGGCATGTACTTCGAATACATTTTGTTGTTATTTTGTTTTCCGTTATTCCATGTCCAATTTTCACACAATAAATGAGAAAACAATTTGATTTCCGATGTTTTTTAAACTTTCATTCAGAAACCAAAAACGAAAATGAGCCATTTTCTGTTTTTCCAGGTCGTCTTTTGAATCAAATGACCGGTGAACTGATGGAACAGGATTCCCACTCTCCTAGCAGCAGGGTATTCTACTGGCAGCATGATCGCTGATTTTCTTTTTCAAACTAAGAGTCTCCCTGCAAAGATACGTTAAACTTTGGAATATAGTGCAGTACACCTGTTTTTCACAGCATTGCAACCACCTTTGAAAAAATTGATGGATAATTTGAGGTCTTTTTTTTTATATTGCATTATTTATACCAGCATTTATTTTGAAAGTTTACACAAATACTGTTATGTTGAAAGCTATTGTGTGGCCTATATTTAAAGAAATACACTTTTAATAAAATACAAATATTTGTTATTGGAATTACTCAATACCCACACCCACACACACAGGACTATTGAAGGAATCTTATTTGAGTCAGAAAAGGATGTTCATATGATTGGAAAGATATACAACTTAAGAAGAATTTATGTTGGCACAAGATGGAGGGAAAGTTGGAGCATAACTAACGAAATTACAGTTAACAAAAATGTACGCTTAAATCTAATGTATAGAATTTATTATATAGAAATTCTACAGCACAATGGCAAAGTCATGTCTTACTTGTAAAACAGATAATGACTCAATGAATCCTATAAAGTCCCAGAATTATGGGGGGAGCTAGAAAATGTGCTGTCACAAGTGTTACAATGTAAACTTACTTTGAATCCGTCTGTCTGCATATTTCAAGACATGGCATATGTGGGTGTAGTGAGATACGCAACAGGGTTGGACGATTCTCTTCTCATCACTGATCTTGAAAGAACGTAGCGCTATACTAAAAACTTGGAAGTGGCAAGCAATAATGCAGGCACTAGGGATGTGGGTGTGACCATGCGGGTCTGGGCAGATGAGATGTAGTCATTGTTTGTGTGCATCTGTAAGTTGTTGTTCGTATGTATAAGTTTGTATCTGGAGTGAAACAATACACACACACACACACACATATATATATACATATATATATATATATACAGTGAGGGAAAAAAGTATTTGATCCCCTGCTGATTTTGTTCGTTTGCCCACTGACAAAGAGTTGATCAGTCTATAATTTTAATGGTAGGTTTATTTGAACAGTGAGAGACAGAATAACAACAACAAAATCCAGAAAAACGCATGTCAAAAATGTTATAAATTGATTTGCATTTTAATGAGAGAAATAAGTATTTGACCCCCTCTCAATCAGAAAGATTTCTGTCTCCCAGGTGTCTTTTATACAGGTAATTGGTAACACACTACGCCGTGAAGGACTGAAATCCTGCAGCGCCCGCAAGGTCCCCCTGCTCAAAATCGAGATCTTTGGCATCAACTCAACTCGCCGTGTTTGGAGGAGGAGGAATGCTGCCTATGACCCCAAGAACACCATCCCCACGTCAAACATGGAGGTGGAAACATTATGCTTTGGGGGTGTTTTTCTGCTAAGGGGACAGGACAACTTCACCGCATCAAAGGGACGATGGACGGGGCCATGTACCATCAAATCTTGGGTGAGAACCTCCTTCCCTCAGCCAGGCCATTGAAAATGGGTCATGGATGGGTATTCCAGCATGACAATGACCCAAAACACACGGCCAAGGCAACAAAGGAGTGGCTCAAGAAGAAGCACATTAAGGTCCTGGAGTGGCCTAGCTAGTCTCCAGACCTTAATCCCATAGAAAATATGTGGAGGGAGCTGAAGGTTCGAGTTGCCAAACATCAGCCTCGAAACCGCAATGACTTGGAGAAGATCTGCAAAGAGGAGTGGAACAAAATCCCTCCTGAGATGTGTGCAAACCTGGTGGCCAACTACAAGAAACGTCTGAACTCTGTGATTGCCAACAAGGTTTTTGCCACCAAGTACTAAGTCATGTTTTGCAGAGGGGTCAAATACTTATTTCCCTCATTAAAATGCAAATCAATTTATAACATTTTTGACATGCGTTTTTCTGGTTTTTTTGGTTGTTATTCTGTCTCTCACTGTTCAAATAAACCTACCATTAAAATGATAGACTGATCATGTCTTTCTCAGTGGGCAAACGTACAAAATCAGCAGGGGATCAAACACTTTTTTCCCCTCACTGTATACTACCGGTCAAAATTTTTAGAACACCTACTCATTCAAGGGTTTCAAATAGCCACCCTTTGCCTTGATGTCAGCTTTGCACACTCTTGGCATTCTCTCAACCAACTTCATGAGGTAGTCACCTGGAATGCATTTCAATTAACAGGTGTGCCTTCTTAAAAGTTAATTTGTGGAATTTCTTTCCTTCTTAATGCGTTTGAGCCAATCAGTTGTGTTATGACAAGGTAGGGGGGGTATACAGAAGATAGCCCAATTTCGTACAAAAGACCAAGTCCATATTATGGCAAGAACAGCTCCAATAAGCAAAGAGAAATGACAGTCCATCATTACTTTAAGACATGAAGGTCAATCAATACAGAACATTTCAAAAACGTTTAAAGTTTCTTAAAGCGCAGTCGCAAAAACCATCAAGCGCTATGATGAAACTGGCTCTCATGAGGACCGCCACAGGAATGGAAGACCCACAGTTACCTCTGCTGCAGAGGATACGTTTATTAGAGTTACCAGCCTCAGAAATTGCAGACCAAATAAATGCTTCACAGAGTTAAAGTAACACATCTCAACATCAACTGTTCAGAGGAGACTGTGTGAATCAGGCCTTAATGGTCGAATTGCTGCAAAGAAACCATTACTAAAGGACACCAATAATAAGAAGAGACTTACTTGGGCCAAGAAACACGAGCAATGGACATTAGACCGGTGGAAATTTGTCCTTTGGTCTGGAGTCCAAATTGGACATTTTTGGTTCCAACCACTGTGTCTTTGTGAGACGCGGTGTGGGTGAACGGATGATCTCCGCATGTGTATTTCCCACAGTAAAGCATGGAGGAGGAGGTGTTATGATGTGGGGGTGCTTTGCTGGTTACACAGTCTGTCTCAGATTTATTTATAATTCAATGCACACTTAACCAGCATGTCTGCCACAGCATTCTGCAGCGATACGCCATCCCATCTGGTTTGGGCTTAGTGGGACTATCATTTTTTTTTCAACAGGACAATGACCTAACACACCTCCAGGCTGTGTAAGGGCTATTTTACCAAGAAGGAGAGTGATGGAGTGCTGCATCAGATGACCTGGCCTCCACAATCCCACGAACTCAACCAAATTGAGATGGTTTGGGATGAGTCGGACCGCAGAGTGAAGGAAAAGCATCCAACAAGTGCTCAGCATATGTGGGAACTCCTTCAAGACTAATGGAAAAGCATTCCAGTTGAAGCTGGTTTAGAGAATGCCAACAGTGTGCAAAGCTGTCATCAAGGCAAAGGGTGGCTCAAATATAAAATATATTTTGATTTGTTTAACACTTTTTTGGTTACTACATGATTCCATATGTGTTATTTCATAGTTTTGATGTCTTCACTATTATTCTACAATGTAGAAAATAGTTTTAAAAAATAAAGAAAAACTCTTGAATGAGTAGGTGTTCTAAAACTTTTTACCAGTAGTGTATATATAAAAAATAAGGAACTACTCAATAGAGTCTGCAAAACGTAAATGGGTCTCGTGCTGGGCAACGGGTTTTATACAGAGTACTAGTGACTCTTTAGTTAAAAACAAAAGTAAAATGACCAAAGTTGCTAAAGCTTTCTAGATAACCTCCAACGTCCGGGTTTGGCCGGTGTAGGCCGTCATTGTAAATAATAGTTCTTAACTGACTTGCCTAGATAAATAAAGGTAAAAAAATAAATAAATGAAAATGACTGAATATCTCCTATATTTGGCTAAATCAAGTTGATGATTATACAGATCAGCTCATGAATAACGGGGAGATGAAGAGTGGAAATAGTTTAAATATCAAAGTATCTTAACGGGGACCAACTCTGTTAAAAAATATATCCATATGTACTCTCATACCGTTTGTCACACATTCTCTCCTGAAGCGCTCATATGGGCAGCAATAGGAGACAGCGCAGAGAAGCGGGGGAAATGTTACAGCGGTATTTTGACATGCATAGGCCAGACTTGCTTTGATTGTGCAGCTTATGGATTACAGAATAAAGTTAGCAATTTTCATGCGAGACAGGAGTCAGGATTTTGGGTTTCAGTGGGATTGGGACAATAGGAAAATAGCCTAAACTCTATACAAGGCTATTACATGAGTCAGTAAATAAATAATCGTTTTCGGTTACATTATTGTATGCTAAATGTTTCGGTTCAGTGATAGATGAGCAAACAAATAAATGAGCTACCTTTTCCTTTTATCCAGCCAGAGATCAATTAACCAAATATACAGACAGAGATTCTGTGAAACAAAATCACATAGATTGATTATCAGAGTCACAGGCTTTTGGTCGGGAGTAGGACAGGCTACTACGCGAGTGAAGAGCAAAATCCACTTGTATAACATGCAAGCAAAATGTTCTGATCAGCTAATATATGAACAAACTAGAATAAAGATGATCATTAGCACTCAACTCAATTTAGCTAACATTTCCACAGCCTAATTGTTACCAAATATCCAAACGGATATTCAGTGAAAACAAAGACCTGACCATAATTGATTTACCTAGACGAGTCCCCCATGCTTGTCTGAAATCAGCGCGATGGTGCTGTCCCAATCAAAACGGTGCTAAAATGATAATCTAGGTGACCACACATTACTATTACTTCAAATTAGTATAATGGTTGTATATGACATAACTAAGGTGAGTTTCCCCTCTCTGTGATTTTTATAGGCCCAATGGCTGTTTCCTCGTCTCCTCACTTCGCTTCCACCCGCCTCTCCCTTGTTGTTCTCAACACCGATTTAAATCAATATAGCCTACTGTTTTCTAGAAATCTGTTTTTTTGGGGGGTTCGGGCTCAAATAATTTATGTGATGTAGGACCAGGCCTGGGCTAGGCCTTCAACTCACCGGGCTTGGGTCGGACCGGGATCGAATTTTCACTTCTGATGAGAACGTGAAACTGCATTCGAGTCTCGTGTAAGTCCGGCAGTGTCAATTATGCGTGTGCTTTGAATTTATGGCGACTGTGTGAAATAAATACACTAGGCTAAAGGCTTCCATACTACAACCTGTCTGGATAATGTGCTATTTAATTTTTTGCCAATCTGCTGCTGGACATGTTGTGTATTTTGTGGAATTGCATTCGTGCGACATTGGGGGAATATTTAGTCATTTTATTTTTTCGGGAAATGTGAAGATTGGTCCCGTGACAATCCAAAGCCAGCAGCAGGCCTTGGAACACAGTCTCCCTTAAAAAAATAACCATATTTGGTTAGTAGAGACCCTACTGAATATTTCCCACCCCACTTTAACTGAGACAGGTGGAAAAGGTCTTCCTACAAGCCAATATGTATCCCATGTACAGTCATGGTCAAACGTTTTGAGAATGACACAAATATTAATTTTCACAAAGTCTGCTGCCTCAGTTTTTATGATGGCAATTTGCATATACTCCAGAATATTATGAAGAGTGATTAGATGAATTGCAATTGATTGCAAAGGCCCTATTTGCCATGAAAATGAACTTAATCCCCAAAAAACATTTCCACTGCATTTCAGCCCTGCCACAAAAGGACCAGCTGACATCATGTCAGTGATTCTCTCGTTAACACAGGTGAGAGTGTTGACGAGGACAAGGCTGGAGATCACTCTGTCATGCTGATTGAGTTAGAAATACAGACTGGACGCTTTAAAAGGAGGGTGGTGCTTGAAATCATTGTTCTTCCTCTGTTAACCATGGTTACCTGCAAGGAAACACGTGCCGTCATCATTGCATTGCACAAAAAGGGCTTCACAGGCAAGGATATTGCTGCTAGTAAGATTGCACCTAAATCAACCATTTATCGGATCATCAAGAACTTCAAGGAGAGAGGTTCAATTGTTGTGAAGAAGGCTTCAGGGCGTCCAAGAAAGTCCAGCAAGTGCCAGGACCATCTCCTAAAGTTGATTCAGCTGCGGGATCGGGGCACCACCAGTGCAGAGCTTGCTCAGGAATGGCAGCAGGCAGGTGTGAGTGCATCTGCACGCACAGTGAGGCGAAGACCTTTGGAGGATGGCCTGGTGTCAAGAAGGGCAGCAAGGAAGCCACTTCTCTCCAGGAAAAACATCAGGGACAGACTTTCTGCAAAAGGTACAGGGATTGGACTGCTGATGACTGGGGTAAAGTCATTTTCTCTGATGAATCCCCTTTCCGATTGTTTGGGGCATCTGGAAAAAAGCTTGTCCGGAGAAGACAAGGTGAGCGCTACCATCAGTCCTGTGTCATGCCAAAAGTAAAGCATCCTGAGACCATTCATGTGTGGGGTTGCTTCTCAGCCAAGGGAGTGGGCTCACTCACAATGTTGCCTAAACACAGCCATGAATAAAGAATGGTACCAACACATCCTCCGAGAGCAACTTCTCCCAACCATCCAAGAACAGTTTGGTGACGAACAATGTCTTTTCCAGCATGATGGAGCACCTTGCCATAAGGCAAAAGCGATAACTAAGTTACTCGGAACAAAACATCGAAATGTTGGGTCCATGGCCAGGAAACTCCCCAGACCTTAATCCCATTGAGAACTTGTGGTCAATCCTCAAGAGGCGGGTGGACAAACAAAAACCCACAAATTCTGACAAACTCCAAGCATTGATTATGCAAGAATGAGCTGCCATCAGTCAGGATGTGGCCCAGAAGTTAATTGACAGCATGCCAGGGCGGATTGCAGAGGTCTTGAAAAAAAAGGGTCAACACTGCAAATATTGACTCTTTGCATAAACTTAATGTAATTGTCAATAAAAGCCTTTGACACTTATGGAATGTTTGTAATTATACTTCAGTATACCATAGTAACATCTGACAAAAATATCTAAAAACATTGAAGCAGCAAACTTTGTGAAGACCAATACTTGTGTCATTCTCAAAACTTTTGACCACGACTGGACAGTCTATTACAGTGTATTGCATTTGGAGCTATAGATGGGGTGGAGAACAAAGTGCTGCTGGATATGTTGGACACAGTCCTCCTCCATTTGGTTAGTAGAGACCCTACTGACTATTTACCGTCCTACTTTAGCTGAGACAGGTAGAAAAGTATTCGATCTACAGCCCAATATTCTCAACATAACAGTGTCAACATAGTATATATATATTTGTCATTATTGGTCTTAGAAAATGTTTTTAAAAGCATATTTTGTATTTGTTCCGTATCTTTTGAATAAGTTATTCACATTGCAATGTTTTGAAATGCGGGCTGTTATTTTGAAGGATTTTCTCATTACCATACGATCGTGACGTCATCATTTGTGCTGCTGACAGAATACCAGTGGGTACATGGTCCCCAACCGCACTGACGCACCTGTTGCTTGCCGCGCACACAGGTGGCGGGCCTGGCTGCTTGTATGTTGCAGGAGGTGG
Organism: Coregonus lavaretus; assembly: GCF_964263955.1. Lineage (NCBI taxonomy): Eukaryota > Metazoa > Chordata > Actinopteri > Salmoniformes > Salmonidae > Coregonus > Coregonus lavaretus. Next base: position 41,640,953 of record NC_140006.1, on the reverse strand, counting down.
AGGAGAGGAGCACGCGAATTTGCTAAATCCGATAGCGGAGGGAAGATTGTCTTCAAGATGAGGACTGCATTGCTTTGTTTTGCTTTGGGGGTGATGCTGCGAGGAATTGAGGCGAAGGATGTAAGCATCATACCCTTTTAAAAATACATGTTTTTTCACTGAATGTTCATGAAAAGGAAGGCTGTGAGGCAAGCTTATGCTTTTGGTATATGACAAATCTTTATAGGGAAATGTAGGCTACATGAAAATTAAATGGGGTCACAGATGTGACTTATTAAACATATTTAGCCTACATGAGTCCTGCATAACCTGCTGTCTTAAACATAGGTCCATGCTATCCGGGAATCTTGGGATGTCCCTACCCCATTGAAGTTTAAATTTAAAATGGTTAAGATAAGGGTCAGGGTCAGGTAATGGTTATGGTTATGGTTAAGGTTAGGGTAAGTGTAGGGGTTAAGGTTAGGGTTAAGGGTAGAGACATCCCAAGGATCCCGGCTTGACCATGTGCTAGCCTATGAAGTAGGCTGTGGGACTTGCTTTTCCTGTGCGACAATAGTTTAGCCTATGTCTCTCCTGTGCTGAACTTGAGATATTTGCCGTATATATTCATGAATTTATTCATAGGCAGCAATACCGTTTGAGTATTGGGCTTTTGGGATACACACTTAGAAAAAGTGTGCTATCTATAACCAAAACAAAAAGGGTTATTTGGCTATCCTCATAGGAGAACCCTTGTGGGTTTCAGGTAGAACCCTTTTGGTTCCAAGTAGAACCGTTTTGGCTTCCATGTAGAACCCTTTTCACAGAGGGTTCTACATTGAATCCAAAATGGTTCTACCTGGAACAAAAAAGGGTTCTACCTGGAACCACGCTCCGCATTGTAGCCTTCTAGGATGCCCATCCTATAGGGCTAGATACCCTGGCCAGGTGTAGGCTTACAACACATGGTTTAGTAGGCTACCAGGCTGTATAGACCACATGGTTTAGTAGGCTACCAGGCTGTATAGACCACATGGTTTAGTAGACTACCAGGCTGTATAGACCACATGGTTTAGTAGACTACCAGGCTGTATAGACCACATGGTTTAGTAGGCTACCAGGCTGTATAGACCACATGGTTTAGTAGACTACCAGGCTGTATAGACCACATGGTTTAGTAGGCTACCAGGCTGTATAGACCACATGGTTTAGTAGGCTACCAGGCTGTATAGACCACATGGTTTAGTAGGCTACCAGGCTGTATAGACCACATGGTTTAGTAGGCTACCAGACTGTATAGACCACATGGTTTAGTAGGCTACCAGGCTGTATAGACCACATGGTTTAGTAGGCTACCAGGCTGTATAGACCACATGGTTTAGTAGGCTACCAGGCTGTATAGACCACATGGTTTAGTAGGCTACCAGGCTGTATAGACCACATGGTTTAGTAGGCTACCAGGCTGTATAGACCACATGGTTTAGTAGGCTACCAGGCTGTATAGACCACATGGGTTAGTAGGCTACCAGGCTGTATAGACCACATGGTTTAGTAGGCTACCAGGCTGTATAGACCACATGGTCTAGTAGGCTACCAGGCTGTACAGACCACATGGTTTAGTAGGCTACCAGGCTGTATAGACCACATGGTTTAGTAGGCTACCAGGCTGTATGGACCACATGGTTTAGTAGGCTACCAGGCTGTATAGACCACATGGTTTAGTAGGCTACCAGGCTGTATAGACCACATGGTTTAGTAGGCTATCAGGCTGTATAGACCACATGGTTTAGTAGGCTACCAGGCTGTATAGACCACATGGTTTAGTAGGCTACCAGACTGTATAGACCACATGGTTTAGTAGGCTACCAGGCTGTATAGACCACATGGTTTAGTAGACTACCAGGCTGTATAGACCACATGGTTTAGTAGACTACCAGGCTGTATAGACCACATGGTTTAGTAGGCTACCAGGCTGTATAGACCACATGGTTTAGTAGGCTACCAGGCTGTATAGACCACATGGTTTAGTAGGCTACCAGGCTGTATAGACCACATGGTCTAGTAGGCTACCAGGCTGTATAGACCACATGGTCTAGTAGGCTACCAGGCTGTATAGACCACATGGTTTAGTAGGCTACCAGGCTGTATAGACCACATGGTTTAGTAGGCTACCAGGCTGTATAGACCACATGGTTTAGTAGGCTACCAGGCTGTATAGACCACATGGTTTAGTAGGCTACCAGGCTGTATAGACCACATGGTCTAGTAGGCTACCAGGCTGTATAGACCACATGGTTTAGTAGGCTACCAGGCTGTATAGACCACATGGTCTAGTAGGCTACCAGGCTGTATAGACCACATGGTTTAGTAGGCTACCAGGCTGTATAGACCACATGGTTTAGTAGGCTACCAGGCTGTATAGACCACATGGTTTAGTAGGCTACCAGGCTGTATAGACCACATGGTTTAGTAGGCTACCAGGCTGTATAGACCACATGGTCTAGTAGGCTACCAGGCTGTATAGACCACATGGTTTAGTAGACTACCAGGCTGTATAGACCACATGGTCTAGTAGGCTACCAGGCTGTATAGACCACATGGTTTAGTAGGCTACCAGGCTGTATAGACCACATGGTTTAGTAGGCTACCAGGCTAAATAGACCACATGGTTTAGTAGGCTACCAGGCTGTATAGACCACATGGTTTAGTAGGGTACCAGGCTGTATAGACCACATGGTTTAGTAGGCTACCAGGCTGTATAGACCACATGGTTTAGTAGGCTACCAGGCTGTATAGACCACATGGTTTAGTAGGCTACCAGGCTGTATAGACCACATGGTTTAGTAGGCTACAAGGCTGTATAGACCACATGGTCTAGTAGACTACCAGGCTGTATAGACCACATGGTTTAGTAGGCTACCAGGCTGTATAGACCACATGGTTTAGTAGGCTACCAGGCTGTATAGACCACATGGTTTAGTAGGCTACCAGGCTGTATAGACCAAATGGTTTAGTAGGCTACCAGGCTGTATAGACCACATGGTTTAGTAGGCTACCAGGCTGTATAGACCACATGGTTTAGTAGGCTACCAGGCTGTATAGACCACATGGTTTAGTAGGCTACCAGGCTGTATAGACCACATGGTTTAGTAGGCTACCAGGCTGTATAGACCTCTACACATCTAGTGAGGAATGTGCAGTCTAATGTGTAGGTCCAGCGATGGTTCTGTGTGTAGGTCTAGCGATGGTTCTGTGTGTAGGTCCAGCGATGGTTCTGTGTGTAGGTCTAGCGATGGTTCTGTGTGTAGGTCCAGCGATGGTTCTGTGTGTAGGTCCAGCGATGGTTCTGTGTGTAGGTCTAGCGATGGTTCTGTGTGTAGGTCTAGCGATGGTTCTGTGTGTAGGTCCAGCGATGGTTCTGTGTGTAGGTCCAGCGATGGTTCTGTGTGTAGGTCCAGCGATGGTTCTGTGTGTAGGTCCAGCGATGGTTCTGTGTGTAGGTCTAGCGATGGTTCTGTGTGTAGGTCCAGCGATGGTTCTGTGTGTAGGTCCAGCGATGGTTCTGTGTGTAGGTCCAGCGATGGTTCTGTGTGTAGGTCCAGCGATGGTTCTGTGTGTAGGTCTAGCGATGATTCTGTGTGTAGGTCCAGCGATGGTTCTGTGTGTAGGTCCAGCGATGGTTCTGTGTGTAGGTCCAGCGATGGTTCTGTGTGCAGGTCCAGCGATGGTTCTGTACTGCTGCTGCTCATTTTAAGGCAAAGTTTCCAAATAACAAATAATAGATACAAATGATATATTTACTCATGATATGACTTCTGCCAGGTAAGCCTACTTTGTAGTTAATATTTAATTGAGAAGGTTTTGAGGAAAGTATTTCTGTCAGCCCAGAAGACGGTTATCACATCAACTGGCTACACACGGAGTGATAGACAAACACGCTCACCACATCAACAGACAGGGGCAATATTGCCGGAAATTAATTGGCAAATATTGTGTTCGGTTTGGCTTTTTAAGCCAAAAGTGGCTAACCAGGGGTGGGATAATGTCAGTGTTGCGTTGATTAGATAGTAGCTGGGAGCTTGCGGTGTCTGATACTTGTGAAATTTGTTCATGACAGTTTGCGGCGGAACACGTGAAAATTGCATGTACTTTCAGAATTGTTTGGCGGGCTACTGGTAGCTGACGATGGCCCTGTTGGAGACCCCTGGGATAGAGGCTGCACAGCAAATCGGCCAGTGTTACCAAGTGTTGATTTTTCAGTGTAACATTTCTAGAGTTGATTCTGGAGTTAAATTAACTCTGTAAGTGTTAAAGTGAAACTCATTGGGGTTAGGGTTTGTGTTAATAACCAGAGGTAAACCAAAACCACACCCATCATTATCATATTTCCCAGTATGCAGGTAGATTTTTAGAATTGTTTGTTTCAATATCTATTGATTGATTAATTCACCTTATGCTACTCAAATATAAATAACATACCTTTTTCAAAACTAATCCAATCTGTTACTTGGACTTATTGCACCCGTTACTAAAATGGTTGTTCCAGTTTAGATAATTTAGGTAAACATATATCTTCCCAACACGGCAGTCATTTTGAATGCATGTTGCGGGTGAATAAAATGTTGTGTTTACACACCGGTGGTCCACAATGTTTGCGTTGAAATGCAAACAGCGTCCATCATGTGGATGGGCTGGTAAACAGACATGTGCGAGTCCCAGTGTGTGTGTTTGTGGTGCCAGAAGTCCATTAGGACTTCAGTGTTTTCCCCTGTCCGTACTAGGGCAAGATTGAGGGGTTAACAAGTGCCTTTTGGGAACACAGGAAGGAGGAAGGTACAGTATGTGTGTGTTTAGTCTGAGTATGGGGACACTTACAGTATAGTGCTTTCACATAGGATTTATGGTATTTTGCCTGTAAAAAAATAAATAAAAAATGTGCCCAATGTTTATATGACCCCCTTACAAACAGGCCCATTTTAACCACATACATACACACCTTTTATACTGAACCATGCTGGCATGCCAGGGACGAGTGGTAGTGGTGTGCAGACGTGCGTGGGCATCTATTTTAATAAATCCATTGAGAATATACACCATCAAAAATAAATCCATTATTCATTTGTTTAGGCAGGTCCTAAGAAACATTAGACTAATAACATGTATTTTCAAAAGAACAGAAGAGCATATTTTGAGTTTAATTAGGCCTATGTTACGGGTCTGTGCAGCCATGAAATCAATAGTTGGTTGTTTTATTAATTACTTTGTTAATTAAACAGACAAGACACACCTATCCGACCACAGTCAACACACATATTTGATAGTATGAATTTCATGGAATATAACAGAATAAAATACAACGAATATTTTTCCCACACAACCTGTGTCACAGGAACGTGTGGAACCACTGTCATATAAACAAGTGATAGTTAGAAAGAGAGCCCAAGACCACGCTTTTTTGATCCACATGTAATCTCTCTTCCCTCACTTCGCTTTGTTAGGGAGCAGGTGTAGGGTCTTACCTTCATCATGCAGTGGCGGTCGGTGCCGTTTAAGATGAGGGAGGACAAATATTATTTTTCATGGCCTTATTTCTATTACAGCATATTTGATGACTGTCACTCATATTCCATTTACCCAGTTCAATGTAACATCGATAGGTTTAGGCTACTACATGATACTCACATTTTCCTTATACCCATCATATGAGGTTGCTACAACCTAGCCAATGAATTAAGGTTTACAACAGGTGACCACAGGTCGAGAGAAAATGTTGAGGTGACAGACAGTGACGGAAGGAATACACCCCTGTTCACGCGTAAACACAGTTCACTTTCATAGCAGCCACGTTGTATTCCTTCTCGCATCTATGCGCTCTCCTCCTCTCAACTTTTCCCTTTGTTTTTGGACTTCAATGTACAACACATCAGCTGTCTGTGACCAGGCGGAAAAAAACGTTCCAAGCCAAACCATATCATAACTGCTACACACAGCCTACATCGTTGTCACCATATTAGCTAACGTTGGGCCAATTGTGCGCCACCCCATGGGTCTCCCGGTCGCGGCCGGCTACGAACCAGGATCTCTAGTGGCACAGCTAGCACTGCGATGCAGTGCCTTAGACCACTGCGCCACTCGGGAGGCCATTGTGAGATTTCTGGCCTCGATTTGATCACTGTTACATTTTAACGCGCTCTGGACTCATTGTCAACTGTGATTGGTTCAGGTACTACATCGATTAGTCCTGGATCAATTGAATTTGAGTGCGATTATGGTTTGTGAACCCATAGGTGATGAAGGGTGAACTACAATCGGGTCTACTGATTGAATTCACGTAAGTTGACAACTCAACCAAATGTAAATTAAAACTAGACATTGAACTGATGTCAGTGCCCAGTGGGAAGTTATATGGCTTTTACAATGATCATTACCATTGTTGTGGGCCAACGAATGGGCTATGATAGCATGTCCTATCTTCCACACTGTACCTTTTCCCATGGGAAGCAGCACTAGAGAATTATTCTCCTAGTCTTGTTTTCTCCTAAAAAGGCTGATTCCTAAGACACAAGGTCACATTTTCAGATAGCATGCATGTTGGTTTCCTGTGTGCTTCAAGGGGAGATTCCTTCTTAGCATCAACACTATGTGTGTGTGTGTGTGTGTGTGTGTGTACGTGTGCGTGCGTGCGTGCGTGTGTGAGAGAGCGAGAGAACGAGAGAGATAAAAGCTTGCAAGAAAGGCATTTCGCTGTACTTGTGCACGTGACATTAAAACTTGAAACTTGATTGAGGTGCACTACTGCCATCTAGTGGACACTTATGATCATGGCAGATAAACCTCGCACCTACTGCATGATTTCCAACTGAACAAGTGGTGGCCAAACCAGGGCCTGTAGAGCTATAGGGGTTTGCAGGCTTTAGTCCCAGCCCAGCATTAATTCATGATTCAATTAATCACTTAGCTGTATCAGGCAGGAACAAAAGCAAACATTGGGAAATTAAAAGTATCTATATAAATAGAGCACCTGCAAGAGGTAGCCTTTACCCATACAGTAGAAAACAAATTGGCTGCGTTCTGACAGGTAGCCCAATTCTGATGTTTTTTACTAACTGGACTTTTGACCAATCAGATCAGCTCTGAAAAAGAGCTGATGTGAAACGAACTGATGTGATTGGTCAAAAGACAAACGAGTGGAAAAAAGATCAGACTTGGTCTGGCTGTCTAAAAGCAGCCTTAGTTATGTAGGGCTGTGTGGTGAAGTGAGCGCTAGAGGTGTGGCCAGACAAGGTCATCATCGGCTCTGACTCTTGTGCCGTGCTAATGAGTCTGGAATCAATTGGCTGCGTTTACACAGGCAGCCCAATTCGGATGTTTTCCCACCAATTGGTCTTTTGACCAATCAGATCAGCTCTTTTGCCAATAACACGTGTGTCTAGTCTGAGTATGGGGACACTTTGGGTTGTCAATTTGAAGGGATCAGGGGAAATCGGGACAGGACATGTGGAAAGAGTGGAGGGGACATGAGTGAGGAGAGCAAGTGCACGCTTAGATGGCTCAGTTACTTGATGCACAATGCTGTGCCACTACCAGGGTTGTGGATTTGATTCCCCACCACCCTGTCCACATACACTGAACACAAGTGTTGCTGTTTAGCAGCTGTTAATAGTTATACAGCAGATGGCAGAAAGAGAGGGAGAGAAAGTAGAGAGAGAAGCCCTGCCTGGAGTGACAGATGGGAAGCGTTTATACTTTTGGGACAATTTCAGCTCAGTCATGTACAGCGAAAGTATTTGACTGAAAACAAACACTATTTGGATCCAGGTCAGAGGTCAAGGACAGCACATGAAAGGAAGGCAGGGATGGGGAGAGGAGGCTGCTGCTAGGAATGTACTTTCATACTGAAGAATGTCCAAACTTTGGAACTCCCCATAACATTCTTCCACTCTAACCTGGAGACTCGTCATGAAACTACAACATGTCTGAAAACCCCTTATGAGATATTCAGAGTTAGATATTGGATGTATGTAGACATTATACAGCAGACCTGTAGGGCCAGGATTTATTCCTATAATAATAATAATATGCCATTTAGCAGATGCTTTTATCCAAAGCGACTTACAGTCATGCGTGCATACATTTTTGTGTATGGGTGGTCCCGGGGATCGAACCCACTACCTTGGTGTTACAAGCGCCGTGCTCTACCAGCTGAGCTACAGAGGACCAGTAGGTTAATGTGACCTGTCCAGGAAGACCTCCGTTTTTAGTCTTCCTCCAGTGGTCATTGGACACTTCGGGGGCAGATGGGACATTTTCCTGAAGCAGATAAGATAAGATAGTACTTTATTAATCGCCCAAAGGGGACATTTGATTGCACCAGCCAATAAATACATAACCAATAAATTCACAATAAAAACATCATCAATTAATATAAAAAGTGTTCATGATAAAAAGCCTCATAGGAAACTATGGTAAAAAGGATCTGCGGAAACATTCTGTTTTGCACCTATAGGTAAAATGCATAGCCGTGGGAAGTAGGGGTGCTGATAAATCGGAATTAAAAAATATATATGAGTAAAAAAAAAATATTGTAAAAAAAAAAAAAAACACTGGGCCTTTAATTGTGATGTATTAGGAGACCAATATAGCGTCTGGAACATATAGAATCTGGAACATATAGTGTCTGTAGCCATATAGAATCTGGAACATATAGTGTCTGTAGCCATATAGTATAATTAAAACTAGACATTGAACTGATTAGGAAACCCGCTACAATCATGCAGTAACTTTACAGTGTATAGTCAGTAAGCAGTTTAGCAGTTACACCTGGCGGGCCCCAGTGGCAAGAAATTAGTAAAACCAAAAGCTTGCCTTGACTTGGAAGAGTTCCAGTGTTGTGTTGGATAGTCATAGCCAGCTAGCTAACATAGCATCGCTCTGTTTGAGCCTGGTGTTTGAGTAACTAAACTAGCTAGCTGCTTTTGCTAGCTACTATAAGAAATTAAAACTGAAAGTTGTAAAAAATGAACTCTGTCTCTCTCTTGCTTCTCCTTCATTTTTGAATAAATTAATTTGTTTACAACTGTTCAACTATTGTCTTTCTCTCTCTTTAAGTCAACTACTCACCACAATGTATGCACTGCAGTGCTAGCTAGCTGTAGCTTATGCTTTCAGTACTAGATTAATTCTCTGATCCTTTGATTGGGTGGACAACATGTCAGTTCATGCTGCAAGACCTCTGATAGGTTGTCATAATTACTGTGTAAGTCTATAGAAGGGGGTGAGAACCATGAGCCTCCTAGGTTTTGTATTGAAGTCGATGTACCAAGAGGAGGATGGAAGCTAGCTGTCCTCCGGCTACACCATGGTGCTACCCTACAGAGTGCTGTTGAGGCTACTGTAGACCTTCATTGCAAAACAGTGTGTTTTAATAAATTATTTGGTGACGTGAATATATTTAGTATAGTTTTATCTAAAAAGGATACTTATCAATCGAGAGATACAGGATTAAAAAACTTGAGTGTCTCCATTGAGGAAGAGGATGCTCCTCCCCTTCCTCCTCTGAGGAGCCTCCACTGCTGTAGGGCCAGGATGTGTTCCAATACAGCAGACCTGTAGGGCCAGGATGTGTTCCAATACAGCAGACCTGTAGGGCCAGGATGTGTTCCTATACAGCAGACCTGTAGGGCCAGGATGTGTTCCAATACAGCAGACCTGTAGGCCCAGGATGGGTTCCTATACAGCAGACCTGTAGGGCCAGGATGTATTCCAATACAGCAGATCTGTCTGCCATCACACTGCCAGGTTCCAGCAGATACTGTGGAGGGGGTTCACCTAAAGTTAGTTCACCTAAATTATGAAATATGTAATAAGTAACATAACATATTATCTATTGATCATGGGAGTCAAGGGAAATTATCATCACCATGTTGATTCAAACTGGTTGAATCAACGTGGAAAACTGATTGGATTTTTAAAAACAAGTATTCAATGTAAGGGAATTTCTTTTTTTTTTTCAACCAACTTTTAACCTAAATCCAATGGCATGGTGACATTTTTTGTTGATTTCACGTTGAATTCACGTAAGTTGACAACTCAACCAAATGTAAATTAAAACTAGACATTGAACTGATGTCAGTGCCCAGTGGGAAGTTATATGGCTTTTACAATGATCATTACCATTGTTGTGGGCCAACGAATGGGCTATGATAGCATGTCCTATCTTCCACACTGTACCTTTTCCCATGTGAAGCAGCACTAGATAATTATTCTCCTAGTCTTGTTTTCTCCTATGAAGGCTGATTCCTAAAACACAAGGTCACATTTTCAGATAGCATGCATGTTGGTTTCCTGTGTGCTTCAAGGGGAGATGCCTTCTCAGCATCAACACTGTGTGTGTGTGTGTGTGTGTGTGTGTGTGTGTGTGTGTGTGAGAGAGAGAGAGAGAGAGAGAACGAGAGAGAGATTAAAGCTTGCAAGAAAGGCATTTCACTGCCCAATTTGTAAGTCGTGTCTGCTAAATAATGTAAATGTAAATGTACTTGTGCACGTGACATTAAAACTTGAAACTTGATTAGATGCACTACTGCCATCTAGAGGACACTTATGATCATGACAGATAAACCTCGTACCTACTGCATGATTTCCAACTGAACAAGTGGTGGCCAAACCAGGGCCTGAAGAGCTATAGTCTAATTGTAATGAATGGCAGTAGAGGCCTTTACTCTAAAAAGGCATGTGATATTTCAGAAATTGTGTAATATAATTATTGTCAACATAATTTATTTTTTATATAATTGTAAATACATACTTATACGGGTTTTATACCAATTTTCTGTATAAATAGCCTCTAAAATATATGTAAACAGACCATAAATGTAAAATATATATATAGAGTGCTATTATACGATACAATATCAGTACCTGTTGCATTTACAACTTGTCTAAGTCCATCATCAACAGATTTCAGCCAGTGTATGGCTGTGGATTGACTGCATTGTTTGAATGGAATGTTGGCATATTGGCAGTTAATTTGAAAAATGTATGGAATCATTCCTCTAAAACTGTCTATCTAGCTAACAAACATACAGTGCAGATACAATTATTTTAATTCATTATTTTTACACAATATCTTATCACAGCACTGGCAAACCATGGTTGACCCTACTCCCTGACCAACATAGCTGACCTTTATCCCATCATAAGAAGGTTAATGTCTATTCTAGTATTCTAATTCCTAATTCTATGGGCCAGACAAGGTCTTCATCTGATTGTTGTTATGTAGGGCTAGCCTCTTACGACCCAAACACTCTCAACCTCCCACTAATTTGGGTCCATTCATTGTTTCATTATTTACATGTAAAACATTTATTGTTTCATTATTTAAAATATTTGCCCTTTGTTTGTTAAATATTTATCAATTCCCCACTAAACATATCACCAGTAATTAATTTACTGTTTAATCCCTGTAATTTCCTAGTAATATTACTATATATATAGAACATAGTGGTTACATTGGTCATTTCTGTTCATTCATTCATTAATTTCAATCACATTATTTACCATTCAAATATTCTCGGAGTGGACAAGTTGTTTGCGGAGCTCACAAACAACGCTACATTTATGAGAAATACGTTTTGGTTTATTTTATTTCATTTGAAGGATTTTCTGCAAGTGTACCTCAATGTCTTTTGTCTGAGATACACAGTCATACAAAATGCTGTTTTACATGAACTGAATGGATATTGAGTTTGTTATCATTTCTCCACTCAAGGTGTTTCTGTGCTGGGTTTTATTAAACATTTGCCAGCTATAATGAGTGTATGTTGTTTTTTCTAGTGTGCGTGTACTGGGAAGTCGATGTGTCACTGTGAAGGAGTCAAAGCCATTAAGGTAACTTGAACAGCTTTGAGACTGTATTGATTCAGAATCAATCAATTTCATACTAAATTAGTTATGCTTCATGATCACTGTTATTTCTCCCCATAATCTCTACACCCTACACACAAACACACACACACACACACACACACACAAACACACACACACACACACACACACGCACACACACACACACACACACACACACACACACACACACACACACACACACACACACACACACACACACACACACACACACACACACACACACACACACACACAGGGAGAAACGGGTTGTGCAGGAAAGACGGGTCCACCTGGGTTGGTTGGGTATCCAGGCTCAGAGGGTCACCCTGGACCAGTGGGGCCAAAGGTAAGGGGTATGATATCATTCTTTACTGTTCTTTCCTAGGAAGTGTAGAACTTGCCCTTAAACACAGAGCACAGATCTAGGATCAGATCCCCCATTCCTTAACCATTAGGGGGATGAAAAACGATCTGTTCCTGTTTCAGTGGTTTCTAACATCTCCCTGTATCATACCATGTACCAAAACCAATAAACACACTGATGTTGTTCCGACTGAAATGTTCATCTTTAGTGAGCAGATACTTTTTTCTTCATTGCTACTACTGTGAATGACCTAGTCACTTCTGTAACTGCTACTCCTACAGTCATCAATACTGTTACTACTTCTGTTACTGCTACTCCTACAGTCATCAATACTGTTACTACTTCTGAAACTTCTACTGCACCTTCTTCACTCTGTTACGAACCCAATGACTAGCCTACAGATATTGTTGCCCTCTCTTTGTCTAGGGGTCTTAGGCCTAGTTAACTGATCTGTAACTTAATTTAAGATGTGCATCTATGTGAGAAATGTTAAATTTACATGTGCCCAGGGAGAAAATAAATGTACAAAAAGGAAAAATACCAAAGGCCCAAACTAAACAAACCCATCAGCCTCACAGCTCTATCTGCTGCTTCTCTGACTGACCATCACCTTCATTGGCAGAACCTGATGTGCTTATCAACCAAGGCTCAGCATTTGGACAAGGTTGCTGCTGCCCCCTGGGGGATGGAGTGTGGGAGTGTATCCTGTCAATGTGCTAACACTACACCACCTACGACGTAACACTACCATGAAAAATATTTTGATACAAGCAAGCACACCATTTTACTTCAGAAAATGATTTTTTTCTAGTTTGAATTGCTAGTTATCACAACATGCTCCTGGCCCTCCTGATGTATTTCAAGTTTAAATGGCGATTCTACTGTAACAACAATCGGCTACATCAACATTACTTTCCATTCATACAAAGTGTCGGGTAAACTGCCACAGTAGATTTGCCATGGTAAACGATGAACAACTTTATTTCTATTGTACAGAGAACTTGTCAAATAGATAGATCACCCTTAGCCTGTTCAAAAAAGGACTAAGTTGTTCCGGTGACAATATCAACCAACAGGGCGAACATATCTTGAAAGACTTTGGTTGCAAGCAGGACTAAGGTAACACCAACATCATATTTTAGGGAGCGGTAATGAGGTGACCAATAATGGTTGCAGAGACGTAGAGGAAGAGGTGAATCAGGACGGATAGCTGGGCCCAAAAATCTGTCTTCTCCAGCAGGTGCCGTATTTTCGTTTTTTGTCGTTCACCAAGCGAGGAGTTTTTGTTTGGAGGTCAATGAGAGAGTGTCGAATTTGGTCAACAAAATATTTAATGGCTTATTTGCTACGTGTGGCTTATTTGATCAAATAGAAGTTTCGTAATGCTTAAGTTGTTACGAGTGTAGTGATATGAATAGGAAATAAGTTACAGACGCATAAATATCATACCCCCCAAGACATTTTTAGCTATGATATTTATGCCTCTGTAACTTTGTCTCTCATCATTATTCACGATTCATTCAGGATTATCCGTAATCATTGTAGCATCCACATTCATGTAGAAGTGTTTAGAAACATATTCTATTCTTATTTAAAGTAAAAGTGACTCCAAAATGACATTATTATTTACCATTAATTTCTATTGGGCACAACATAATCAGAAACACAACCTAAACAAACTGCAAATGCATCCAACGAGTTTGTAGAGTCACACGCTTGATGTAGTCATTGCCTGCTATGAATATGGGACAAAATACTTAACTTTTTACTACTTTAATAAACATATAAGTTAATTTGTCTCAATACTTTTGGTCCCCTAAAATGGGGGGACTATGTACAAAAAGTGTTGTAATTTCTAAACGGTTCACCCAATATTGATGAAAATACCCTCAACTTAAAGCTGACAGTCTGCACTTTAACCTCATAATCATTGTATCATTTCAAATCCAAAGTGCTGGAGTACAGTGCCAAAAGTGTATGGATGGATGTGTTTGACCTGAAGAAATAGTCCAGATCAGAGGAAGGTCTTCTTAGGTTGCTGCCAGTGGTCAAAGCCTCCAGAACAGCTCTGTAAGTATAAAGATTTTAAAAAATATGTAATAATTTCCTCTTCCTCCCATTCTACACCAAATTAGCTTGTAATTTGTCAATTAGCTTGCAATTTTCACCTGGAGACCATGTTGATCCAATCAGGGAGATAGTTCAATCTCCATTTCTCTGTGAAAAGTCTTGCCGATAGTATCAATCAACACACTGCACCTGACACTGTATTGTGTGTTACCATATTGTTTTGTCCATTGTCTAGGCTGAATGGATGTAACCGCTCAGAGCGATGCTGTGAAGCGTTAGTCTCAGTTCTCAGCTCTAAATCCGCACACCTAAGAGAGCTGGACATGAGTGACAACAACCTGCGAGATTCAGGAGTGAAGCTGATCTCTGATTCTCGTTGGAAACTCTACATTCCTCTATATATTTCAGTGTAAACTTAACTGAGTAAAACCAGATATAAAGTATGTAGAAAAGATAATGATACATTTTTAAACAAGATCATCTTTGAGAACTAACAATAACCAAAATAAAAACTAGACAGTCAGAAGAATCTAAAATTTAAAAAATGTCATGGCATGGGGCCCCCATTGATTTTGTTATCATGTATCATTTTGTTATCACTCAGATAGAGTAAGAACATGGCATAAGACATGGTAAAATGTGTAGAATTGCAGGAAATTAGCTTTAAAACAAGGTGACTTCATAGTAAAACTGTGTTTGACATGGTGGGTTGTACTTGGAATGAGAGTCGGCCTATTTCTGAGTGTGGAAGGCTTTCTGCAGGTTGTCATTCTGTTTGGTCACAGATGAAGGCTGTGGTTTTCTGGCTTCAACACTGAAGTCAAACCAGTCTCTGATGAAGCTGGATCTGAGCTACAATCACCCAGGAGACTCAGGAGTTAAGCTAATCTCTGCTGTGCTGTAAACTCAAGAAACTCAGGTAGAATCGCATCAACTGTTAGTAAAACAGCCCTTATACAGTGAGGGAAAAAAGTATTTGATCCCCTGCTGATTTTGTACGTTTACCCACTGACAAAGACATGATCAGTCTATAATTTTAATGGTAGGTTTATTTGAACAGTGAGAGACAGAATAACAACAACAAAAAAATCCAGAAGAACGCATATAAATTGATTTGCATTTTAATGAGGGAAATAGGGATTTGATCACTCTGCAAAACATGACTTAGTACTTGGTGGCAAAACCCTTGTTGGCAATTACAGAGGTCAGATGTTTCTTGTAGTTGGCCACCAGGTTTGCACACATCTCAGGAGGGATTTTGTCCCACTCCTCTTTGCAGATCTTCTCCAAGTCATTAAGGTTTCGAGGTTGACGTTTGGCAACTCGAACCTTCAGCTCCCTCCACAGATTTTCTATGGGATTAAGGTCTGGAGACTGGCTAGGCCACTCCAGGACCTTAATGTGCTTCTTCTTGAGCCACTACTTTGTTGCCTTGGCCGTGTGTTTTGGGTCATTGTCATGCTGGAATACCCATCCACGACCCATTTTCAATGCCCTGGCTGAGGGAAGGAGATTCTCACCCAAGATTTGACAGTACATGGCCCCGTCCATCATCCCTTTGATGCGGTGAAGTTGTCCTGTCCCCTTAGCAGAAAAACACCCCCAAAGCATAATGTTTCCACCTCCATGTTTAACGGTGGGGATGGTGTTATTGGGGTCATAGTAGTTCTGTATGCCGTGACACGGATGGAAGAGGAGCAGCCCTATCCTGATCACCCAGACAGATTTGAGTTCTGGCAACAGGTGCTGTGTAGAGAGGGTCTGACTGGGCGCTGTTTTCTGGGCGGTAGAGTGGAGGGGGCCTGAGGTTCAGATAGGAGTGGCTTACAGTGGAATAAGCATGAAGGCAGTGGGTCCTGAAAGTGGGTTCAGATACAATGATAGGTCCTGGGGTCTTGTTGGATATGATGACTGTTTCACTGTCAGACACAATAACAAGCTCACCACCTTACCTGTTTCCCCTTCCAGCTCTGACAGGGTAGGAGAGTATCTGGACCAGGCCAGCCGGCACTCTGTCCTTCTACAGGGTCTCCTCTGACTCAATGACCTGCCTGAACACATTCTACACCACATTCACTGGGCCCCTCTACGCAGGGTTTAGCTTTTGGTGTCCTGGCTCCACAATGTCCTTGTGCCAGGTAGAATAGTCTCTGTTTCCCAGTCGGCAGAGCTCTGCCTTTTTAACTTTAGACTATATATAATATCTAATGGTAATTCTTTACAATTGTCATAATCAATACTTTAATTATGTGTATTTTAAAGTTGTCTAAATTCTGTCACTGTGTGCGTTGTTCATTTGTTTATATAATATGTGCTAAGTAATAGCATATTGTAATGTTGGCAATACATTCCACAACTACGATGTGTGTGTGTGTGTGTGTGTGTGTGTGTGTGTGTGTGTGTGTGTGTGGAATGAGTTTGACACCTGTCTTCTTGGGTTGGTCGTTCAAAAATACATATTGTAAATGCTAAATACCTGTGAAAATGTAATAAATTATTGTTCACCAAAAAACATGTTTTAAAGGCATTGATCATTTTAGAAGACTGTAACATCACTTTAACTAAAACTGTCCCACTTCTTCTTCACTTATAAGACTGAATACTATACCCCTTTCTTAGGTGTGAGACTTAAACGTC
Organism: Coregonus lavaretus; assembly: GCF_964263955.1. Taxonomy (NCBI): domain Eukaryota; kingdom Metazoa; phylum Chordata; class Actinopteri; order Salmoniformes; family Salmonidae; genus Coregonus; species Coregonus lavaretus. Next base: position 41,623,999 of record NC_140006.1, on the reverse strand, counting down.
ACCAGTTACTAAAATATGACAAAGGGTGCTTCAAATATCACTTTTCCTAAGATGATGTCCCCTTTATTTGTAGTTTTCATACGACACAAGGCTTACATGATGTCAGTTACCTGATACATGAAAATGACTCTCAATCTGTAACACTGCAAACCACTTAGTTCTACCCAGGGGCGCAACTTTGGTTTTAGAAGTGGGGGGAACATATATATATATTTTTTTTTGTCGGATAAACTCTCCAAACAGCCTACCCGACTGCTCAGAGGCATCCACATGGTCCTAAAGCACACCGATGCCTCGCTTTGTATCACATTCCAATGATAAAACTGGGGGGGACAAAAATGCAATTTCAGAATGTGTGTGTGTGTGTGGGGGGGGGGGGACATGTCTCCCCAGTCCCCAGTGAAAGTTGCGCCCCTGGTTCTACCCCAGGAGGGTATGAACATGTAACGAGGTGTGCGTGCTTGCGTGTGTGTGCGTGCTTGCGTGTGTGTGTGTGTGTGTGTGTGTGTGTGTGTGTGTGTGTGAATGATGAAGAGCAGTGTTATGTGGTTAAAGCAGGTATGGGAGGTATTCTGATCAACAGTGATCCATCCTCTTCTCTCTGGTGACCGGCTAGGGTAGCACATTATGACTCGCCCATGTTTTAATTGTCTTTCCCAGGGAGATGTGGGCCCTCATGGACCTCCAGGGACAGATGGCAATCGGGTAACTTTCCACAAATGTCTTTGCTTATATGTAAATAGATGTGTGTACAGTGTGTGTGTGTGTGTGTTTGTGAGTGAGTGTGTGTGTGTGTTTTTGTGTGTGTGTTTGCTGTATATTTAGTATGATCCTGCAGGTCCTAAAACTACAGTCCTGTATATTTCTTCAGGGACCTGAAGGTAAAGAAGGATTTGCTGGGACACCAGGTCTACCGGTAAGATTGTGTGTGGGTGGGTGGGTGGGTGGGTGTGTGTGTGTGTGTGTGTGTGTGTGTGTGTGTGTGTGTGTGTGTGTGTGTGTGTGTGTGTGTGTGTGTGTGTGTGTCTTCATCAGTGTAATATTTACCTGACTATCCTTCTAGGGCATCCCAGGCCTTCAAGGACCAATGGGCCAACCAGGTTCCCCAGGATGCAATGGGACAGAGGTGATGTAACAGTGGCTATTGTCTGAAGCTATCCAGATGTAGACAGATTCACAGATAGTAACACACTATAATCAGACAGCGGGATCATCGCTACTGTCTGACTTCACATAGTATCACAATCATCCCATATGATGTCACCCTATTCCCTACATAGTGTACTACTTTTGATCAGAGCCCAAGTTTTTCCTGGTCAAAGGTAGTGCACTAAATAGGGAATAGTGTGCCATTTGTGACGCAACGCCACAGTCATTCTAAGTCATGTTAACGATGTGTCTCCACAGGGTGAGAGAGGTCCCACTGGTCCAGCTGGTCCCCGTGGTGGTGATGGATTAAGAGTAAGATGGATACATACACTTCTTCACTTGTGTGTTTAACTACTGCCTGTCAAAATACATATTTCTCTTTTATTTTACAGGGTTTACCTGGAGCACCTGGACCAAAGGTAATCTCTCCACCTCTTCTTCCTGCTCATTATAATCATCACCATCATCACCATCATCATCATCATTATAATTATCAGCAGAATTAACATTTTGTGTGTGTGTGCGTGTGCGTGTGTGCGTGTGTGTGTGTGTGTGTGTGTGTGTGTGTGTGTGTGTGTGTGTGTGTGTGTGTGTGTATGTGTGTGTGTGCAGGGTGAATCCGAAATGTCAATTGGGATTGGACAGTCAGGGAGTCCTGGACCCCAAGGAAGGGATGGTGACCAGGTAACTCGCAGCAACCCATAATATAGCATCACTCTCTCTGTCTCTCCTCAAGCTTCAGTTCCATCCTCCACTTCTCTTTTACCCTTTCGTCTATTTCCTCTATACCTCCTATTCAACCCTTTATCCCAATCCAAAATGGACCTCTACTTCCTGCACGTGTAGACATCCGAGAGGTGTTGATAGGTGTATGTTGTAGCAGAAAGCTCATCACTCTTCAGCCTGCCCTGAAGTGTTGCCCCTTACACCACTGAAGAAGGTCTTAATTGGTGGCGCGTTAGGTTGGAACGCTTCAGGAGAGTGGTCACGTGTGTTTGGAGAGGCAGAGGTCCCGAGTTCAGGCCAGGTACGAGCCAGATCGGCTCACTAAGCAAGCAATGTGGTAATACGGATCCCCTTGCACACTGATAGGCAATATGACATTTTCACCACGAAACCACTAATCCAATCCTCTCATAAATCCACTAGTGCATCTGGGTTATGGGCTGGGGGGCCATCTTCTCTTCTCCTGATCAGAAGCTAGTGCATCTGGGTTATGGGCTGGGGGCCATCTTCTCTTCTCCTGATCAGAAGCTAGTGCATCTGGGTTATGGGCTGGGGGCCATCTTCTCTTCTCCTGATCAGAAGCTAGGTTTCAATGCGAATTTTCAAAAATCTGCATAAAGAAAAAAATTGCATTTTCCCACCAGTGGTGTGTTTCCACCAAATTGACTTGTTGTGGATAAAAATCAGTGCGTGATGACCTAGTGCACATACAATTGACTTTTTCGCCTAAGTTTTCATGTACCGAATAAAAATTGAATGTTTCATGTGTTTCCATCGCATTTTCAACTCTACCGATAGTTTTGTCACGAACTGTTGCGTTAAATAGCAAATGTGCAGACTCTGGTCTTGGCATGGTGCTCTAGCCAACATCTCGCAGATACAGTGCGGGTTAGTCTACATTATGAGATTATTATTATGGATAAGAGCGAGAATATTTTGTATTAGTAAAACGTCAGTCAAGCAAACTCAAACTCATTCCATGCACTTTCACCACCCTGTGAAGTTCTTCATAACTTATTTCATCTGTAGTTTAATAAACTGTATGGTTTCCCGAGTCGTAGTGGGAGGACCACACACCATGTCATTGCGTGACTCCAAGTTTACTTTGATAGACGGTTATTATATCAATATTTGCATATAAAGATGTTTCCACTGCCATTTCTCGCATAATTAATTTTACCGACCAAAGAGATCCCACCTTGTCGAACGAACAAATCACATCTGTTTCCATCACAGCTGTATTGTTTTTTTTTATATACGGTATGACTTTACCCGCATAACAACTGTCGATGCAAACGTGGTTAGAGATAGACATTAACCCATCTCTCTGTGATGTCTTAAAAGGGATGTTATCAGAGATAGACATTAACCCATCTCTCTGTGATGTCTTAAAAGGGATGTTATCAGAGATAGACATTAACCCATCTCTCTGTGATGTCTTAAAAGGGATGTTATCAGAGATAGACATTAACCCATCTCTCTGTGATGTCTTAAAAGGGATGTTATCAGAGATAGACATTAACCCATCTCTCTGTGATGTCTTAAAAGGGATGTTATCAGAGATAGACATTAACCCATCTCTCTGTGATGTCTTAAAAGGGATGTTATCAGAGATAGACATTAACCCCTCTCTCTGTGGTGTCTTACAGGGTGTCCATGGGGTACCAGGACCGACAGGACAACAAGGGGATGTTGGACCCCGTGGCGTCGTTGTGAGTGAATTATTGTGCCTGGGAATGTTTTATGCTATATTAATGTAGTGTGATGCTTGTCTTCTTTAATGCCATTGGGATTGTATCTTACTGTGCAATACTGTACTGCTCCATGTAGGTTTTGTAACATTCCAGTTCTCTCATGTTAGTGTTGTTGATGCACTGTGTATGGGCCCCGTGTAGCTCAGTTGGTAGAGCATGGTGCTTGCAACGCTAGGGTTGTGGGTTCGATTCCCACGGGGGGGGGGGGCAGTATGAAAATGTATGCACTTACTAACTGGAAGTCGCTTTGGATAAGAGCGTCTGCTAAAATGTAAATGTATAGTTATGTCCTGTGAGCTCTTTCCTTGTTTTTACTACTCTCTATCTAGGGATTGCTAGGCCTACCCGGGGCTCCGGGGTTAAAGGTAATATGTCATAGTGTGTGTGTGTGTGTGTGTGTGTGTGTGTGTGTGTGTGAAGGTGGCTCAGCTGTGCTTTAACTGTCACTCACCACCTTCCGGAGACATTTGAAACCCCACCTCTTTAAGGAATACCTGGGATAGGATAAAGTAATCCTTCTACCCCACCCCCCACCCCCCCCCCCCCCCCAAAAAAAAATAATTGTAAAGTGGTTATCCCACTGGCTATAGGGTGAATGCACCAATTTGTGAGTCGCTCTGGATAAGAGCGTCTGCTAAATGACGTAAATGTGCCCTTGAGCAAGGCACTTAACCCTAATTGCTCCTGTAAGTCGCTCTGGATAAGAGCGTCTGCTAAATGACTAAAATGTAAATGTAAATGTAACTGCTGTTATTTGCTGTAGGGTCAAGAGGGACGCAGCTCCAGTATCCCTGGCTCTGGTGGTCCAAAGGTAAAGACACTACGTCACTGTGACTCGCATTATGTTGTACCACTCATTCCTTGTATCACCTAATCCCCATATTATCTCCATAAACCGAGTCTCTCAGTTGAATGCTTGAAATGCTTACTTTTAATTCTTGATGATATCTGACATTGTATATGCTAAAGCTCTTACGCTAAAGCTCAGAACCGTACATATAATTTGTACCTATACAGAATCCAATTATTTCAGTCAAAGGCCTTTTTAAAATTATGTAATTGAATGCTTTTTATGGAGTAGGCTATGTTTTGAAGTCGATGAGACATGACCACCACCTCTGCAATGCCCCCATGTGGCCAATATGTGGAGCTGCACTTGAAATATGAAGTCGAGAACGCTTTCGATGTGTTTTACACGTGTAACATAATGTGAATGTGTGTGTTCACGTTTGTGATTATCTGTAATACTAACCCTCCTTAATGAGTCATCCTAGCGTCACGACGTCATATAACTAGCACACAGGTGGATGGAATTTGAATTCCATTCTAACTACAGGATATATGTGTGACTGGTTCTCTTTCTCTTGTAGGGACACCAAGGGCCCCCTGGAGTCCCGGGACCCAAAGGGATCAAGCTATATGCCCACGCTCCCTCCGATATGAAGGTACAGGCACACCAAGTCAGACCTAGGTTCAAATACTACACTGAACAAAAATATAAACGCAACATGTAAAGTGTTGGTCCCATGTTTCATGAGCTGAAATAAAAGATCCCAGAAATGTTCCATATGCACAAAAAGCTTATTTCTCTTAAATTGTGTGCACAAATGTGTTTACATCCCTGATAGTGAACGTAGTGTAGCATATCAACAAGCTGATTAAACAGCATGATCATTACACAGGTGCACCTTGTGCTGGGGACAATAAAAGGCCATTCTAAAATGTGATGTCTCCAGTTTTGAGGGAGCGTGCAGTTGGCATGCTGACTGCAGGAATGTCCACCAGGGGTGTTGCCAGAGAATTGAATGTTCATTTCTCTACCATAAGCCGCCTACAACCTAGTTTTAGAGAATTTGCAGTACGTCCAACCGGCCTCACAACCGTAGATCTCGTGTAACCACGCCAGCCCAGGACCTCCACATCTGGCTTCTTCACCTGCAGGATCATCTGAGACCAGCCACCCGGACATGTTGAATGTATAATTTTGTTGCATGTATAATTTGAAATCGTTCAAATATTTTGAGGATTTGCTTTAGCCTGCCTGGAGTGTCAAGTGGGTGGGGTTTGCACTTTTGGGACTTTTCTATTGGTTTCATTGCAACAGGCAAGCTCAATCAAGCACAGCGAACAGTTTTGCGTGACCTAGCTTTTTAGTGCCCGTAACTGTGACCTGATAATAATCAGATTAAGATTATCATTACTGTAATGTGTGGGGAATAATGTTACTATCTAATAATGTGATGTGAGTGAGGTAATGTTCCAATGTTTTTTTTTTTTTTTTTTTTGTCATTTAGCAGACGCTCTTATCCAGAGCGACTTACATGAGCAATTAGGGTTAAGTGCCTTGCTCAAGGGCACATCGACAGATTTTTCACCTAGTCGGCTCGGGGATTAGAACCAGCGACCTTTCGGTTACTGGCACAACGCTCTTAACCACTAAGCTACCTGCCGCCCCACTATCTAATGCTGTGATGTGTGGGGAGTAATGTTACTATCTAATACTGTGATGTGAATGAGGTAATGTTACTATCTAATACTGTGATGTGAATGAGGTAATGTTACTATCTAATACTGTGATGTGAATGAGGTAATGTTACTATCTAATACTGTGATGTGTGTGAAGTAATGTTACTATCTAATACTGTGATGTGTGGGGAGTAATATTACTATCTAATACTGTGATGTGGGTGAGGTAATGTTACTATCTAATACTGTGATGTGTGTGAATGTTACTATCTAATACCGTGATGTGGGTGAGGTAATGTTACTATCTAATACCGTGATGTGTGTGAGGTAATGTTACTATCTAATACTGTGATGTGTGTGGAGTAATATTACTATCTAATACTGTGATGTGTGTGAATGTTACTATCTAATACTGTGATGTGAATGAGGTAATGTTACTATCTAATACTGTGATGTGTGTGGAGTAATATTACTATCTAATACTGTGATGTGAATGAGGTAATGTTACTATCTAATACCGTGATGTGTGTGAATGTTACTATCTAATACTGTGATGTGAATGAGGTAATGTTACTATCTAATACTGTGATGTGTGTGAGGTAATGTTACTATCTAATACTGTGATGTGTGGGGAGTAATATTACTATATAATACTGTGATGTGGGTGAGGTAATGTTACTATCTAATACTGTGATGTGTGTGAATGTTACTATCTAATACCGTGATGTGGGTGAGGTAATGTTACTATCTAATACCGTGATGTGTGTGAGGTAATGTTACTATCTAATACTGTGATGTTTGGGGAGTAATGTTACTATCTAATACTGTGATGTGTGTGAAGTAATGTTACTATCTAATACTGTGATGTGGGGGGAGTAATGTTACTATCTAATGCTGTGATGTGTGTGAAGTAATGTTACTATCTAATACTGTGATGTGGGGGGAGTAATGTTACTATCTAATGCTGTGATGTGTGTGAAGTAATGTTACTATCTAATACTGTGATGTTTGGGGAGTAATATTACTATCTAATGCTGTGATGTGTGTGAAGTAATGTTACTATCTAATACTGTGATGTGGGGGGAGTAATGTTACTATCTAATGCTGTGATGTGTGTGAAGTAATGTTACTATCTAATAATGTGATGTGTGTGAAGTAATGTTACTATCTAATACTGTGATGTGTGTGAAGTAATGTTACTATCTAATACTGTGATGTGTGTGGAGTAATGTTACTATCTAATACTGTGATGTGAATGAATGTTACTATCTAATACTGTGATGTGAGTGAGGTAATGTTACTATCTAATACTGTGATGTGTGTGAAGTAATGTTACTATCTAATACTGTGATGTGTGGGGAGTAATATTACTATCTAATACTGTGATGTGTGTGAATGTTACTATCTAATACTGGGATGTGAGTGAGGTAATGTTACTATCTAATACTGTGATGTGTGTGAAGTAATGTTACTATCTAATACTGTGATGTGTGGGGAGTAATATTACTATCTAATAATGTGATGTGGGTGAATGTTACTATCTAATACCGTGATGTGTGTGGGGTAATGTTACTATCTAATACCGTGATGTGTGTGGGGTAATGTTACTATCTAATACTGTGATGTTTGGGGAGTAATGTTACTATCTAATACTGTGATGTGTGTGAAGTAATGTTACTATCTAATACTGTGATGTTTGGGGAGTAATGTTACTATCTAATACTGTGATGTGTGTGAAGTAATGTTACTATCTAATGCTGTGATGTGTGTGAAGTAATGTTACTATCTAATACTCAAATCAAATCAAATCAAATGTTATTGGTCACATGCGCCGAATACAACAGGTGCAGACATTACAGTGAAATGCTTACTTACAGCCCTTAACCAACAGTGCATTTATTTTTAACAAAAAAAGTTAAAATAAAACAACAACAAAAAAAAAAGTGTTGAGAAAAAAAAGAGCAGAAGTAAAATAAAGTGACAGTAGGGAGGCTATATATACAGGGGGGTACCGTTGTAGAGTCAATGTGCGGGGGCACCGGCTAGTTGAGGTAGTTGAGGTAATATGTACATGTGGGTAGAGTTAAAGTGACTATGCATAAATAATTAACAGAGTAGCAGCAGCGTAAAAAGGATGGGGTGGGGGGGCAGTGCAAATAGTCCGGGTAGCCATGATTAGCTGTTCAGGAGTCTTATGGCTTGGGGGTAGAAGCTGTTGAGAAGTCTTTTGGACCTAGACTTGGCACTCCGGTACCGCTTGCCGTGCGGTAGCAGAGAGAACAGTCTATGACTAGGGTGGCAGGAGTCTTTGACAATTTTGAGGGCCTTCCTCTGACACCGCCTGGTATAGAGGTCCTGGATGGCAGGAATCTTGGCCCCAGTGATGTACTGGGCCGTACGCACTACCCTCTGTAGTGCCTTGCGGTCGGAGGCCAAGCAGTTGCCATACCAGGCGGTGATGCAACCAGTCAGGATGCTCTCGATGGTGCAGCTGTAGAATTTTTTGAGGATCTGAGGACCCATGCCAAATCTTTTCAGTCTCCTGAGGGGGAATAGGCTTTGTCGTGCCCTCTTCACGACTGTCTTGGTGTGTTTGGACCATGATAGTTCATTGGTGATGTGGACACCAAGGAACTTGAAGCTCTCAACCTGTTCCACTACAGCCCCGTCGATGAGAATGGGGGCGTGCTCAGTCCTCTTTTTTTTCCTGTAGTCCACAATCATCTCCTTTGTCTTGGTCACGTTGAGGGAGAGGTTGTTGTCCTGGCACCACACGGCCAGGTCTCTGACCTCCTCCCTATAGGCTGTCTCATCGTTGTCGGTGATCAGGCCTACCACTGTTGTGTCGTCGGCAAACTTAATGATGGTGTTGGAGTCGTGCCTGGCCATGCAGTCATGGGTGAACAGAGAGTACAGGAGGGGACTGAGCACGCACCCCTGAGGGGCCCCCGTGTTGAGGATCAGTGTGGCAGATGTGTTGTTACCTACCCTTACCACCTGGGGGCGGCCCGTCAGGAAGTCCAGGATCCAGTTGCAGAGGGAGGTGTTTAGTCCCAGGATCCTTAGCTTAGTGATGAGCTTAGAGGGCACTATGGTGTTGAATGCTGAGCTGTAGTCAATGAATAGCATTCTCACGTAGGTGTTCCTCTTGTCCAGGTGGGAAAGGGCAGTGTGGAGTGCAATAGAGATTGCATCATCTGTGGATCTGTTGGGGCGGTATGCAAATTGGAGTGGGTCTAGGGTTTCTGGGATAATGCTGTTGATGTGAGCCATGACCAGCCTTTCAAAGCACTTCATGGCTACAGACGTCAGTGCTACGGGTCGGTAGTCATTTAGGCAGGTTATCTTAGAGTCCTTGGGCACGGGGACTATGGTGGTCTGCTTGAAACATGTTGGTATTACAGACTCAGTCAGGGACATGTTGAAAATGTCAGTGAAGACACTTGCCAGTTTGTCAGCACATGCTCGGAGTACACGTCCTGGTAATCCGTCTGGCCCTGCGGCCTTGTGAATGTTGACCTGCTTAAAAGTCTTACTCACATCGGCTACGGAGAGCGTGATCACATAGTCATCCGGAACAGCTGGTGCTCTCATGCATGCTTCAGTGTTGCTTGCCTCGAAGCGAGCATAGAAGTGGTTTAGCTCGTCTGGTAGGCTTGTGTCACTGGGCAGCTCGCGGCTGTGCTTCCCTTTGTAGTCTGTAATAGTTTTCAAGCCCTGCCACATCCGACGAGCGTCAGAGCCAGTGTAGTACGATTCAATCTTAGTCCTGTATTGACTCTTTGCCTGTTTGATGGTTCGTCGGAGGTCATAGCGGGATTTCTTATAAGCGTCCGGGTTAGAGTCCCGTTCCTTGAAAGCGGCAGCTCTACCCTTTAGCTCAGTGCGGATGTTTCCTGTAATCCATGGCTTCTGGTTGGGGTATGTACGTACGGTCACTGTGGGGACGACATCATCGATGCACTTATTGATGAAGCCAGTGACTGATGTGGTGTACTCCTCAATGCTGTCTGAAGAATCCCGGAACATGTTCCAGTCTGTGCTAGCAAAACAGTCCTGTAGCTTAGCATCTGCGTCATCTGACCACTTTTTTATTAACCGAGTCACTGGTGCTTCCTGCTTTAGTTTTTGCTTATAAGCAGGAATCAGGAGGATAGAGTTATGGTCAGATTTGCCAAATGGAGGGCGAGGGAGAGCTTTGTATGCGTCTCTGTGTGTGGAGTAAAGGTGGTCTAGAGTTTTTTTTCCTCTGGTTGCACATTTAACATGCTGGTAGAAATTAGGTAGAACGGATTTAAGTTTCCCTGCATTAAAGTCCCCGGCCACTAGGAGCGCTGCATCTGGATGAGCGTTTTCCTGTTGATTTATGGCCTTGTACAATTAATTCAGTGCAATCTTAATGCCAGCATTGGTTTGTGGTGGTAAATAGACAGCTATGAAAAATATAGATGAAAACTCTCTTGGTAAATAGTGTGGTCTACAGCTTATCATAAGATACTCTACCTCAGGCGAGCAAAACCTTGAGACTTCCTTAGTATTTGATTTTGTGCACCTGTGCTGTGATGTACCGTGATGTGTGTGGGGTAATGTTACTATCTAATACTGTGATGTGTGTGGGGTAATGTTACTATCTAATACCGTGATGTGTGTGGGGTAATGTTACTATCTAATACCGTGATGTGTGTGGGATAATGTAACTATCTAATACCGTGATGTGTGTGGGGTAATGTTACTATCTAATACCGTGATGTGTGTGGGATAATGTTACTATCTAATACTGTGATGTGTGTGGGGTAATGTTACTATCTAATACTGTGATGTGTGTGGGGTAATGTTACTATCTAATACCGTGATGTGTGTGGGGTAATGTTACTATCTAATACTGTGATGTGTGTGGGGTAATGTTACTATCTAATACTGTGATGTGTGTGGGGTAATGTTACTATCTAATACTGTGATGTGTGTGGGGTAATGTTACTATCTAATGCTGTGATGTGTGTGAATGTTACTAGCTAATGCTGTGATGTGTGTGAAGTAATGTTACTATCTAATACTGTGATGTGTGTGGGGTAATGTTACTATCTAATACTGTGATGTGTGTGGGGTAATGTTACTATCTAATACCGTGATGTGTGTGAATGTTACTAGCTAATACTGTGATGTGTGTGAGGTAATGTTACTATCTAATACTGTGATGTGTGTGGGGTAATGTTACTATCTAATACTGTGATGTGTGTGAATGTTACTAGCTAATACTGTGATGTGTGTGAGGTAATGTTACTATCTAATACTGTGATGTGTGTGAATGTTACTAGCTAATACTGTGATGTGTGTGAGGTAATGTTACTATCTAATACTGTGATGTGTGTGAATGTTACTAGCTAATGCTGTGATGTGTGTCGGGTAATGTTACTATCTAATACTGTGATGTGTGTGAATGTTACTAGCTAATGCTGTGATGTGTGTCGGGTAATGTTACTATCTAATGCTGTGATGTGTGTGAATGTTACTATCTAATACTGTGATGTGTGTGAAGTAATGTTACTATCTAATACTGTGATGTGGGGGGAGTAATGTTACTATATAATACTGTGATGTTTGGGGAGTAATATTACTATCTAATACTGTGATGTGGGGGGAGTAGTATTACTATCTAATACTGTTTTGTGGGGGGAGTAATATTACTATCTACCCTTCAAGAAATCTGTACAACCAATCTGAAAACCTCACTGATTGGTGTGATGGAGGTAAGCTGACCGTTGTCTTTTCTCTCTGCAGGGGGAGATGGGAGATCTGGGTGAGAAGGGCTGTAACGGTTCACCTGTACGTCATCTCCTTGTTCCCCCTCCTTATACATATCTAGCTTTTAATCATCCGTGTTCTATGGATGGAATCCGGGTTCCATTTTATTTGATAGTGTCGTATGACATGCATATGACAGTGTCGTTTCACTATGACATTTCGGTCTACCATTTGACACCCCTGACACCAGGGAGGTTGCTGTCCAATGGGTGTTATGTATGTGCCGTCATTAGCAAACAGCTACCTCGGTCATGACAATGGTCATCTGACATGAGTGGTCGTGAACGGACATGACACCTAATGGCAGGTGTTATAACACGTTCATGTCCATGTCATAGTGACACTGTCAAATAAAGTGTTACCTGGAATCCTAACTTGAGATCCACAAGTTCAACCGTTCAGTCAATGAGGTTAACTCACTGTCTTAACTTGATTGTGTCTGTCTGTCTGTTCAATCTCTCTCTCTGTCTGCCTGTTTGTCTGTTCAATCTTGCTGTCTGTCTGTCTGTTCAATCTCTCTGTCTGTCCGTTCAATACCTCTGTCTGTCTGTCTATTCAATCTCTCTGTCTGTCTGTATGTCTGTCTGTCTGTTCAATCGTTCTGTCTGTCTGTCTGTTCAATCTCTCTGTCTGTCTGTCTGGCTGTTCAATCTCTGTCTGTCTGTCTGTCTGTCTGTCTGTCTGTCTGTCTGTCTGTCTGTCTGTCTGTCTGTCTGTCTGTCTGTCTGTCTGTCTGTCTGTTCAATCTGTCTGTCTGTCCAATCGTTCTGTCTGTCTGTCTGTCTGTTCAATATCTCTCTGTCTGTCTGTTCAATCTCTCTGTCTGTCTGTTCAATCTCTCTGTCTGTCTGTTCAATCTCTCTGTCTGTCTGTCTGTTCAATCTCTCTCTCTCTGTCTGTCTGTCTGTTCAATATGTCTGTCTGTCTGTCTGTCTGTTCAATATCTCTCTGTCTATTCAATCTGTCTGTCTGTCCAATCTCTCTGTCTGTCTGTCTGTTCAATCTCTCTCTCTCTCTGTCTGTCTGTCTGTCTGTCTGTCTCTGTCTGTCTGTCTGTCTGTCTGTCTGTCTGTCTGTCTGTCTGTCTGTTCAATCTGTCTGTCTGTCTGTCTCTCTGTCTGTTCAATCTCTATGTCTGTCTGTCTGTCTGTCTGTCTGTCTGTTCAATCTGTCTGTCTGTCCTCAGGGTTATGCTGGCCACGGCAACTTTAAAGGATCAAAAGGGGACCAAGGGGGCATTGGTGCTGAGGTACAACACTGCCACATTAAGCCATTACACTGTCTATGTGACTGGCAATTCAAGAGCATTGTGAATGTGCAATGTGATGAGTGTTATGGTTATGACGATGACAGTGATGTAAGGATTTCATGCCTCTAAGCAGTGTGATAGAATTAACATGGGATTCAGTGTAATAATGTGATGGGGGTTTTGATAATTAGCTGTATGAGAGATATGCCTTCTCCTTTTGGAGGACTAACTATCATCATTTCACTTTTAGGGAAGACCAGGGAAAGATGGGCAACAAGGACCCGCTGGACATGAGGTAGCTGTCCTGTCAATCAGAAACCTTTTCCTGTTCTGTTTGTTTCTGTGTAACATTGTTGATTATGTTACTGTTTTTTTAATGCATTTTGTATGTGTGTGTGTGTGTGTATGTGTATGTTTGTGTGTGTGTGTGTGTGTATGTGTGTATGTGTCTGTTTGTTTTTGTGTTCATGCATGTTGTGTGTATATATGTAACTATGGTGATTATACACTCTTGCCGTTTTAGGGGAGAAAGGGGAATCACGGTTTAGCAGGACCTGATGGAATACCTGGACCATGGGTCAGTCATTACTACTATTAATTTAATGGTTAGAATGTGCGAGCGTGTGTGTGTGTGTGCGAGCGTGTGTGTGTGTGTGTGTGTGTGTGTGCGTGTGTGCGAGCGTGTGCCAATCATTGTTTTTTTGTGTCTACAGGGACAGAAGGGCGACCAGGGTCAAGACGGAGACCCTGGGGAGGTGAGTGAGTTAAAGTGCCTGATAATGTCAGTATCAACATCTGGAGCGCTGGTAGGATGACACATGCAAATAAAACGTCCACAAATGCAATGCTTCATCAATGATAACGAACCAGTATCTGTATCAAATGTCAGCGCTGAGTCAATCTGGGCCCGTATGTATCAAACGACTCAGAGAGTGCCGATCTAGGATCAGTTTGGATTTTTAGATCATCATTAATAAGATTAGAAGGACTAAGATTACATGCACTCCTACTCTGAGACACTTTATGAACACATGCCCTGGTCTCTCTGGTTTCCCCATAGGGGACCATGATTGGCGGTGCCGTAATTGGCCCCAAAGGACAACCAGGATTTACTGGCCCCCCGGGGCCCACTGGGGTTACTGGCCCCCCAGGTACTCTACGCTCATCCGACATACAGTACACATCCTTATTGATATTCACCCTCCTCCTATCCAACCAGATGTGAAGTAGCGCTGTATAATCCAGCCTCATTCACCAACATGACCAATCAGTGTGTCTCTATAGCTAATTATAATATTCACCCTCTCCCTATCCAATCACACCTGGAGTAGTACTGAATAATCCCGCCTCATTCACCAACATGACCAATCAGTGTGTCTCTATAGCTAATAACATCAACCTGTTTTCCAGGTGTCACTGGTTTCCAGGGTTCTCCTGGGCCTCCAGGTAAGCGCTGATCCACATGCAAGCACGCACGCACACACACACAAACACACAAACACACACACACACACACACACACAAACACACACACAAACACACACAAACACACACACACTCAGTCTCCATCATGGGCTCTATCTCCCCCTACACAGCTCCTAACTACGGAGGAGATCCCTACAATCCGGGAGCGAAGGGCCACAGTGGACCTAAAGGGCCCTACAATCCGGGAGCGAAGGGCCACAGTGGACCTAAAGGGGATAGAGGAGACCCAGGACCCATCATCCACGGAGAGCCAGGCAGGGAGGGCTCAAAAGGAACAACTGGGGAAAGTGGAGACCCTGGACCCCCGGGACCACCTGGAGACTTAAGTAGACTCTCTCCATAAATAAAGTCATCTCCCCAACCCTGGGCCTATATTCATAAAGCATCTCAAAGTAGGAGTGCTGATCTATAATCAGTTTAGCTGTTTGATCATAATGAATAAGACTACATGGACAGGGGGGGAACCTTTATGAATATGGATCCAGATATTCTCTCACCATGATTTATTGAGACACACACATAACAGACAGACTTTTTGATACCACTGGGATCTTATTTGATTAAAGGTAATGTACTTATTTGTTTCTTGTTGCAGATAATCCGAAGGGCTTTATAGGACCTCCGGGGGCAAAGGGAGCCAAGGGCGAACAAGGGTACAGTGGCCAATATGGATTGAAAGGTGAGCTCTGTCTGATTTCTCTTCCTGATTGGAGGGGCAGTCAGTATCGTGTATACTGATTGGTTAGGCTGTCCTAGATCTCTACTGTGTCTCTCATTGGTTGACTTCAGACACCATCAACACTGTGGTGTGTTATTGGTG
The DNA here is from genome assembly GCF_964263955.1 of Coregonus lavaretus. Lineage (NCBI taxonomy): Eukaryota > Metazoa > Chordata > Actinopteri > Salmoniformes > Salmonidae > Coregonus > Coregonus lavaretus. The sequence goes on along the minus strand of NC_140006.1, from coordinate 41,608,548 downwards.
GGAAAATCCCAATATTATGAAATCTCAATCTCAAAGATCTTTGGGTGCTATTATTGGAATGTTATGCTCACCTGGTATGTTATGCTCACCTGGTATGTTATGCTCACCTGGTAAGGTATGCTCACCTGGTAAGGTATGCTCACCTGGTATGTTATGCTCACCTGGTATGTTATGCTCACCTGGTATGTTATGCTCACCTGGTATGTTATGCTCACCTGGTATGTTATGCTCACCTGGTATGCTCAGGTTTGCTATGGACTGTCACTTTGTCCCTCTCTCCACTGCAGGTCAGAAAGGAGAGGTCTGTAGTTCGTGTACGGGGCCCCCAGGACCCCCTGGTCAGCCTGGACTCCCAGGTACCTGCAACGTAACAGAACTTTCAGCGATAAATGTATTGTGTAGAACAAAAATCATTGTCTGTCCTATAGAATAGGAGTGTTTCACCTATTTGAATACACCCTCATCCCACAGGCTTTAATGCAGGACCAGGGCCCAAAGGAGAGCCAGGATTCAAAGGACCCTCAGGATCACCTGGACAACTGGTAAGACTACCTGCATCATACCTCTGCGATACAGATACTAAATGCGTTTTTATTTGACCTTGCGATGTCACTGTGACTGCCTGTGGTTTTGCAGTTATATTATTTCCATAGTGGCACACTTTGCTTAGTAGTTTTGCTTAGATACTGTATCCATGGTGTTGTTGGTATACCATTTCCATGGTGTTGCTGGGATACCATCTCTGTGGTGTTGCTAGGATACTGTATCTATGGTATCGCTGGAATATCCAAGGTTGCTGAGTTACCGTATCCATGACAACCACTCCTGTCTGTGTTAAAGGGTCTCCACGGCCCTTCGGGTGTTCCAGGACCCCCAGGGGCAAAAGGAAATTCAGGTTCCGGCATCCACCAGGGGATAAAGGGAGAGAAAGGAGCCCCAGGACCAGCTGGCAGATCAGGGCTGGATGGCCTACATGGGGCCCCTGGCTTCCCTGGACGCAAGGGCCAACAAGGCCCTAAGGGTGATCCAGTGAGGATTTGGAATAGTTACGATTTCTATCACTAAAATGTATCTTTCTTCTCAAATGCAAAGCAATGATTTGAATGCATTTGTAGGTATTTTTTAAACTGAAGTACATTTTAAATTTGGCTGAACTGTAGTTAAGGTATGCCTTCTGATATTCTGATTGGCTATGAATATTAATTTGAGGTAGTGATAATGATTTGTTGATAGACTGAGTTTATTAGCTTTTATGAGTGCTTGAATGCTGAACGTTTGTTAATGTGAAGCAGTAATGTTATGGGAACTAATGTTTTGTGAAAAACTAATGTTTTGCAGATGGACTGAGTTTATTGGCTGTTTTGAATAGTAATGTCGATGTGTAATGTTACATAAGTCTGTTGTAGTAATGTTTTGTGAAGAACTGATGTTTGGATGATTGTCTGTGCCAGTACTATGGACCACTGGGTCTGAAGGGAGATATTGGTGTCCCAGGCCCTCCCGGGCCACAGGGATACCCAGGACCAGACGGCTCACCAGGTCCAGTAGGCATAGGACCGCTTGGCTCCTCAGGACCTAAAGGCAATAGTGGGGTACCAGGTCTGACTGGCACACCTGGTAACCCAGGTACCGTAAAGCAACACACACACACCTGTACCACATATGAGACACCAACTCCTTTTTGCTCCTTCGACTGTGTTAGACATGTGTTAGACCAGGGGTGTCAAACTCATTTTAGCTCAGGGGCCACATGGAGGAAAATCTATTCCCAAGTGGGCCGGACCGGAAAAATCATGGTATATATAACTTAAAAACAACAACTTCAGATTGTTTTCTTTGTTTTAATACGATCAACATACAACATAAAGCTGGAGCCTGAGGACAGTGTGTCCAAAATAGTACAAGCACAACATCACTATTAATCATAAAACACGTCAAGTTTATTTGAAAATTCTAAAGAAAAAGAACACACAAACACACAATGCCTCAGTGATTAACACAACTGTTTCACAGATCACAGAACTATATCAGGGTGTCATTTCTCAGGCAGAAATGTAGATAAAAATAATTAAATCCTGTTCCCCAAACAAGTGCAAGAACCACAGAGTCAAGAATAGGTTAAATATACAAATAAAATAAAGTCAATTAAAAACAATAGCACATCAACATAAAAACATATAAACATAAATCTGAAAGCGTTGCTCAAACTCCCGTAACAGTCCCGTTATTTTATCTTTGAACCGCTTCATGTCTGCCACATGTTGGGTCGCGCACACATTTTTCAGACAGGGGAAGTGAGCTGCATCACCACCGGCAAGTTGCGTCTCCCACAATGACAGCTTCAACTTGAAAGAACGTATGCTGTCATAATACTGCGTGACAACTTTGTTGCGCCCTTGCAGCTGATTGTTCAAGTTATTCAGGTGCTCTGTAACATCCACCATAAATGCAAGGTCCTGCATCCATTCTGTGGAATGAAATTCTAACACTGGTTTGCCCTTTTCTTCCATGAACTGTTCAATTTCTTCTCGTAAATCAAAGAAACGCCTCAGCACAGCACCTCGGCTTAACCATCTTACCTCAGTGTGGTATGGCAGGCCATAGATGTGGTCTTTCTCTCTGAGAAGGCTGTCAAACTGACGGTGATTCAGGCTTCTGGATCGGATGAAATTAACAGTTTGGATGACCACCTTCATGACGTTATCCATCTTTAATGACTTGCAACACAAAGCCTCCTGGTGCAAAATACAGTGAAAAGTCAAAAAATCACGTCCTCCATTTGCAGATTGCACTTTCTCTCTGAACTTTGTCACAACGCCTGCTTTTTTCCCGATCATTGAGGGCGCACCATCTGTAGCCAGGCTGACAGCGCGGGACCAGTCCACTCCTACCCTGTCCAGCGTGCCGACGAGTGCGGTAAAAATATCAGCTGCTGTCGTTGTATCTGTCATCGGCACCAACTCCACAAACTCCTCGGTGATGGTCAATGTGTCATCAACTCCACGGATGAAAATGGCCAGTTGTGCAACATCTGTAATGTCCGTGCTTTCATCAATTGCAACCGAAAACGCAATAAATGACATTACTTTTTGCTTCAACTGGCTGTCCAAATCCACTGAAAGATCGGAAATCCTGTCTGCAACTGTGTTTCTTGTCAGGCTGATATTTGCAAAAGCCTGCCGCTTTTCAGGGCACACAATCTCCGCTGCCTTCATCATGCATGTTTTTACAAATTCACCCTCACTAAATGGTTTTGAAGCCACTGCGATTTCATTAGCAATGAGGTAGCTAGCTTTCACTGCAGCGTCACTGATGTCTCGGCTGTGAGTAAACACAGACTGCTGTTTCTTCAGACCCGCCAACAGTTCATTCACCTTCTCTCATCTCCGCTGTCCTTGAAAGTTGTCATATTTGTCGGCATGAAGACTCACATAGTGGCGACGAAGGTTATATTCTTTCAGCACTGCAACATGCTCTGAACACACCAAACATACAGCTTTCCCATTCAATTCCGTGAATAAATAGGATGACCATTTTTCTTGGAACACTCTGCACTCTGCGTCCACTTTTCTCTTTTTTGACAGAGACATATTGGGGCAATGAGGGTGCCAAAGCACATAATGTTAAAAGTAGAAGCCGTAATAAATATCGCAGGCAAAACAAAGTAGCTCATTGGCTGCACGTGCTTGACCTACTTGCTCTGCCCCGGTATAAACAGTTTGCTTGCTTAACACAATTGCTATTGCGCCATCCAGTGGACACAATTGGAACAGCAGTTTATTTTATTGAAAAATTGCAGCGCATTTTTATACTTTACCAATTTAAAAAAAAAAAATTTTTTAATCATCTCGCGGGCCGGATTAAACCCGTTTGCGGGCCTGATCCGGCCCGCGGGCCGGACGTTTGACACCCCTGTGTTAGACCCTCTACCCATAACTCCATGATAATGTCCCTATATCAGTTGATGGTCTGACCCCATTTTCTCCCCTATCCCACCAGGTCAGAAGGGTGAGCCCTGCAGCAGAGTGGCTGACCAGGGAGTCCCAGGCCCACTGGGAAAGGAGGGGCTGCCGGGCATACAGGGCCCCCCAGGTGAGCACCCCAAATGGGGACCGAACCACAGCGTGGGGGGGGGGGTGACTGGAGGACTGGAGGTCTAGACTACATTGAGTTCAGTGGCATTTCAGTTCTAGCCTGGAATCGAAACTATTTCACTTCACAACAATGATGAAACATAGCATATTAGTTTGGACTCCAGGCTATTTCAGTTCTAACTTTATAAGCTCTACTGTCATTCTACCTGACGAAGAACATAAAAAACATGATAGGACATTATCACAGAGTTGACTTTGTCCACACAGGTCCTCGTGGTGGTGTTGGTTACCCAGGGGAGAAAGGGGACAGTGGTGTATTCTCCCCCCTGGAAAGACGAGGACCCACTGGGCAGAAAGGTGAGCCATGTCTGAAGGTTGTGTCTGAGTCATTATCTCAAGTGACGATTTCATCATAGCCGCCGGACGTAGTTTGGGGGTTGGGGGACAGATAATTTGATTTATCGGTCCACTAATACAGGACTAGTAAAGGCCCAGTGCACTACTTTTGTGATTTTTTTTTTCTATCTACAATAACAATATATATACAGTGGGGAGAACAAGTATTTGATACCCTGCCGATTTTGCAGGTTTTCCTACTTACAAAGCATGTAGAGGTCTGTAATTTTTATCATAGGTACAATTCAACTGTGAGAGATGGAATCTAAAACAAAAATCCTGAAAATCACATTGTATGATTTTTAAGTAATTAATTTGCATTTTATTGCATAACATAAGTATTTGATACATCAGAAAAGCAGAACTTAATATTTGGTACAGAAACCTTTGTTTGCAATTACAGAGATCATACGTTTCCTGTAGGTCTTGACCAGGTTTGCACACACTGCAGCAGGGATTTTGGCCCACTCCTCCATACAGACCTTCTCCAGATCCTTCAGGTTTCGGGGCTGTCGCTGGGCAATACGGACTTTCAGCTCCGTCCAAAGATTTTCTATTGGGTTCAGGTCTGGAGACTGGCTAGGCCATTCCAGGACCTTGAGATGCTTCTTACGGAGCCACTCCTTAGTTGCCCTGGCTGTGTGTTTCGGGTCGTTGTCATGCTGGAAGACCCAGCCACGACCCATCTTCAATGCTCTTACTGAGGGAAGGAGGTTGTTGGCCAAGATCTCGCGATACATGGCCCCATCCATCCTCCACTCAATACGGTGCAGTCGTCCTGTCCCCTTTGCAGAAAAGCATCCCCATAGGATGATGTTTCCACCTCCATGCTTCACGGTTGGGATGGTGTTCTTCGGGTTGTATTCATCCTTCTTCTTCCTCCAAACACGGCGAGTGGAGTTTAGACCAAAAAGCTATATTTTTGTCTCATCAGACCACATGACCTTCTCCCATTCCTCCTATGGATCATCCAGATGGTCATTGGCAAACTTCAGACGGGACATGCGCTGGCTTGAGCAGGGGGACCTTGCGTGCGCTGCAGGGTTTTAATCCATGACGGCGTAGTGTGTTACTAATGGTTTTCTTTGAGACGGTGGTCCCAGCTCTCATCAGGTCATTGACCAGGTCCTGCCGTGTAGTTCTGGGCTGATCCCTCACCTTCCTCATGATCATTGATGCCCCACGAGGTGAGAACTTGCATGGAGCCCCAGACTGAGGGTGATTGAACGTCATCTTGAACTTCTTCCATTTTCTAATAATTGCGCCAACAGCTGTTGCCTTCTCACCAAGCTGCTTGCCTATTGTCCTGTAGCCCATCCCAGCCTTGTGCAGGTCTACAATTCTATCCCTGATGTCCTTACACAGCTCTCTGGTCTTGGCCATTGTGGAGAGGTTGGAGTCTGTTTGATTGAGTGTGTGGACAGGTATCTTTTATACAGGTAACGAGTTCAAACAGGTGCAGTTAATACAGGTAATGAGTGGAGAACAGGAGGGCTTCTTAAAGAAAAACTAACAGGTCTGTGAGAGCCGGAATTCTTACTGGTTGGTAGGTGATCAAATACTTATGTCATGCAATAAAATGCAAATTAATTACTTAAAAATCATACAATGTGATTTTCTGGATTTTTGTTTTAGATTCCGTCTCTCACAGTTGAAGTGTACCTATGATAAAAAATTACAGACCTCTACATGATTTGTAAGTAGGAAAACCTGCAAAATCGGCAGTGTATCAAATACTTGTTCTCCCCACTGTATATATATATATATATATATATATATATATATATATATATATATATATATATATATATATATATATACAGTGGGGAAAAAAAGTATTTAGTCAGCCACCAATTGTGCAAGTTCTCCCACTTAAAAAGATGAGAGAGGCCTGTATTTTTCATCATAGGTACACGTCAACTATGACAGACAAAATGAGAATTATTTTTCCAGAAAATCACATTGTAGGATTTTTTATGAATTTATTTGCAAATTATGGTGGAAAATAAGTATTTGGTCAATAACAAAAGTTTCTCAATACTTTGTTATATACCCTTTGTTGGCACAGACACAGGTCAAACGTTTTCTGTAAGTCTTCACAAGGTTTTCACACACTGTTGCTGGTATTTTGGCCCATTCCTCCATGCAGATCTCCTCTAGAGCAGTGTTGATTTGGGGCTGTCGCTGGGCAACACGGACTTTCAACTCCCTCCAAAGATTTTCTATGGGGTTGAGATCTGGAGACTGGCTAGGCCACTCCAGGACCTTGAAATGCTTCTTACGAAGCCAGTCCTTCGTTGCCCGGGCGGTGTGTTTGGGATCATTGTCATGCTGAAAGACCCAGCCACGTTTCATCTTCAATGCCCTTGCTGATGGAAGGTTTTCACTCAAAATCTCACGATACATGGCCCCATTCATTCTTTCCTTTACACGGATCAGTCGTCCTGGTCCCTTTGCAGAAAAACAGCCCCAAAGTATGATGTTTCCACCCCGCTGCTTCACAGTAGGTATGGTGTTCTTTGGATGCAACTCAGCATTCTTTGTCCTCCAAACACGACGAGTTGAGTTTTTACCAAAAAGTTCTATTTTGGTTTCATCTGACCATATGACATTCTCCCAATCCTCTTCTGGATCATCCAAATGCACTCTAGCAAACTTCAGACGGGCCTGGACATGTACTGGCTTAAGCAGGGGGACACGTCTGGCACTGCAGGATTTGAGTCCCTGGTGGCATAGTGTGTTACTGATGGTAGGCTTTGTTACTTTGGTCCCAGCTCTCTGCAGGTCATTCACTAGGTCCCCCCGTGTGGTTCTGGGATTTTTGCTCACCGTTCTTGTGATCATTTTGACCCCACGGGGTGAGATCTTGCGTGGAGCCCCAGATCGAGGGAGATTATCAGTGGTCTTGTATGTCTTCCATTTCCTAATAATTGCTCCCACAGTTGATTTCTTCAAACCAAGCTGCTTACCTATTGCAGATTCAGTCTTCCCAGCCTGGTGCAGGTCTACAATTTTGTTTCTGGTGTCCTTTGACAGCTCTTTGGTCTTGGCCATAGTGGAGTTTGGAGTGTGACTGTTTGAGGTTGTGGACAGGTGTCTTTTATACTGATAACAAGTTCAAACAGGTGCCATTAATACAGGTAACGAGTGGAGGACAGAGGAGCCTCTTAAAGAAGAAGTTACAGGTCTGTGAGAGCCAGAAATCTTGCTTGTTGTAGGTGACCAAATACTTATTTTTCACCATAATTTGCAAATAAATTCATAAATAATCCTACAATGTGATTTTTACTGGATTTTTTTTTCTCAATTTGTCTGTCATAGTTGACGTGTACCTATGATTAAAATTACAGGCCTCTCTCATCTTTTTAAGTGGGAGAACTTGCACAATTGGTGGCTGACTAATTACTTTCTTTCCCCACTGTATATATATATATATACAGTACCAGTCAAAAGTTTGGACACACCTACTCATTCAAGGGTTTTTCTTTATTTGTACTATTTTCTACATTGTAGAATAATAGTGAAGACATCAAAACTATAAAATAACACATATGGAATCATGTAGTAACCAAAAAAGTGTTAAACAAATCAAAATATATTTTATATTTGAGATTCTTCAAAGTAGCCACCCTTTGCCTTGATGACAGCTTTGCACACTCTTGGCATTCTCTCAACCAGCTTCATGAGGTAGTCACCTGGAATGCTTTTCCAACAGTCTTGAAGAAATTCCCACATATGCTGAGCACTTGTTTGCTGCTTTTCCTTCACTCTGCGGTCCAACTCATCCCAAACCATCTCAATTGGATTGTGGAGGCCAGGTTATCTGATGCGGCACTCCATCACTCTCCTTCTTGGTCAAATAGCCCTTACACAGCCTGGAGGTGTGTTTTGGGTCATTGTCCTGTTGAAAAACAAATGATAGTCCCCCTAAGCGCAAACCAGATGGGATGGCATGTCGCTGCAGAATGCTGTGGTAGCCATGCTGGTTAAGTGTGCCTTGAATTCTAAATAAATCACAGAAAGTGTCACCAGCAAAGCACCCCCACACCATCACACCTCCTCCTCCATGCTTCACGGTGGGAACCACACATGCAGAGATCATCCGTTCACCTACTCTGCATCTAACAAAGACACGGTAGTTGGAACCAAAAATCTGAAATTTGGACTCATCAGACCAATGGACAGATTTCCACCGGTCTAATGTCCATTGCTCATGTTTCTTGGCCCAAGCAAGTCTCTTATATTATATATTATATATTATATATTATTATATATTATTATTATATTATATATTATTATTATAATATTATATATTATTATATATTATATTATATATTATTATTATTATTATTATATATTATTATTATAATGATACTATATATTTTTTTTATAATATTATATATTATTATTATTTTATTAAATACTATTATATATTATATTATATATTATTATTATATTATATATTATTATTATTATAATATTATATATTATTATATATTATATTGTATATATTGTATATATTATTTACACTGAGTGTACAAAACTCTTTCCATGACATAGACTGACCAGGTTAATCCAGGTGAAAGCTATCATCCCTGACTGATGTCACCTGTTAAATCCACTTCAATCAGTGTAGATGAAGGGGAGGAGACAGGTTAAATAAGGATTTTTAAGCCTTGAGGCAATTGAGACAAGGATTGTGTATGTGTGCCAGAGGGTGAACGGACAAGACAAAATATGTTAATGCCTTTGAACGGGGTATGGTAGTAGGTGCCAGGCGCACCGGTTTGTGTCAAGAAATGCAACGCTCAACAGTTTCCTGTGTGTATCAAGAATGGTCCACCACCCAAATGACATCCAGACAACTTGACACAACTGTGGGACGCATTGGAGTCAACATGGGCCAGCATCCTTGTGGAACGCTTTTGACACCTTGTAGAGTCCATGCCACGACGAATTGAGGCTGTTCTGAGGGCAAAAGGGGGTGCAACTCAATACTAGGAAGGTGTTCTTAATGTTTTGTATACTCAGTGTATATGTGTGTGTGTCAGCACCAGTGATGCTGTCTGTCTCCTAGGTGACAAAGGGCAGCCGGGACGCCCAAGTACCTCTGGAAGTGGCTGTCCTGGACGACCCGGTGCACTGGGATTCCCTGGGGCTCCAGGGCCAAAGGTCATTACTGAATACCGACCTTGTCATGTCTGTCTTTCTATCTGTCTATTCAATTCAATTCAAAGGGCTTTATTGGCATGGGAAACATGTGTTTACATTGTCAAAGCAAGTGAAATAGATAACAAACATAAGGGAAATAAATAATATAAAATGTACATTAAACATTACACTCCAAAGGACAAAGACGTTTCAAATGTCATATTGTGTTGTAACAATGTGCAAATAGTTAAAGTACAAAAGGGAAAATAAATAAACATAAATATGGGTTGTATTTACAATGGTGCTTGTTCTTCACTGGTTGCACTTTTCTTGTGGCAACAGGTCACTAATATTTCTGCTGTGATGGCACACTGTGGTATTTCACCCTGTGCACTCTATGTCTAGGACCAAATAGCATTCTAGTTTTGCGCTGTTTTTTGTTAATTCTTTCCAATGTGTCAAGTAATTATGTTTTTGTTTTCTCATGATTGATGGGTCTAATTGTGTTGCTGTCCTGGGGCTCTGTGGGGTCTGTTTGTGTTTGTGAATAGAGCCCCAGGACCAGCTTGCTTAGGGGACTTTTCTCCAGGTTAATCTCTCTGTAGGGGATGGCTTTGTTATGGAAGGTTTGGGAATCACTTCCTTTTAGGTGGTTATAGAATGTAATGGCTCTTTTCAGGATTTTGATAATTAGCGGGTGTTGACCTAATTCAGCTCTGCATGCATTATTTGGTGTTTTACGTTGTACATGGAGGATATTTTTGCAGAATTCTGCATGCTGTCTCAGTTTGGTGTTTTTCCCATTTTTTGAATTCTTGGTTGGTGAGCGGACCCCAGACCTCACAACCATAAAGGGCAATAGGTTCTATAACTGATTCAAGTATTTTTAGCCGGATCCTAATTGGTATGTCGAATGTTATGTTCCTTTTGATGGCGTAGAAGGCCCTTCTTGCCTTGTCTCAGATTGTTCACAGCTTTGTGGAAGTTACCTGTGGCGCTGATGTTTAGGCCGAGGTACGTATCGTTTTTTGTGTGCTCTAGGGCAACGGTGTCTAGAAGGAATTTGTATTTGTGGTCCTGGCAACTGGACCTTTTTTGGAACACCATTATTTTTGTCTTACTGAGATTTACTGTCAGGGCCCAGGTCTGACAGAATCTGTGCAGAAGATCTAGGTGCTGCTGTAGGCCCTCCTTGGTTGGTGACAGAAGCACCAGACCATCAGAAAAACAGTAGACATTTGACTTCAGATTCTAGTAGGGTGAGGCCGGGTGCTGCAGACTGTTCTAGTGCCCTCGCCAATTCATTGATATATATGTTAAAGAGGGTGAGGCTCAAACTGCATCCCTGTCTCACCCCATGGCCCTGTGGAAAGAAATGTGTGTGTTTTTTGCCAATTTTAACCGCACACTTGTTGTTTGTGTACATGGATTTTATAATGTCGTATGTTTTTCCCCCAACCCCGCTTTCCATCAATTTGTATAGCAGACCCTCATGCCAAATTGAGTCAAAAGCCTTTTTGAAATCAACAAAGCATGAGAATACTTTGCCTTTTGTTTTGGTTTGTTTGTTTGTCAGTAAGGGTGTGCAGGGTGAATACGTGTTATGTCATATGGTAATTTGATACAAAGTCAATTTGACATTTGCTCAGTATAGTTTTCACTGATGAAGTGTACGGGTCTGCTGTTAATGATAATGTAGAGGATTTTCCCAAGGTTGCTGTTGAAGCATATCCCACGGTAGGTATTGGGGTCAAATTTGTCTCCACTTTTGTGGATTGGGGTGATCAGTCCTTGGTTCCAAATATTGGGGGAGATGCCAGAGCTGAGGATGATGTTCAAACGTTTAAGTAAAGCCAGTTAGAATTTGTGGTCTGTATATTTTATCATTTCATTTAGGATACCATCAACAACACAGGTCTTTTTGGGTTGGAGGGTTTGTATTTTGTCCTGTAGTTCATTCAATGTAATTGTAGAATCCAGTGGGTTCTGGTAGTCTTTAATAGTTGATTCTAAGATTTGTATTTGAACATGTTTATGTTTTTGCTGTTTGTTCTTTGTTATAGAGCCAAAGAGATTGGAGAAGTGGTTTATCCATACATTTACATTTACATTTTAGTCATTTAGCAGACACTCTTATCCAGAGCGACTTACAGTTAGTGAGTGCAGACATTTTCATACTGTTTTGGATAGATAACTCTTCATGTTGTTCTTTGTTTAATCAATCAATCAATCAAATGTATTCATAAAGCCCTTTTTACATCAGCAGATGTCACAAAGTGCTATACAGAAACCCAGCCTAAAACCCCAAACATCAAGCAATGCAGATGTAGAAGCACAGTGGCTAGGAAAAACTCTCTAGAAAGGCAGGAACCTAGGAAGAAACCTAGATAGGAACCAGGCTCTGAGGGGTGGCCAGTCCTCTTCTGGCTGTGCCGGGTAGAGATTATAAGAGTACATGGTCATTTAAGGCCAGATTGTTTTTCAAGATGTTCAAACGTTCATAGATGACCAGCATGGTGAAATAATAATCACAGTGGTTGTGGAGGGTGCAACAGGTCAGTACCTCAGGAGTAAATGTCAGTTGGCTTTTCAAATCCGACCATTCAGAGGCCGAGACAGCGGGTGCGGTAGAGAGAGAGAGTCGAAAACAGCAGGTCCGGGACAAGGTAGCACGTCCAGTGAACAGGTCAGGGTTCCCTAGCCGCACCTAGACCAGGTGGACTGGGGACAGCCAGGAGTAATCAGGGCAGGTAGTCCTGAGGCATGGTCCTAGGGCTCAGGTCCTCCGGGAGGGGAGAGAGAGAGAGAGAATACTTAAATTCACACAGAACACCAGATAAGACAGGAGAATTACACCAGATATAACAGACAGACCCTAGCCCCCCGGCACATAGACTATTGCAGCATAGATACTGGAGACTGAGACAGGGGTGGGTCGGGGGACACTGTGGCCCCGTCCGACGATACCCCTGGACAGGGCCAACCAGGCAGGATATAACCCCACCCACTTTGCCAAAGCACAGCCCCCACACCACTAGAGGGATATCAACAGACCACCAACTTACTACCCTGAGACAAGGCTGAGAATAGCCCACGAAAAACTCCTCCACCGCACGAGCCCTCTGTGACTCAACCCACTCAAGTGACGCACCCCTCCTAGGGACGGCATGGAAGAGCGCTAGTAAGCCAGTGACTCAGCCCCCGTAATAGGGTCAGAGGCAGAGAATCCCAGTGGAGAGGGGAGCCGGCCAGACAGAGACAGCAAGGGCAGTTCGTTGCTCCAGTGCCTTGCCGTTCACCTTCGCACCCCTGGGCCAGACTACACTCAATCATAAGACCTACTGAAGTGTGTTCCATAGGAGGTTGGTGGCAGCTTAATTGGGGAGGAAGGGCTTTTGGTAATGGCTGGAGCGGTGTAAGTGGAATGGTATCAAATACATCAAACACATGGTTTGATGCCATTCCATTTGCTCCATCCACCCATTATTATGAGCCGTCCTCCCCTCAGCAGCCTCCACTGGTGTGTTCCAATTTTCCCAGAAGTGGTTAGATTCTATGGATTATTCAGTTAAATTGACGTGCTGTTCCTTCTTTTTCCATGGTGTATTTCTGTATTGTTTTAGTGATTCACCATAGTGAAGGCGTAGGCTCAGGTTTTCTGGGTCTCTTATATTTTTGGTTGGATAGGTTTCTCAATTTCATTCTTAGGTTTTTGCATTCTTCATCAAACCATTTGTTTTAGGTTGTCTGCTTTACATTTTTTGATTTGACAGGGAAGCTGATAGGTCAAATATACTGTTTAGGTTTTCTACTGCCAAGTTTACACCTTCACTATTATAGTGGAACATTTTGTCCAGGAAGTTGTCTAGAAGGGATTGAATTTGTTGTTGCCTAATTGTTTTTTGGTAGGTTTCGACACTACTTTCCTTCCATCTATAGCATTTCTTAATATTATGCAGTTCCTTTGGCTTTGATGCCTCATGATTGAGTATTGCTCTGT